>NC_141700.1:69865534-70415534 GCF_964263255.1 Lissotriton vulgaris
TAACATCCCTCCACAAACCCCTCCCCGACCTATGCTTCACAAAAATCTATGTATACTTCTCCGGGAGATTTCTTTTATGCTCCAGAAGGGGGCGATAGAAAGAGTTCCTCTGTCTCAAAGGGGGAAAGGATTTTACTCCTGCTTCTTCTACAGAAAAAGGAAAAGTAATGGAGACCAATTTTAGACGTCAGAGCCCTCAACAAATTCCTAAATAAGCAGTTGTTTCGCATGGTGACAATCCAGGAGGTTTTACAACTTCGAGATGTTTAGAGAATACATGGTATCTCTGGATCTTCAGGATGCTTACTTTCATATCCCTATTCACAGGAATCACAAGAAGTTCTTAAGGTTTGCAGTAGCAGGCAGACACTTTCAATTTCGCATCCTGCCTTTCGGGCTCAAGTCTGCACCTCGCATCTTTACGAAGTGCCTCTCTCCAGTGGCTGCACATCTCAGACAGCATCACCATCAAGTTTTTCCATATCTTGACGATTGGCTGATCAAGGCACCATCCTTAGAAGATGCGTCCAGGTCTCCCAACGCTTGTCTGCAACTTTTCAAACATTTAGGACTCACACTCAATTGGAAAAAATCAGTCCTTATACCTTCTTAACGTATACAATTCCTAGGTGCTACCATCGACACAAAACTAAAGAAAGCTTTCCCCTCACAGTAAAGAAAGGACAAGCTCTTGGCACTGGCCATTCTCGTAGCCTCCAAGAGAACCTTGACGGTTCGCCTCTTCAAATCCCTTCTCGGAATGATGTCATCATGTATCTTGCTGGTTCCGCACTGCCACCTTCGAATGCACCCTCTCCAGGAAGCGCTCTCAGCACAATGGGTCCAATGCACAGGCTCATTCGACGATCTCTTAAGAATGACCCCTCGGATGGTCAAGGCTCTGCAATGGTGGATTTCTCCTCAGAACCTTTCTCTAGGCTTGCCCTTCTTGCCCCCAGCTTCACCGCATATCATCACAACAGACGCCTCGCTGGGAGGCTGGGGGGCTTTTCTTCAGAACTGCAGATAAGCGGAAAGTGGTCCCCCTTCGAAAAAGGATTTCATATAAATCTCCTCGAACTACGGGCGGTCTTCCTCGCCCTTCAAGATTTTCTCCCAAGAATCAAACATTCTCTGGTGCTTGTACGTACAGGCAATACCACGACAATGCACTATCTCAACAAGCAAGGAGGAACTCGCTTTCTAACACTCTCTCGTGAGTCGCAAAACATCTGGAACTGGTTGGTCCTGCCCACTATCTCCCTTCGGGCGGAGTATGTCCCAGGCATGGACAACGTTCTAGCCGATTCACTAAACAGGCAACACACAACGTCTCACGAGTGGGAATTGGATCAGGAGATCCTCGGCCAGATATTCTCACAATGGGGCACTCCTCTAATCGATCTGTTCGCTACAAAACACAACGCCAAATGCCAACACTTTGCAAACTGGCATCCCCAGAAGGAATATCTAGGGAATCCATTTTCGATTGCATGGTGCAACGCCTTTGCATACGCTTTTCCACCGTTTCCGATGATTCCCAGAGTCCTCAGGAAATTGAAAGCAGAACCTTGCAGGCTCATTCTCATAGCCCCAGCTTGGCCACGCCAACATTGGTTCACAGAGCTTCACCTACTTTCTCTGGAACCGCCAATACGGTTGAGGCAGTTCCTTTCTCTCCTCACGATGAACAACCAGCAAGTCCAGCATCCGAATCTGGCATCTCTCAGGTTATCCGCCTGACTCCTGAGTTCAAAGAATTTCAGAATCTAAATATTCCGCCGGATTGTAGGGCCATTCTGGCTCAGGCTCGAGCAGACAGTACCAACAAGACATACTCTTTAAAATGGAAGAGGTTTTGCATTTGGTGTAAAACTCAGAAAATACATCCATTTTCTTCTTCTCCATTACAAATATTGCCTTACCTTCTCCATTTGGCAACTCAGACCTCGCTCATGCCTCCATCAGAGTTCACCTGGCGGCAATATCCTGTTACAGAAGATCTTCTTCTGGACCTTCTCTCTGGTCTCACAGATTGATCAAACAGTTTCTTAAAGTCCTCTTCAGGACTTTTCCTCCTGTGAAGACTTTACCTCCTACTTGGCAGCTCAACACAGTCCTTAATCAACTCATGAAACATCCCTTTGAGCCGATACACAGGACTGATCTTAAGTACTTCTCTTGGAAAACGGCACTCCTTCTCGCACTTACTTCAACAAGAAAAGTAAGTGAGCTCCCGGCTTTCTCAATTCAGGAGCCTTTTCTGAAGTTCAAACAAGACAGAGTTATATTACGAACAAACACAAAATTCATACCAGAGGTCCCGTCGAACTTCCATCTCAACTAACCTGTAGTCTCACGCTCTTTCTTTCCAAAACCCCACACCACGGCAGAGAAGACTCTGCATTCTCTGGATCTCAAACGCTGCCTAAAGTTTTATATTGAGAAGATCAAAACCTTCCATAAATCAAACCAGCTCTTTGTGGCCTACAGCAGACCTAGGAAATGCCTTCCACTCACTAAAAAAAGTATTTCTCGATGGATCTCTTCAGCTACTTCATTCTGTCACGAGCAGGCGGGGCAACCCCTGCAATCTAAAGTTAGGGTACATTCCACTAGGGCGATGTCTACATCCATGGCGCTCTTCGCAGGAGTGCCTATAATAATAGACATTAACAGAGCGGCAACATGGAAGACGCCGCATACATTCACCAAGCATTACTGCCTGGATACAGACCTTATGAAGGATGCTGCAGTGGGACAAGCAGTACTTTGTCATCTATTTCAATAGAGGTGAGCCTTCTTTTCATCCCACCATCCTTTTTTCGTATACGCACATTTCTCTATTATATTTCTTGATGGGATCTTATCTTTGCTTACATTCTGATGTTTTTTATTTGTCACTTTGATATGTTATTATCTGGTGAATTTGTATCTACTTTACCATCCAAAATGTGCTTATCCTTGCTTGCTACTCTGATTCATGCATGTGAATCTATGAAAGATACCCTAATACTGGATAAGAAATGCGTTACCTCCCTGTAACTGAAGTTATCCAGTATTGGTATCTTTCATAGATTCACATGCAACCCTCCCACCTCCCCTGGAAGGGATCATCTAATTCGCTCAGTAGTACGCCTACTTAGCATGGTGCTTACGAAAATCTGAGGAACAGGAGCTCCTTCCAGGAGGGTTCTAGAGGGGAGTGATAGATGGTTGGCTCTTCTCTACAGTTTGGTCCTTTTTCCAAAAGACATGGATATGTTACTAATGTGAGGCCCTTGGGCCTATTACTCTTTATGTCTAATGGGACATTACTTTATTTATGTACTGGGGACTCCCATCCCGACGACGGGGAATGATTCAGGCATGTGAATCTATGAAAGATACCAATACTGGATAACTGCAGTTACAGGTAAGTAACTCATTTCTTATATAGATTAGAAGAAAGGGAAACTAAAGAGATGGATGAAGGACCGATGTATTGACAGGCTGTCAGAACTAAGAAGGAATAGATGCCTGGAGATATCTATGTTTGGAAAGAACCATGGTGAAAATGATGAGAATGGAATGTAACTTGGGAAAGGGCCAAGTGATGGATTGTTGCACACAGAGCCTTGTTGATGATGGAGATGGAGGGATAGATTGAAAGATGTTTGGAGGGAATGACTGAAAATGGTATGAATAGAGGCATTGGAGGACAGATAGGCTAGTGAATAGCTTAGAAGAAAGGGTGAACTGGAAGGCATGGAAAGCAGTATTGAAAGAGAAGTGCATGTATGTGAAGGCGTAAGACCTTGTTACATGATGGATTAATTGAAATAAGCTTCATCGAGACAAAAAAGGGATCGAGTGATTCATACTTGGTGGGAATAATGCAAGATGGTGTGAAAAGAGGCAATATTGGGATAGATGGCCTGGTGTATTACGAAGGGGATTTAAGAAAAACGAATGGATAGAGCTGAGGACATACAGATGAATGCATACTTTGAATGATTGACCAAACAAGGGGTAAATAGAGGCTAGAGAGGGATAGGCGTAAGAATACACTGATGGATTATTTGAAAGAGTGGTGAAAAGAGGCTGGGGGATAGATGAATACATGCTTCGAGGGATGCATTGAAAGAGCGGTGAAAAGAGACTGGGAGGGATAGATGAGTATTGCTTCGAGAGATTCATAGAAAGATTCATTGAAGGTGCAAATGAAGGCTGGGAGGGATTGGTGAATAAATGCACTGATGGATTATTTAAATAAGTGGTGAAAAGAGAAGGGGGAGGGATAGATGAATAAATGCTTTGAGGGATTCATTAATAGAGGGGCGAGTGGAGGCTGGGAGCGATAGGTGAATACTGGAACATGTGGAACATTGATAGCACTACAAAGGAGTAGGAACAGCCAATGGAAAACCTGGTTGGAAGACAACACAAAACCAGCGAATTAGAAAGAGAAACATCATGGACAAAGGCCAAAATCTGAAATGTATGGACCAGAATGGTGTTGGCATGTACAGTTTATATGTATGCTAATCCACGTATAGGGGGCAACAGTGTGCAACACTTCAATGCCATCAGTATAAGCAAGCACCATCTTGGATTAGGATCTTGGCTATAGCAAGATGTGCCATCTCAGATTGGACTCACAGCCCAGCCACCTCTGCTACATCCCAACGCACACATCCATTGTCAAAAGATATCAACTCTCTGCAGGGAGTCCCCTAATTTCCATGTGTGACCTGTGAAAGGCAGGCTACCCACAAGTCTCATGTCACTGCCACCTGAATACCCGTTGCTGAAAGTGCCTAGAACCTAACATAAAAGACAGGGTCAAGTGTGTAATCCAAATGGGATACATGTGCTTGCTGTCAATTTGGAGCACCAAGTATGTCAGGGGCACCACATCCCAGACTACCAAGTGACTGATGGTGGAGTGCTGGGCATGTTGTTATTCAGGGTTGGATTTTGGGCACTTGGCGATGGGCCTGTACCAGCAGCCCAGCTGTGGACACGTATTTTTGCCCTCAGTGCCTCATCTTTAAACCCACATGTCATGACTACCTCACACAAGCCAAAGCTGACGTCGCCTTCAAAAAGCGAGTATTTCACTCAGCGTTGACATCCCTTCTCATGAGCAGACTGACAATGTGCCGGCCTGGTTGAGCACGTCAAGTGAGCCTTTTGCCTCCCCCGAACTGATCACGGGCTTGAGCCCAAGAGCCTCCTAGAGATATCTGGAGTTGCACTATGATGAGGTGGGGGGAAGCAGGGGATGAAGTGGACTTTAGGGGTTCTGTGGGACTAATGCCATAGGTGGTCTGCTAACGTTCATTGGCACGGATCTCCACCAACTCCCATATTCAATGCTTTCATGTTGCAAATAAAAACTCTTTTCCTCAACAATATGTGCAGAAGTCTAAAAGTAAATCAAGTCAACAATGCAGACCTGCCTAGTGACAGTTTAGTTGTCTTGCCCAGCTTCATACATAAATACATTCCGTGTTACATAGGTAGGGTAGCCTTTGGTCACCGATCCATTAGTCTGTTAAATTTGTCGTTCTCATTTTGATTTGGCATGCACAGCATCCGTCTAGGTACCATGCCAGTTTAGCAACTGACTCTTTTGCACTTTGTGGGATGACACTTGTTCTGATCATTAGCACAACTAATTAATAAATAATTTTAACAAGCATTTGCAGTGCAATAGGTCTCGCATTTACAAGAGTTTCGTAAATGCGACACCTATTGCTTTACAAATGTTAGTTTGTAAAAACGCCCATGTGGCACTTTAACTTTAATGTCCGCCGCAACCCTTTCTTTAGATGAACCATGTCTAAGGAAAGGGCCGTGGCCGCCATTAAAGTGAAAGCGCGATATGGGGCGCCTTTATTAATAAAGCATTTGTTTGTCAAGTTGCTTTTACAAAAAAAATACATTTGTTTGTCAAGTTGACAAACAAATGCTCTTTTTGTAAAAGCACCCCATACTGCACTTTCACTTTAATGACGGCCATGCCCCTTTCTTTAGACACGGCTCAGCTAAGAAAAGGTGTGTGGCCGAGACTAAAGTGTTAGTGTGGCTTGGGGCAATTAAAAAAATTATAATAAAATAAATAGTAAAAAAAAAACATGTGGCCTGCTTGGGGCAATTAAAAAAATTCTAACAAAATAAATAGTAAAATAAAAAACATGTGGCCGGCATAGCAAGTAAAGCAAAGGCATGGCCTCCACTATCAGCGTGGCATGCTGTGCTATGTAAAAAAATAAAATAAAGCATTGCGAGAGAGCGTGTCAGGCAGGAGAAAACCATTAAACTAAGTAGTGCTCGGAGGCTGCAATCATAGCCTATTGAGTAAAAACACATGTAACAGGGGGTGTCCTCATAGGAGGTTACAAAATGAGATACAGCGGTACTAAGGAGGGACTACTAAGCCTATTGACCAATGAAAAGCCTCAGTTTACAAAAGACAAGGAAACAAGCCAATGAAAAGTATGGGCGGAGATTGGGCAGAGCTTCAAGTCCATACCAGAATATAGAATGCCTCTCAGAGCAGCGCATGCGCTGCCCAGGCTCGACCTAAAAAGAGCAGCTCAGTACCAGGGCTGGTAACACCTCGTTTCATTCCATTTATTTTTTGTTACTTTTCAGAAGTAACTTTTGATTTATTTTAAGGGACTACTAAGCCTATTGACCAATGAAAGGCCACAGTTTACAAAAGACAAGGAAACAAGCCAATGAAAAGTATGGGCGGAGATTGGGCAGAGCTTCAAGTCCATACCAGAATATAGAATGCCTCTCAGAGCAGCGCATGCGCTGCCCAGGCTCGACCTAAAAAGAGCAGCTCAGTACCAGGGCTGGTAACACCTCGTTTCATTCCATTTTTTTTTGTTACTTTTCAGAAGTAACTTTTGATTTATTTTAAAAACGCTGCACATTTAAGTCTGCCGATTAAGTGTTTTTGAAAGTCTAGTGCACTGTAAAGCAGTGCCTCAGGGTGCGCCCTTCCAGCGCTGCTCTCAACCCGCGTCTGGATTTCGAAGACTCTCTGGAGTTCACCACCCCTTGTGGGTGTGCCAAGGATTCCAACGAGTGCAGTACTTCTAAGGTGACGTCATTATTCCCATGGAAGGGTACCTGTTTGCTACAAAAAGGGCCAGCAGGCATTGATCCTTTGCTGCACTCAGCCGGGAGTGCAACCCGTGCAGCATGAACGGGCCTGTGTACCGGACACGCTCCGAGCACAGGATCTCGTTTCAACGCCAGTGGCTGGATCACGGAAGCAGATCGAAGGGATCCATTCACCCCTTCATATACCCAGCCCATCTGATCTCCTGGAATCCATCCACCCCTGAAAACTCTCTCTGGGCCAGGATTGGGACAAGAAACAGGCCCCATGAGCAAATCAGAGCGCTAAAGCATGGCCGCGTTTGCAAACAGTTCGATTTGGAACTTGACGCGCTGTGTAGGGGTTTTGGAATGTATGAAACTGCATGCATTTTAGCTCGTTGCAGGCAGTGTTTGTGATAATATCAGGGAAATCAATAATAGAATCCGGCCCACCAAACAATAAAACAGGCACAAAAACCTCCAAAAAACGACCTACATGTTGACCTATCAGACCAGCCCCTCAGACACTGTCTGATTGTCTTATTGGTAGGGCCACTGGAATGATGCGATTTTGCGACAGCCTCTTGTGGTTTTTGCCACATAGTTCATCATCTGCTGCATAATCTGCAGATTTTAACAAATAAAAATGTACGCTTTGGAAGGCCATACACAAAGGTAAACGGGGCACCTTTCATTGCTTATTTCATTTTTTGGTTGTTAAATCAGTACCAATGAGGTGAAATATTTGCCCAGACAGTATTACCATGTGTAAAAATCTGTAATACTAACAGAAATGCGCTGCATTATTCAGCTTAACTTGCCTTTTCTTGCCGCATAATTTAGTGCTCCCCTGCTGCATAAAACCAGTGGCCCTGCCTATACACCACTCTAACCCGGCACTCCGCCGATTCAAACCCATCCATTCACCCACAGACCCACCCAAAGTAAAATCTAATGATCCACCCCCCAATTAGCTCTTCATCTTTTTTACAATACACATTTTCCTAACTAAATGTTGTCAAGAAAGACCTATCTTAAACTTTTAAAGGAAACTGCTATGCTTCTGATCTTGCACTTTATTTTGCTAGCCACCTACGAGTTTTAAGCGTCTATTCAGTCCGTCAAAGCTAAGCCATGTAGTAGGAAACCATGGAACCTTATGCATATCCCAGCAGTTAGTAAGAGGACCTCTGTTCCTGTAAAAGCGAAACAAGGGCAAAAAGAACCCTGTCCACAGAATAAGGACCGGCTCCTTGTTGTTGTCCGCAATCACCTTTAGTGCTGAGGTTGGCTGGCAGATGTAGATGAAGTCAGGAAGAAAATATGCAAGTAAAGTGAGCATGATGCTTACCCAGTGCAGATACTGTTTAATAACAGCTATTCTGTAATATAAAAAACAAGCATTAGCAAATCCAACTGCTTGAAGGTGCTAATGCATGCAAGTACCGGAACGCACATGTGCACAGACAATTGGTGCCATGGCACTGGGTAACCCGCTGCATGGCACCACAAGCTTGATGAATAACGAATTAGACATAGGGCACACAGAATGATGGAGACTACACAGGGAAGAGACACATTTAGGGCCGATTACGATGTCAGTCGGAAAGGCTCAGAACATGATTCGGATTCTCCGAATCCGATTCAGAACCTAAGTTTTCGACAGAATCGGATACATTTCGGAACGACCGTTTACGATGCAAAGAAAATGTTCGGGCTGCCCAATTCAGTTGCGATCGGCATTCAGACAGCCAGAGTTGTTCGGAGCTCAATCGTACCGCTCAATGGACACGGTTTCCAATTAAGCAATTACGATATCCGATTCTGACAACCATTCTGAATTGGTCTGCCTGACACGAAACGGCTGTCAGAATCTGACTTTGGGGGCCCGTAGCAGGCCCCCCTTCACCCATAGGTCCCCAGTTGGGGCCGTGGGGGTACCCCAGGTACCCCTCTTTCCAACCATGCACAGTGTGGCAGGCACCATGAGAAGTTTGCCACAGGGTGCAAGTATTTCCCCAGCCACTCCTTTTTTCAATGGTAGCCAGTGTTTATGCAGCAATTCACTGTTCTCACCTTAAGGTTATTGAAGGGTTAGATGTTGTGGAGGGAATTTGTTGATCTGCAGTTAAGTACAGGAGTTATGCTGGCCTTACCGTTATGTTAAGATTGGTAGGGTGTTGGGGTACAAACGGTATTGCCTGTTGGTGTGTGTAGAAGTCCTGGTCTCCCTTTATGTTTATGAAGGGCTGTGTGAAGGGTTGTCTGTTAGTGTAACTGTAATGCAAGTGCGTAGAGTTAATGACACAACACTGTTCTAGTTTATCAGCCTCACACAGAACACAAAGATCATTCCCATACATTTCTCATGTTTATGGAATTATTAGCAAAAGACTTAAGGAATTTGATTAACACTTTGACTCTTCCTTTTTCCCACAGCATAGAAGGCATATATGCGATGCACAGTTTATTCATTAACTGGGACGTGGAGATGTATTACGCAGCGACCGATACCCCGGCCTTAGCCAGGGCCACCAGCCTTAATGATAACCTCGGGCAGATCGAATACATCTTTTCAGATAAAACTGGGACCTTAACTCAGAACATTATGACCTTCAGGAAGTGCTGCATCAATGGACGTGTTTATGGTAATTCCAACTGTAGGGTATCTGAAGCATGGGTCTCCAACCACGGCCCGGGGGGAGCTGGAGCCATGCCACATTTTATGGATTACCCCTAATTATGTAAAAGATGCCCCATTCAGTGAAGCAAATGTATCTTCTGTGGATATCCTGAAACCAATTGTGGAATCGGGGATCAGCCCACCTTAGGCCTCCATTGGATATCCCTGCTCTAAAGTATTCTCGAAAATTGTTGTCCAGCTGTTCCGGCAATGTTTGATTTTCTTTCCTTGAAGATTTGAAGGCGGTTTGAATAAGTGGCATTATACTCTTCTTTGCCATTTAAGTCTCCATGTCTGTCATAAAATCATACCTTTCCCCTCTCTATATATTTATATATCAAACACACATAGATAGAAAGATAGATAGATAGATAGATAGATAGATAGATAGATAGATAGATAGATAGATAGATAGATAGATAGATAGATATTTGTAGGTGTGCATATACTATATAGAACATAACTCAAGCAACTGTAGATCTGGTAATTTTTTAGCCCTGTAAATAGTGTTTCTACATTCACAACTTTTCAATCAATGCTATTTTCCTATTATTTAACCTCTGCAATGCATCGCGGAGGGCGGGTGCGTCGGCCGGCCAGAGGGCGGCCAAACTGCGCACTCGTCATTTTTTTCCTCACCGCGGCGGAATGTCCGCCACGGCGAAGCGGTTAATACAATTTATTACTTACAAACAAGGCACTGTTGTTTTTCCTGCTTACTCTTTTCTATGTAACTTAGGTTTTGTGATTCTCTCTATCTCTGTCTCACTCTCTCTTCCTGTCACACACTCACTCTCTCATCCATTCATGCAGGTTCGGGGTCAAATGCTGAAGGCAAGATGCAGGTGAGCAAGAACGTGCATATATAATGTATCAAATACAATGCAAATTAAACAGGCATCACGATTCATTTATGGATTGATTAACTTCTACATTAATTGGTCACTTGTTTGATTACATTTTAACACTGATAACGTGGATTCTTTTAGGACTAGGTAGCATAAACACTAAAAATATCAAATACATTAAATACAAACTGTAAAATGTATACTAATACGTATTGTCATAGGCCATGGTTCAATCATAAAAACCGTTTTGTATAGAAAGTAGAACTAAGATAATCATTTTAAATAATGAAAAGATCATTGACTGGAGAAAAGGTCATTCACTGGAATTAATTTCAGTATTTAAGTTGATTGTGTATTAAGATAACTATTCAAAGTGCTGGGATGTTTGCCTCTATTTTCTTTTGGGATTATAGTAAACTCTGTGAAAGCTCTTAAACTGGATCAGTCTGAGTAAGGATGGTATTACTAGCGCCAAGGTAGCCATGCTCTGATCCAGGGGGTTAGGTATCTTTACTAATAGGGATCTAAAAAGTATCGAAATGCCCTTCCTTCAAAGGGCACCCTATCCCCACTTCTGAGTAAAGCTAACAAGCATTTGCAATGCAATAGGCCTCGCATTTGCAAAATTTTAAGCTAATGGCATTGTAAATGACAATGGACCATATGTATCAAACTCTGATTTTGCGATTCTCAAATTGCGATTTTTTGTGAAAAGAATTGCAAAACGAGATGTATGTAGGATTTGCAAAAAGATATGCGAATCCTACATATTTCTTAATTGCGAATCGCAAAGTGCGATTCCCAATTAAGGAAAGCCTCCCCATTCATTCCTATGGGCTTAGAGGCCCATAGGAATGAATGGGAAGACATTCTCAATTTGCGATTAGCAATTAGAGAATCACAAATTGAGAATGCAATTTCAAGGTTTCAAGGTGTCAAAAGGACACCCTGTTGCACCCCTGAAATAAGAATGGGTGCACATGTGGCGCACATACATGCCCTAAGGGCATGTATGTGCGCCACATTGCACTTTTTAAAAGAAATCGCAAATTACCACCAACTTGAAGTTGGTGGTAATTTGCGATTCCTGAAGGCCAAATTGCACTTTTTCTGTGCTTCCTTCGTTGCATTTAAGGAATCACAAATTTACGATTCCTTATTTTGTGAGGCAGTTTTTCATTCATACATACCACGATCGCAATTTGGAATGATACATATGGCCCAATGCCTTTTATTTATCTGTTTTTAAAATCAACACATAGATAAAAGGTTTGTCATTTACATTGCAAGTAGCTCAAAGTCTCGCAAATGCGAGATTTATTGCATTGTATATGTTTGTTTGAGCAGCCGGGGCGATTTGGGTAGGAAGCAGGGGGGTCGTGCAGAAGAGGTTTGTGCCGGAGGTTGCTTGGTAAATTTCACCCCAGAGCTGCCGTCCCTTGTTGCTGCAGACGCGCTCCCTCTCTGCAGTGCACCCTATTACAGCATGCCCTGGTCCTGCAGGTTCAACAGCACTCTGCCCCTTCTGTTTCCGCCCTCCTGCCCAGTCTGGCCTCCTGTGACCCAGGGTGGGAGATCTTTGTTGTTTTGAGAATCTAAAAGGCCTTTGTGTAGTGGGGGTGAGGGGTCGGTGTAGAACTAGAATAGACTGCGACGTTTCTGCGGATCCCCGAAATTGTACTCAGAAATCCCATAACACTTGTAATGAAGCCCTCAGCGTCCGTGCCCCCTAATTACAGCTCTCCAATGCACCCCAACCGGAGCCAATGTGTTATTTTTCCTTTGCAGTGCCAAAGCTCCATTACAGCAAAACCTAAGCAAAACTTGTTAGCAAAGTCTCTGAAATAGAGTGAAAAAATAGCTTTTACAACTGCAAAAAAACGTCTTACCACCAAAAAGCCTGTTAAATGTGCATAAAGAAGAGGCTGTTTCTCGTTTACTTATAGAACAATTCTTTTGAAAATGGCACCTTGGCCCAGTGGCTGGTGTTTTTTTATGCAGCTGAATCGGTTTTAAAGATCGTTATTTGGCAGGATGTGGTAATAAAATGTTAACTAGTTGGAGAAATGTTTGCGGCATTACTCAAGCATGATTTTACTAATGTCGACAATAACCCTATTTTATTTTATTCTTTGCCGAACAAACACCCTAGCCATGCCCTTCAGCAGACTGTTCATGTGACACAGTGACTTGACTGGCACTCTACTGGGTGAAAGAGCAGTCTCATCTGCTTTTTCGGCTGATGTTCGACCCCACCCTTTTGCCACATGTTTGGATAGTAACATTGGGCTGCCGGCATGGCTTTTCGCTGTCTCCGGCACAACTGAAACATTTCAGTCAGGGCAGCGCATGTTAAATGAGGCCTTCGGGAAGTCACGTGTTTGTCTTTACGATGATTGCGTTAAGTGCACATATGGGCTCAGGCGCTACTGTGCCATTCTGGTTCCCCAAGACTGCAGTGTCAGTTGTGTTAAACGGCGCAGGCCATACTGCCTTCGGCAGTTCAGTCTCAGCGTTTTGGCGCCACGTGGAGGTACTCCTGAGTCTGACTTAAATTAACAGGACTTGTTGCTCTCCATCTGCATTTCCCGTTTCGACCGCATTTGCATGACTATTTCTGCAATCAGCCTTCGTGAATTGAGCCGCCCCCAAATTCACTTACACAAATTCAGTCAATTTATTTTGCTTGCCAGTGTTTTTTTCTGAAGTGGCATTGTTAATGAATGAATGAATGTTGGATTTATAGAGCGCGTGGTTACCCAGAAGCGTCCCAGCTCTGTACCACTGGGGAACCCGTCCTGGCTTTCCCTGTGAGATGGTCCCTTTACTGGGCATCCCCAAGGTGCAGTCAGGCATCCCCGGCGGTGATGGGGCCGGAGTGGAGACTAAGCAAGCTATTGCCCAGAGTTGCAGCGTGGGACCCCATGGTTAGAGTGGCACAGAGGCGAGATTTATCGGGCCCGCTGACATTGGTCCTGCACCCGGCCGCGTCGGGAATTGCACCCTGGTCCCGGGCCGACTTCTGCCTCCGGGTCTGCCGCCTCTAACCGTTGAGCCACACTTCTCCAATGTGCTGTGCTCGAGGAAAAGACGTGACCAGGAATGCGTTGGACAGAGAAACTTTTATCACACAAGAGTGATTAAGACTTCTTTTTGGAAAGAAGTGACATTTGAAAACCTTAAAGTTCGTTTTGCCAAAAATATGAGTAGTCGAAGGCAGGTTGTGCTAGTACATTCTTCGGCTTTGTCACCTCTGGAACAAGGAAACGCTCCTCGTACAGCTTGAAGGAATGGAGCTTTGCTTGTCACTCCTAGGTAACAAACAAGCACTCGCCATTCCCGCTGTTTATTTTTGCATCGCGAAGCGCAATGCAAAAATAAACACTCTGCGCTCTGTCTTCTGTTGGGACGGCCCATCCGGACTGACTCCCCAGGGTTTGTTTATCTAACACGCCTCCTAAAGATAAGAAATTGCTTTCGACAAGCCGCAAAGCAGACGAGCCAGTCCAGATGGGCCGGACCAAAAGGCGGTAACAAAGAAGCCTCATTTTCAATGGAAGGCCACCGTTTACCATAAACGATGATGCCTTCCAATGAAAATGAGGGGCAGGGCTTCAAGCACTTTTCTAAAAGTCCTCCTTCACAATAAATCTCGCCAAGCGAGCAGCGTATGCGTGCGCTGCAATGCTAGGCGAGACCTAAAAAGGACAACTGCTGTGGTATGCTGCCTGTTCCTCATGAGTTACTCTAACTGGGCTTCTGTGAAGAGTAACAAGATCTGCGCTTCCTTTCGAGTAACTGCACCACCACCCCAGTTAGAGCCACAAAGGGTCAAGACCAGTGTTCCCTCTAACGCGCGCGCGTGCGCGGCCGCCCACTTAGTGACCCGCTAGCGCGCAGTGTCCCTATTGAAGCGCGCACACATCACAGGAGAGTGTTCGCGCCGCCGGTTTTTAATGGCGAGTGGCGCGAAAAATGCTACTTTCCTGATTTCGGGGACGACTTCAATAGTAAGTGGCTCTTGCTACATTTGTTCCTCAATAGGAAACGGCTGCAGGCTGTTTATGGGCCTTTGTGGAAATATGTGTTAATTGCAGCACGATCATGCGCTGCAATTAACATAAATATTTTCACACTGGCCACTCAGTCACAATCAGCCCCCAGCCGCGCTCTAACAAAAGACAGCATCAAGGTAATAAAAACGGTCATTGGCAGGGCTGGCGGGGGTGGGGGTGTTCTATAGGTGTTGCAAGCATTCCATTGCCTCCTGACGATGGCCCTGGTTCTTTTTTGTGTGCAAAATAAGCACTGCTTGCTCAATTGTGCGCTCTTTTTTATAGTGGACTGGGGCATTTCTTGCCTTAATCGGACGGAGTACGTACTGTTTTGGCTATTCATGTTGGCATGCTTTCAATCAATCTATGCAAATGGGATGGGCGAGTCACAATCAGCCCCTAGCCGCGCTCGAACAAAAGACAGCATCTAGGTAAAAACTTTAATTTGCTCCGTGAAAGTAAAAATGTAAATGTAAAATGTCTTGCTGTAGTACTCATCCTGTGTCTTTCCCTATAGTGTACATCCTGTGTCTCTTTCGGTAGGGCACTCCTGTGTCTTGCTCTACTGTAAGTGCAAAAGCACTCGATTTCACTGCATTAAAGGAGTACCGACATTACTTAGCTAATTTTGCACACACGATACAGTGAAGACGACCAGTAACAGTGATTTCGAGGTATTGGTTTTCTCCACTGATGTAATCACACTGTTTTTGCCACTGCCCCATTAAGTCACCTTTCTCTTTTCGTTTTTGTACATTGCGAGTTTGTGAGGTCTATTCATACTAGAGTACACTTACTTCAAGGTCTAGAGCGCAGTCAAACAGACCATAATTTAAGAAGACCGTTTGTCTCTAAAGTCTAATTGTTGACAGGCAGGTGGAGGAGCGAGAGCGCTGCGACTAATGCAAGCGGTTTGGATGCAAAATATGACTTTATTTATTTTACAGTGAAGTAGTGATGTATAAGCAAGTACGAAATATATTCCTAGATGTTTTAAAAAGGTGTCTATTTGTAATAAAAAGAGCCAGTTTCAGTCAAAACCTAACGAAAGAAGCAGACTCCTTTTTATTTTTCACACAGTGAGGACAACCTGTGGCAAACTGTATTCAGCTTGACAGGCTACGTCTATCCACCTGCCTTCTTATCTCACCTCCATAAAAGCAACAAATTAACTACTTGAGCCAAAACTATTTCTGCCCATGTTTCTATAAGATACCTCACCAGCCGGACTAGAGTTTTTCACCAAAACTGCTGCTTAAACAGCGTGAAGAGAGAAAAAGATTAGGAACAACTGTGTTGTGTAAAGTTGTGTAAGTGTTTGAAGTTCGTAATAGCTATTGAGTAGATCAATCACCCACATACATTTTCAATCAGCAGCTCTCGCCACCATGACCCCACAATTTATTATCTGCACCCAAATTTTGAGTATGTCTGCAGCTTCATGGCACTACTGGCAATCCTGAACGGCGTGAAAGTATACCGAACAGGGTTTATGCTGAATGGGAAAATAATTCCTCCAGTAAAAATTAAAGGCGTGTCCCCCACTTCCCGAAAAACAAGCAATTGCAATGCAATAGGTCTCGCATTAGGAAAGTGTGAGCTATTGATATTGTAAATGACAATTTTTTTTAATATGTGTTGGCTTTGAAAATATATAAATTAATAGCATTGTTATTCGCAAAGCCAATAGCTTACACTTTCCTAATGCGAGTCCTATTGGCTATGGCAATGCTGGTTGCTAGCAAGCAAGGACAGTGCTGTTGTGGTGCTGAGTGATGATGTGGTTGGGTTGAGTGATGTGGTGGTGTCCCCGAGTGATGTGGTGGTGTCCCCGAGTGATGTGGTGGTGTTCCCGAGTGATGTGGTGGTGTCAGTGAATGGTGCCCCTGAGTGATGTGGCGGTGCCCCTGAGTGATGTGGCGGTGCCCCTGAGTGATGTGGCGGTGTCCCTGAGTGATGTGGTGGTGTCCCTGAGTGATGTGGTGGTGCCCCCGAGTGATATGATGGTGCCCCCGAGTGATGTGCTGGTGCCCCCGAGTGATGTGGTGGTGTCCCCGAGTGATGTGGTGGTGTCCCCGAGTGAAGTATCCTCTTAATAGACCTGTAAACAAAACCCTTGTTATGTATATAACATTGATTAACAAAGCATGGGATGTGTTATGAAGAGAGACGAGTAGGCACAGATCAATACTGCAATGATTTTCTTAGCCAAGAATGGAAGTATATCTGCGAGATGAAGAGAGGGTGGTAAATTGGATAAGGAAGATGAATGAATAGGAGACAGGAACAGTAAGCGCGGGAGAGGCAAGGGAGAGAGGAAAGAGGAGGGGGGGCCGAGATCAAAAATCAGTGATGGAGGAGGTTGTGGAAAGGCCAAAATTCATAGGAGCAAAAGCAGCGAGCAACAGAAGTGAGCCTGTATGGCAGAGAAGAGCCAGGGCAAAATCAATATGAAACAACAAGGTTGAAAGCGAGAGAGAGGGGAAGAAACATAGGTAAGGAGAGAGAGAGCTGGATGAAGAACAGACCATGAAAACAAGTAAATAAAAGCTCTCGAGAGCGAGGCCAGCAAGTGGGGGGGCATGCCTTTGAAGTCTGATGGGGGCGGGGGAGCGGCTTCCTTTGAAGTCTGATGCAGAGGCTCAGACAAATGGTGGTGTGTGAGCGGCTTCCTTTCAAGTATGATGAGGGGGCGGTGGAGCAAATGGTGAGCGCGCGCCTGGCGCACATGCACCTGCCATAATCCTCATTCCAAAGCCCTCTGGCAGGCTTTCCTGGAGCCCCTACATGAGATCAGAACGCCCAAGGCCCAAGGACACATCATTTCTATAGAAGATATTTTTGTACCATTTCCCTGAAAAAAAAATGCTCAACACCTCACCGTCAGCGTTAGGTGGCACGAACACAGCAAGAGAAACGTGCTCTTTTTTGTTTTCCTCCCATACAGTGAGACTGTTGAAACCATGCCTTGTCACTATGAGACCCAAATTAGATTGTTGCAAGGCAGGGGGGAATGCTTTGAAACCCTGAAGCAAGAGGCACCAGGGAAGCTACCAATGCTGGGAAATAAAACAATACACAGTGCAGTCGTGTTTACAGTGGCAAGATCAGTGCTCGGTCTGTGATTGAGTTCAACACACAGAAAGCCATTATCCCACATATGCCTCTCTCTCTCTCTCTCTCTCTCTCTCTCGTAAAATATTCAAAATTATGTTTTTTTTTATTAACCAACCCAAAATAACTAAACTGCAGGATGATGCATACTATACACAGGCGGATCTCGCGAGCAAAGTTTACTAAGGCGTTGTCGCGCTGTCCATTCGAATGCAGTGATACAGACAGACCCGGCATAATATCAGTCCGTGGGTACACTATGCAATGCACATATTTTTAGCCTAATTGCTTTTAAGCCAAGCCCTTAATTGCATTGGTTACGCCCCTTTGAAAGACCCCATAGTTTTTTCATCCCAGTCAAAGCCCTGGTCTACACGCACGGTCAGGTTTATGGCGCGCACAGAGACTTTACTCTGCCGCACACAGAGGAAAATAATTAGAGGGAACATTGGTCAAGACGATGATGTCCTTTTCCTATAAGTTACTCCAGTTTTACTTATGTGTATAATACATAATAAGCGCAAACATATCACCCCTCAAGGTGATTGGGAGCGTCAGGAAAATTAAGTGAGCTATTGCCCAGAGTCACATGATGCTGAGCTGCTGCTGGTCATCGAACCGTTTACCCTTCGCTCCTGAGTCAACTGCTCTGTTCACTGTGCCACACCTCTCCAGTGGTAGAAGCCCTTCCCTGTGAGTCAGTGTCATTTCACTTCTGGTATAGTGATCCAGCTGCACTACTGTGGTCTCCTGGCTCCGCTGAGTTGCTCTGATTGATCGTGGTTTCCTGCCCTGCCCCATGAGTGAGTGTCATTTCACTTCTGGTATAGTGATCCAGCTGCACTGCTGTGGTCTCCTGGCTCCGCTGCGTTGTTCTAGTTTCTCTTCTGAGTATAGCTCACAAGGGGCACTGAAGTTGCTTTGAATCTTGTTTTTTCCCTTTGCTATGATTCTGCCTATAAATAGTCTTGACACTCGTCTACTTCTATCCTTCACACTCCTTGACTCCTCTTGCGATCTTTTTCTCTCCTTTCATCTTCTATTTCGTCTTTACCTTCTGAATTCTTCCCTGCAGCGGTGCTGTGACAAGTACAGTATATGAAATTCAAGCTCAACAAGTTACTGGCGGGCCACCAGCTCCAGCCGCCTTGCACAGCTCATGGGGATGCCTTGACTAATCCTTCACATTCCCAAAGGAAAAGCCCTGGTGAAGACTGCACAGTACACATACCAGAGCCGAGACCCCAGACTCCTAGTGCCCGAACGAACCACTATTTAAAATATGTGTGTGTATATATATATATATAATATATATATATATATATATATATATTGTCGCTCCAGGTTGTCCACCTTTGAGTAGCACACGAGCAGCAGCTTGATTTATGTGTAGGTGAGGACGGGGATCCTCTTGTAGATGCCGCTCCGTAATGGATCTGCCCGACGCGTTTCGAAGCTCTCTTCCTGTAAATCTCCTTCTGCATTCGCATGGACTTGGCTTTTTCATGAAATAAAAAAGGAAACCCCGATCTGACTCCCCTGTGTGGCCTCACTTTCTTGCTGCTGCAGAGGTAATCCGTTCATATATATATATATATATCCTTGCAATCTCTGTTTACCACGGCGTTTTACACCAAACAGAAAGGAGGACCCCAAAGCGGCAAATGAATTTCAAGTGGGAAGATTTATTTGCTCACACGAAATGGTATTTCAGGCATGACGCGTTTCGGTTAACTAGTAACCTTGATCACATATATATATGTTGCTTGTTTGGACAGAAGTGGGAGCTTCGGACTGCGAGCACGCTGGAGCTGCTCTTCCTGTAAATCTCCTTCTTCAACTACTCGCGGTACCCGCTCCGCGGGTCCCGCTTCGCCTTTGGTGCTTTGCCAGCGCTGCTGGAAGTGCGCTGTGACTGCGAGGACTTCTTTGAACTGAGCCTCTGTGGTGGTGGTGTGTGCAGGGCTGCGAGCGTGGTCAGGCGAGGACTTCAAGTCCCAGGAGCGCCTGACACTCGGCATCACCAGCAGCTGACCCGCTCTCCCTGCTGGCTCCTCCCCCGCCTCAGCTCGGCTAAATCCAGCACGTCAGTTTCCCTGGTTGTTTCCTCACCTGTTGCTTGTTTGGACAGAAGTGGGAGCTTCGGACTGCGAGCACGCTGGAGCTGCTCTTCCTGTAAATCTCCTTCTTCAACTACTCGCGGTACCCGCTCCGCGGGTCCCGCTTCGCCTTTGGTGCTTTGCCAGCGCTGCTGGAAGTGCGCTGTGACTGCGAGGACTTCTTTGAACTGAGCCTCTGTGGTGGTGGTGTGTGCAGGGCTGCGAGCGTGGTCAGGCGAGGACTTCAAGTCCCAGGAGCGCCTGACACTCGGCATCACCAGCAGCTGACCCGCTCTCCCTGCTGGCTCCTCCCCCGCCTCAGCGCGGCTAAATCCAGCACGTCAGTTTCCCTGGTTGTTTCCTCACCTGTTGCTTGTTTGGACAGAAGTGGGAGCTTCGGACTGCGAGCACGCTGGAGCTGCTCTTCCTGTAAATCTCCTTCTTCAACTACTCGCGGTACCCGCTCCGCGGGTCCCGCTTCGCCTTTGGTGCTTTGCCAGCGCTGCTGGAAGTGCGCTGTGACTGCGAGGACTTCTTTGAACTGAGCCTCTGTGGTGGTGGTGTGTGCAGGGCTGCGAGCGTGGTCAGGCGAGGACTTCAAGTCCCAGGAGCGCCTGACACTCGGCATCACCAGCAGCTGACCCGCTCTCCCTGCTGGCTCCTCCCCCGCCTCAGCGCGGCTAAATCCAGCACGTCAGTTTCCCTGGTTGTTTCCTCACCTGTTGCTTGTTTGGACAGAAGTGGGAGCTTCGGACTGCGAGCACGCTGGAGCTGCTCTTCCTGTAAATCTCCTTCTTCAACTACTCGCGGTACCCGCTCCGCGGGTCCCGCTTCGCCTTTGGTGCTTTGCCAGCGCTGCTGGAAGTGCGCTGTGACTGCGAGGACTTCTTTGAACTGAGCCTCTGTGGTGGTGGTGTGTGCAGGGCTGCGAGCGTGGTCAGGCGAGGACTTCAAGTCCCAGGAGCGCCTGACACTCGGCATCACCAGCAGCTGACCCGCTCTCCCTGCTGGCTCCTCCCCCGCCTCAGCGCGGCTAAATCCAGCACGTCAGTTTCCCTGGTTGTTTCCTCACCTGTTGCTTGTTTGGACAGAAGTGGGAGCTTCGGACTGCGAGCACGCTGGAGCTGCTCTTCCTGTAAATCTCCTTCTTCAACTACTCGCGGTACCCGCTCCGCGGGTCCCGCTTCGCCTTTGGTGCTTTGCCAGCGCTGCTGGAAGTGCGCTGTGACTGCGAGGACTTCTTTGAACTGAGCCTCTGTGGTGGTGGTGTGTGCAGGGCTGCGAGCGTGGTCAGGCGAGGACTTCAAGTCCCAGGAGCGCCTGACACTCGGCATCACCAGCAGCTGACCCGCTCTCCCTGCTGGCTCCTCCCCCGCCTCAGCGCGGCTATAATCCTCCTTTGTAACACCGCAACGCGGGAGCGCGCCGGGAGAAGCCCGGGACAAGGGCGGGACCGTCTGAGGCCGTCAGAGGCTGAAGGAGGCTGGGCTGGGCCCCCTCCCTTGGTTCTCCAGTATTAATTAGGCTGTTGTTGTATTCACAGGCTTGTATTGTATTTTAAGGTTTTGTTTATTTGGCTTTATATCTTACAATCGTTATTATTTTAACTTTACTTCCCTTTTAATATAGTCTCATGACGGCTAAAAAACTACGCTCTGGGCGAGTGATTGTGGGGAGATCTGGGTCTAAAACTAAATCTAACCCCCTACGGAACAAAATTGCTTCTACCATGCAATTGAAGGGTCAATGCCAGCTTTTTAATTTATGGGACAAAGGGAAAGACAAACCCACTGATTTGCAGTCCCCGAATGAAATCCCAGGTACTAACGACGCGGTGCCTGTTAACGGGGTCATTGATGTTTCCTCTAGTTTAAGCCTGGTGGCCAGTCAATCTTTGCCAATTCTAGTTAGTCCTGAAGTACTAAGGGGCTCACTTCTGGCATTAAACAATATACATCTGAAACAGAATGCTCCCCTTGGTTCCTCGGGTAATATGCCCTCAAAATCTGATGAAATTGTTCCCTCCCAAGCTACACTAATGGATGTTCCTAAAGTTTCAATGAATACTGATCTTTTGTCAGCCACGTTAGCTAAATCCCCTGTAGTAGGGAATGAATTTACTCTGCCTGATATTGATTTAACAGCTCATAGGGCGCGGGTGGGATCGTTACAGGGGAACTCTAAAGGTGTGCCTTTAGAGGAAGCAATAACGATTTCAAGTACTGGTCCTCTAAGTAGCACACCTTCTAATAAATTAGATTTCTCCCTTCCACAATTAAATCTTTCATCCTGTTCAGGTCCAGTGTTGAACAATTTAGCTGAGGGTTCTCCAAACATTAATGGGAGGCTAATTTCTAACTCTTTGTCCTCCTTGGAATCAATTTTGTCTTCGATTTTAAGATTACTTGAAAAGTTTGTGGGAGGTTCAGAATGTATTTTTGATACTGTAACGCAGATTTTGCAAGTTCTCTTGTTAAGTAAAAATGAGTTAGGGTCAGATCCTCCTATTCCAGTGGCTTCTCTGTTGGTGCCCCAGAAAATAAGCGCTCCTCTCACTTCAGCAGTTTTGGATTCAGCGCTTTCTTCTCCTTTGACAGAAGGTCAAAAGGAAAGGCAGCCCCTGGAACTCTCAGCCGTCCCCAATCCTTCCAAAGTGGTTTCGCATGGCGCTAATTGTATAGCCCCATTTAGTGATAAGATAGAGGTAATAGCAACTTCCCCTCTTATTCCCAAATCCGAAATGCCTTCCCTCTTTCCGATATTTTCCTTGCCATTAAGTAAGGAAGAGGAGATCCCTAAAGTAAAAACGGGATTGATGGGAAATACGAGTCCCCTGAAACATAAAAAGATTAGAATGAAGAAGAGGAAACCCATCCGTAGGTTTGCTAAAAAAAGACAGAGGAAACTCCTTTTTGATAAGAATGTTGAATTAAGTTTAGATGATTCTCCGCAGGTGGAGCAGTCTCTCACCCCTAAGGTAGAAGTTAGGGTTGTATCGCCCAAAGAAGACGCCCCCTCCTCTGGTCTAGGTCCTATAAATTTAACTAATCCTTTTCTTCCCAAGGTTTTCCTCCCTTCTGCTAATCCTTTTTCTTATTGTAATGCTAAAGCAGGTTCTTGCCAAGTTATCTCTAAGGTTACCTCTCCTTTTGTTATCCCGTCCCCGTCTTCCTTAAATCCTTCAGCAACACCCTTTCAGGCTCCATCCTTAACGACAGTTATCCTCCCAAAAGAAAAAACAAATGTGGATACGTTATATCTTGATTTTTCTCCCCTATTTGAACCTGATTTAATTTTAAATAGATCTGCCCTACTGATCTGTTTTAAAGAGATCGAAAGCTTGAAATTAATTCAAACGTCCGATTTAGATCTTGTACTTCTCCTTAATTCCTACGTGGGGAAACCATTAAGATCAACAAGGGTGAAATTTCATTCGAAAGTTGTGTTAAATCTTGTTCTACAATGGGCAGAGGAATTACAAATTAGAGGGATAGATGTCATGCCACACTTTGGGGAAAAATGTACTCTAAATACTGCCGCTAATTCTTCATTATCACTTCCCTCCAATACGGGTGTGCTATTGTCGGATTGGTCTAATCTTAGATCAGAGAACCTAAAAGTTTGTGTGGCTAGGAATGAAAGGCTAGTTTCATACAAAAACCCTCCCCTTAAGCAGACAGTGAAGGATGATCAATCTAAATGGAGTTGGTTACCTGGAGTCCTAGCGAGTAAATCTGCTCCCCGTTCCAATCAGCATTCCAATTTTTAACAGGGAGCTGAAATTTATCTCATGGAACACTGCCGGATTCAAGGATTATAAGGAGAAATTGGGTTTCCTACATTCTCAAAAGGCAGATATAATCTGTTTGCAAGAAACCTGGGTTGATGGAAGTTTCGCTTTGGATAAAGACTATTTTGTTTTGGATTACAACGCAACCAGCACTAGAAGAGGCCATGCTAAGGGAGGGTTAGCATGCTTGTTATCTAACAGATTGCAATGGAACTATTCACACTATCTGGATCCAGGAAAACTGTTTCAAGCAATAACTCTAAAAGATGTATTTGAGGATTGCCCTAATAGATTGCTGATTGTGGTAAACATTTATATTCCCCCCAATTGTTGTTTTAATGCTGGTTTAAAAACTTTATTCACTTTTTTAACTAAAGTGTTGGAGATTTCCCCTACTCCGCATGTGTTAATGTTTGGGGACTTAAATTGTAATATATCTAACTGCGGGTTGGAGTTGTTTAGAAATATTCCATTGGAAGAGTCTCTGAATATACCTTCAGCCCAGTTTCCCCCCAAAATTAAAACTAACAAAAGAGGTAAACTTATATTAGACGGTTTACTTAAAGCTGATTGCTTAATAGTAAATGGGAGGCTTCCATCTGACATCCCGGCTGCTTTTACTCGTAAATCTAATAAGGGAAAATCTATTATTGATTTTATCATGGTAGATTATGCCGGTTTTCACCTACTGAAGGATATGAAGGTCATTGAATCTAATCTTAGTGACCATAATGAACTGACGCTTTCTGTCTCCGTTAATCTTCAGAAAGTGGATCCGTGGAGTCTGGATATAGATTCTGTGAATTTTGATTCCAGCTCAGGGAAATGTTTTTGGAACCTTTGTACTGTTGAAAATCTGGTGCCTCTTTTGTATCTTACCGTCGAGAATCTACCTCTCTGGGAAGGGAGAGAGCTGTTATGTTTTATTAATTTTTTAGATTCTGTAACTGCTACTGCAAAAAAGAAATCAGGTGTGAAACAATCCCTTGTAGCCCCTCATCCTCTACGGGCTATAAATAGAGAAATAAACAAAGTTGTAAGGGGGCAATTTTTATTTTTTACTCAAGAAGCTAAGTCTAAGTTGTTTACTCTAAAAAGAAGGAGAGTTAGGCTTAAGGCCCGTTTAAAACGTTCTAAGGAAGACGCCCTCTGGATCCAACTGAGGGAAGCTTCTTATAATCGCCAAACTAAGACTTTCTGGTCCTTAATTGGCAAAGGTTGTGGTACCAGAGCCAGTCCTACGCCCATTGCCATTGAGGAACAGGTGTGGGTTCACTATATCGAGAAGTTGTACAGTAATAATAATTCTCATGGGTTTAATGTTGAATTTGATAATGTTTCATGTATACTTGACTGTCCAACAGAAAAGGAAATTGAATGTGCCATTAAGAATATGCGTTCCTCTGGTGCGATGGGTCCTGATAAAATCCCAATTTCAGTATTGAAAAACCAGAGTGAACTTTGGAGTAAAATACTCTTTCCAGTGTTTAAATTTTGTTTTTCTAGCGGAACAGTCCCCCCCTCCTGGAAAGGAAGTATCATTGTCCCTTTATATAAAAAAGGGGCAAGAGATCTACCACAAAATTATCGTCAAATTGCCTTGCTTGACGCTATTGGTAAGGTGTTTGCAAAATGTGTGCTTTCTTTAATTACCGATTGGGTATCTGAACATAAAATCCTTCCCATGGAGCAAACAGGTTTTAGACAAAACCATGGAACTTTAGATAACCTGACTGCATTGCAAGTTATCAATGAAAAATATGTGAAAGTCCGTGGTGGTCAGGTATATGGCGCCTTTATTGACTTCTCCACCGCTTTTGATAAAGTAGATAGAACTTTGCTGTGAAGAAAGTTATTTAACTTAGGTATGCCCGCATCCCTTATTAAGTTAATTCGCGCCCTTTATTCTGACACTTGGTGCAGAGTTCTACTTGGAGGTGATCGTGGTGTATCTAAATTAATTCCAACTTCTAATGGGTTGAAGCAAGGTTGCCTTTTGGCTCCGTTGCTATTTTCCTTATATACTGTTGATTTACCCATCGCTCTTTCTGCTTGCGCCGGAATTGCACCGTCCTTGGGGGGTGTTCCAATTGCATGCCTTATGTATGCAGACGACATCCTGATTTTGGATCTCACCCCAAAGGGCCTAAACAATCGGTTGCATGCACTTTCTGAATATGCTGAAAGTAATTTCTTATCAATAAATACGGCAAAAAGCAAGGTGATTTGTTTTTCTGGTAGAAAGAAGCCTAAATGTCTTAACTATCCATGGGTTGTGGGGGGGAAAAAACTAGAATGTGTGAAATCTTATACCTTCCTAGGTAAAATTGTCACTCATAATTTAAGTGACAAACCACACATTGACAATAACTCTCGGAAGGCTATTTCTCAGGGAAAGAGTTTAGTTTCCCTATATAAAGCCACAGGTAGAAGGCATTTTTCTATTCTTTTAGAGGTTTTCAGAGCGAAAGTTCCGGCCTCCCTGTTATATGGAATTGAGTTAGTTGATCTAAAAAAATGGAGTTTTTTAAACTCTGCGGAAGGAAAAATTTTACGGAGTTTAATGTCTGTAGGCACAGCAAATTCGACTGCCTCCTTGAGACAGGAACTGGGTTTACGTAGCAGCTGGGTACAAGGTCTGGCAAGTATCATACGCTGGGTAGTAGCTTTATCTAAAGGTGAACCCAATACCTTAAGAGACCTCATAAAAAATGAATTATTAGGATCTTTTAATGACTTCTCATCGATTGTAAAAAACTTCAGATTTGCTGTGTTACAATTGAAATTGGATGAGGAGACTTTATTCCTATTGTCCTCTCATCAATTAAAAACTGTTTTGAAGTCAGCCTCCTGGGAATTGGGGTTTTGTCTTGATAGAGACTTCTGTCTAGCGAAAAAAGGTTGTACGCCTGTTATTGAATCTTATACCCTGCGGAAAGCGCAACCGTATATGTACTGGAACATCTCCCATGGCGTGAGGCGCCTGGTGTACTTATTAAGACATAATTTGCTTCCGCTGAAAGTTCTACATGCCAGCTGGTTTGGTTATTCGGCATGCTGTGATCTTTGTCATTTGTATGATCAGGACCTAGATCACGTCATGTTCGTTTGCCCTACACTGATGCCTTGCAGGCGTAGATGGTTAAGACCAATTTGCTTACAACTCAACATATTATCAGCTTCTTCGTTTAAGGCAGCCTTGATTAACCCACCTAATGAAATGTTTGCTTTTAAACTGTACAACTTTTTTAAATGTTTTTTGGACCTGTATTAAGATGTCTCATGTGATTGTGATGGAATAATATTTTAAGTATCTTTTGTTCTGTATGTATATGCTGTTTTATGTGGACCTCATAAAGAGTTCCTTATCATAATAAATAAACTTTGAAACTTTGATATATATATATATATATATATATATATATATATATATATATATATATATATATATATATATATATATATATATATATATATATATATATATTCAAGGCCTAACCAATTGCATGGATGCTAATTAGGTTAGTCATCGCTGAATGAGACAACTTGTATGGACATGGTGTCATAACCTTACAATGTAGAGTGCACTTCGTGTTTATGGGAATGGGTACACTGTCCAGTCAAACCTGAGTACAAACTCTCCTCTGCAGACTATATATGCATGTGGGAAAACCACATGATATTGTGTTTAGGATGCATGTGCCACATATTCAGATCATTCTGCCTGTTTGTCAACCCAAAACAGGGAAGATTTCAGGTGGAACCTGGGCCTATATGTAAGAAGTAATGCATGCATTTCTAAATATTCAGGCGTAGGTGATGTGCAGTACAACGCCTAGTAAAGAACGTGCACATGGCTTTAAGAACGGATGGACTCTCATGCTATTGTCCTTTATATGTCGAGCCCATGGAGTCAATATAAGTAAAGACACATAGCTATGCAGAGACTTATTTGAAGCCTATCAAAGAGGGTGCCAATGGGACAAAAGTGCACTTTAACATCAATGGTCCAGAGGTTTGGGATCTTGCTTGTTTTTAGGGCTCTTAGGCAACCTCTCGACAGTGTGAGGATTACAAAAATTCACAAATAAATATGAACACAATGGGAAATGCGACTACAACATTTAAATGTAATTTTACCAATCACATATCAGGCGAATCTTTCATTTGCATAAATGTCTAATTAACACTGAATGATTTAAAGTGATAACATTTTAAAACAAAAGGTGGGCAAAGTGTTTCGCGAGTAAGTCAAGTATTCTCGCTTTATGTTATGTTAGATACGTTTGTATAGCGCATGGCTGCCCCGGCACCAGGGCGTCCCAGCCGCTCGCGGACGAGAGGCCAAGGAGAGTGAAGCTAGATGGACGAAAACAGACAGGTTTTAATCTGTTTTCTAAATGCCCAATGATCTTGTGTGCTACATGCAGCAAGTGGAATGGAGTTCCATAGGGCTGGGGCCAAAGTCCTGAAAGAGCGCCCCCCCCCCCATAGCCCCCCCCCCCACCTCTACACCTAAGTACCTGGGGAGTGCAAGCCAGATGCAGGTCTGCGGAGCGTAGTGTACGCACTGGAACATATGATGTACAAAGCCCCTGCAGTATCTGGGGACCCTGGCCGCTAAGGATCTTATGAGTGGTGCAGAGAGTTTTAAACGGTATTCTCTGTTCAATTGACAGCCAGTGAAGACGGTGCAGAAGATGGGAAGTGTGACAGTGCTTAGGGAGGGCAAAGAGAATGCGGGCAGCCACGTTCTGTGCCCGTTGGAGTCTCTTAGTGACAGTTTTATTCACGCAAAGTAGATGTCCATTACAGTAGTCAAGACGCGACGGAACCACCATTGCATTGAAAAACCCCAGAATGGGTTTCAGACCGCGTAGGTTGCCGAAGCATGTACCTGCCACCTTTTGGTGTGAAGCTCAAATGAGAGGGCTTTGTCCATCTGGACCCCCAAGTTCTTGACTACACTTTACAGTTGGGGAAGGATGCCCAGGGCGCAGGTATAAACCTTTGTTGCCTGTGCTAACGTAAGAGTGAGGGATGGCATCAATTACAGACATATATTATCTCGCTAGCAGCCTTTAGCTGTGCTAAGTACTCTACGCAATACCTTGTACACATTATTTCAGAAAGTAGGCACATAGAAGGGTTTCCTCAGTTCGATTTAACTGTCTCACAACTCTCTTTCTGAAATGAAATGAAAACAGGTTTTGTAAAGCGCTCGAATGCCCGAGGGCGTCTTGGCACTGGTCTATCACAGAATAGTTCATACAGAGGGAAGAATTCCAAACTAAATATTAAAAAGCCAGGTCTTAAGATTCTTTCTAAAAATGAGCTTTCTTTTTTAATAATGAGCAGGTCAGACCGAGATTAACCATTCATTAATGGATTTTTTTTAGAAAACCTATAGACACTGTATTTATGAAATAGAAACGAAAGGTAAAGAGGTCCCTACAGTTTATGTCCAATCCAAATCTGGCAGGAAAATCGAAATCCCCCAAAACCGAGATGGGTGGTTTCACTTTCATTTTGGTGACCAGTGTTTTTCTCAGCAATATACTCATGTCCTATACCTGAGAATCTCTTGCCACAGATATGCTGGTGAAATCAGGTGTATAAGAGGATGATTCCTTTAAGGTCTATGGCAGCTTTTGTTTGTCCTTCAGGTGTATAGAAGTAAAAGGCGGGTGTTACATGCCAAATACAGGTAAGTTGACAGGTGTGGTGCCTTGTCTTGGAGTGGGAAGGTTTGCTGCTTAAAGCTTGTTTGAAGATTTTTTTTCAACATGTGTTCAGTGGCTGGTGCTGTTGCTTTTCAGCTAAGATTCCTTACTGTGTATTTGTATCTCTAGGAGGTGAGCTTCTGCTGGAACCCCTATGCAGACAGGAAGTTCCAGTTTCATGACCAGACGCTGATAGATACAGTGCGTGGTAACAAGGAGCAGGAAGCAGTGGAGTTCTTCCGGCTGCTAGCTCTCTGTCACACCGTGATGGTGGAGGAGAAAGAAGGTGCGTGGCTCAGCCTTTTAACTGCAGCGGCAACTGCTGGAATTCAAAGGGTTAAGGGAGATTTGAGAAAGGCTGCAAATTCATAAGGGTACAAAAAACTGTATTGTGTGGAAAAACTGTTATGAGAATACAAAAATGACAATTGAAAAAAGTTTTGTGAGGGAATACCATTCATGACAAAACCAAATTTGAGAAAAACATAATGAATCTAAAAGATTTTCAAACATTTAGAGTTATGTTGTTCTTTTCCAATTTAACCTTAACCTTTAAAGCAGGAGAGAGGACACATGGGCCTATTCACAAACTGAATTTTGTAGATCGTTTACTAGTCCTACAGTTGTACTAATCACATACCACAAAATTCTATGCACACACCTACATGCATGAGGAGGCTTGTACCTGTGCCTCTCCTATATTACAAAGCAGAGATCTCCGGCCGACTGTGAAGAGCTCCGCCAAATACCTGTATGTTTTTGTGGTAAATGTGGCAGCGACAAATCGAATGGCTTGAAAATAGGGAATACTTACAACTAAATGAGTAAAGCTTAGGGAGGTGTAAGGAAGTTGTTTAAGGAGGGGCATGCATCCACCCACAAAGGTTCCTATTCACAAACTGCACTTCTAAAACTACTACTACAGCCGAAAAGGTCCCAAAACAGTAGTTAACGTACTCCACCTTAGACCTGGAGTAATGTACTCCACCTTAGACCTGGAGTAAGCCAAGCAGCACACATTGCCAGCTACTCAAACTCCAACAAACTGCCATAGAAAATAATGGAGGCAGGAACTTAATTTAGCAAGCATAGGAAATAATGTAAATATAAATTAATTAATGTTGACATAAAAATAGATATATATGTTTAATTTAATCCTAAACAAGTTCTAAAGAAAAAAAACATTATTTTATTATAAGAAATGTCGATCACCGTTTTAATTTAAAAATAAATGTACCTTTTATTTTTTATAAGTGAATACAATGAGTTATTTCTATTCATATCTTTTAGTAATTTTGCTGCAAAATGAAATTAATTTACACATTTAACTTTAGTTGGAATTTTTTTATATAAATCTTTTTTTTAAATGAAATGTAATTCAATTTGAAGTGCTTAAATGAATTACAGTTTTAATTAAAAAGTTACAAAAGGGAAAAAGGCAAGGAAAATGTACAAGTAGGGAGAGACATAGCTGGACAAGGTAGAAGGGTGGTGAAGAGCAAATCTGTTACAGGAAACGGGTCATCATTTAGAAAAATACGAAAACATCAAAGACAGGATGAAGATTTGAGGGGAGGAGTATGTGAGGGAGAAATAAGGATGCGAAGGTGGACTTGAGTATTTTTAAGGGGAGACGCCACCCTTGAGAATGCATTTTCAAAACTGGAGAAGACATAAGGATTGAGGGAACTATAGCATAGCAGGTGCCAAAAGGAATAGAACAAGCATTTACAATGCAACGGTTTCGCCTTTGTAAAAGTTAGAGCTATTGGCATTGTAAATGACACATTTTTTATTTATGTGTTGGTTTTGAAAACAGATAAATAAATGGCAATGCCCTTTACAATGCCAATAGCTTAATCTCTCGCAAACAGTAAAAATATAAAGATGAAATTTGGGAATAAGGAGAGAATATGAGGGGAGGAGGGAGAGAAAGAAAAAAACGGCGGGGTAAACAGAGAGAAATATGGAGGGGAGGAACAGCGAGATGCAACAATGTCAGAGACAGAGGTGTGAAAATATTGAAGAGATAATGCTGTGAGAAAGAAAGAGGCCAAGAGAATGCAAGAAAGTGAACCAAACCGATAGTGAAGAAGACAGAGATAAAAATAGGGAGTTGGATAGAGAGGAAGGGATAGTGAGGTGGGAGAGGTAGAAGATCAAACGAGGGAAGTAAGAGAGAAAAGTATGTGATAGGAATGTAGAGCTTGGAGAGAGTTGTCAGCTAGAGAGGAAGAATGAGATATGGAAGTAGTAGGAGAAAAATAGAGTTTGGTGGGGAGGGAAATAGGAAACCTGGAGGGGAGTGGGAGAAAAAGACAGTGAAATAAGGAGAAGGAAAGGAGAAACAGGTAAAGAGTGGAGGAGGAGGGAGTAAAAGAGGGAGTGGGGACTTAGGGAGGAAGAAATACATGGAAAAGGACTGCTAGATGAGAGTGCGCAAGATAATCAATAATATAGGGACGGGAGAAAGGTAGTGGAGACGAAAGAATGAAAGAAGGATTTTTCTCAGGTGGAGGTTAGGTTCGAAAGAAAAACCAAAAGAAGGAAAGGGAGAGTAAAATACAGAGGGAGGTGTGGGTTGAGTGAGAGAGAGGAATGCTTATAGTGAGGCGCAGACAGTTGGCAGGGGGATGGGGAGAAGGTGAGAGCATCGTGGAGAGGCCAATGGAAGTAAAGAGAGGGAATTTTGAGCAAAGGAGTAAGTGAAAGGTCTAGAGAAAATAGCGAGAGTAATAAAAGAAGAGGATGAGAAAAGGTTAAACATGGAGAGACTAAAGTAGAGTGGAAGACTAAGAGGGAAGGGCACAAACTAATTGGAGTGGATAGGATAGGGTGGAGAGAGAGGAGAGGGGGTAAAGAAAGTGAGATGGAGTGAAACAAAGAGATGGAGAAAGAGTAAGGGAGAATGTGTCAGCAAAAAAAAGGGAAAGGCGTAAAAAGGGTGAGAGAAGGTGGAGGAATGAGAAACCGAAGAGAGAGGGAATGGGGAGAAAGACATGTAGAGTGACGCAAAAGAGAAAGGAAAAATAAAAAAGGAGAAAACATGTATATGTAAAAGTGGAGAGGTTTCATTATATTTTAACTATGAATAAAAATAAACTGAAAGCAGCATGCGACTCCAAGTGCAGAAGATTTTCTTGTACAGAGGTGTAACATGAATAATTGTTTTACTCAGTTGCTGAAGTAGAATTAGTCAGCACACGTACAGGGCGAGCAGACAGACAAGGTGCCAGTGAGAATGAACTAGAAACAAAGTGCTCGGTAAATTTTTAGGAGGGAAGGAGCGAGTGTTTAGCAGGGAAAGGAGAGACGCGGGGAAGGGTGGGGTGAGAGAGCATGAGTGTGTGTGAGGACAGTAAAAAATAATGATATGGTATGAGAGAGGTGTTATAGGAAAAGTGTGCATATGGAAAGCAGTCTGTCAGAATATGGGCTTGACCTTCCCCTCCCTAATCATAGGTTTACTCAGACAAAACTCCTTCCCTCTCCCATTCACTCACTCACTTCAGGCCAAGTCGTCCACTTGCTCTGTCCATCTCTGTGAAGTCCCCGAGACAGAGTCAGATATCACTCCTCTGACAGGAACGTATACGAAGAGCACTTATTTCTTTCTGAGAGGGAGAGAGGCTGCTTTGCAGAAACTTAACAGCTCCCGAGTCTTTTTCGATATATAAAAAAAATTCAGATAACACATGAAAGCACTTTTTGATGACTGATGTGCAGGGCGCTCAGGCCGTTATCAAATCAGACAAACAGCGATAGGAAGCAATATTGCGATAATTGCATAAGGTTGATATTGTAAGTACGTCCTCTTGTGTAATTTAACAACAGCATTTTTCTCAAAAAGTTCCAATCTATAACATAGGGCATTAAATTCAAAACGTGTTGTCAATGTTTTGAGCCAGTACAAACTGGGAGACGGGGCATTCCCAGGCTAACGTGTTCCAGCCCCAGTGCCCACGGGCCAAGGGCATGGCGATCAATGCGCTAAGCAAAAACAACTTAACAAAACACCACTTATTGGGGGCGAAGTCGCCCTCTGTTGTGGCAGTAGCAGCAGGGTGCCGAACAACAGAGGCGGTGGCAGGCCACCGTGCTCCTTTCTTAACACCCTGCCAACAACTCAAACAAACTGAGAGTGACGCCAACTCTGCACTGGCCGCGAAAAGAGAGACGACAAGGAAGTGAGCAGAAAGAGCAAGATAATAGGAGACAAACATAGCAGCTAACGGCGAGGAAGCGAGGAAAAACCGGGAAGCGAGGGAGTGCCTGGAGGAAACAGAGGGGAGAAAAGGCTAAACAAGCATTTACAAGTACGTGTATGAAAATAAAAAAACTTACCTCCGGGAGTCGGATCGGAGTAGGGAGCGGGTCAGGTCTGCGTCCTCACAGGGAGAGCCGTCCGGCTGGTGTGAGGAAGGATGCCGAAGAAAGAAAAATAAATAAACACGCCCACCGCCGCGATGACGATCAGAAAAGGGTGGAGAGGGAAGAAATCTCGGGAACGCCCACGAATCTGGTCCGGCCATGACGGACAGATCTCTGTTCCAATGGCTAGCCTCCATTTATGGAGCTAGCCAATGGAACAGAGGGCGGATTCCCAAGCCACATAGTTATTCTCATTAGGTTTTCGCCTGCGCGAAAAGCTGTGCAGTGCGCAGCTTTCACTTAGGCGAAACCTAAAAAGTGGATACAAATTTCTAAGTCTAAGGTATTCTATTAATTGGTTTCGAATAAATTGTGAATGTGCTTTATCCAGGAAATGTGTGTAGGTAGTTTAGGTGAAACAGCTTTTCACAATTGCCATTCTACAAATCCACATACGAGCAAAAATAACCCTCTGTGCTAAACTCAGGGTGAAAACACTTGTCGGCTACAGAGCCAGAAGGTTACGCAATCCGGCCCTTTCTTGTTATTACAGAATTGGAAAGGACTTTGCGTGGAAGACCTTTTTTTATTATTTACCTCTAAGACAGGCTGAGCCTGCCTGTGCTGGTTTCCTTCTCTGGCATTGATCCGGACCTGTTCATTAACACCCACCAGTGCACTTTAATTTCAGGGAATTAGTGGAAGGCTGCCACTTCTCCTGTGCCTTAGTGGAGCCGAGCTTGACGAGGAGGCTGTCAGCTGCCCGTGTGAGGCTCTCATTGTTCCCATGGTTGGAGTCCTGTTCCTTCCCTGGGATCAGTGTGCACTGAGAACCTGCTGCAGCCACTCCTGTCGTACACGGCTCTTAATGCAGTGAGGAATGCATGCTAAAGACTAATCCATGCTTAATAGGAACTCCCTTCTTCCCTCCTATGGGCCATGACATTGCTCCTTTCCTTTCATCTCCGTGTTTCCCGCTGCAGCAGGACTGGAAACAGTACTGGGGGCCGTAGGGGCAATGGAGTCAAAGGCGGTAATGCCAACATGGACACCCGCCTGTCCCCTGGTTTATCCTTTAGCAGTCATGTCTGAGGGCCAGAGGGGGGACAGGTATGCTCTGCCTACTGTTTTACAAAGAGGAATTATGTTTTTCAAGCAGTTCTTGACAATGGACCGTTTTGAAACAAAATGTTTTCCTTGCAGGTCCCTACATTTGCAGCCAGTCAGAGGCGGCCACAAAATGCAACCTGATAAATTACCATTCAATCAGTGACCCCTGCAAAGGAGTCATTTGTGCACCAACCTGGTAGTACATAGGTCGCACTGTAAATCACACCACCATTCGCAAAGCCCGTGCTGTGCAGTTTGCACCTGCCCGGTTTGTGGAAGAGGTCAGCCCAGCAGGGCGAGGGGTCCTTCCTCCTGCAGAGCTGGGTCAGGGTTGTCTGCAGCCGGGTGTGAACGGTGGTGATGACGCCATCCGGTTAGTAAGGGGCAGTAGGTGGACGGCTGAAGCTCCGTGCACCTCCCGACACCGACAGGTTACAAGAAACTAAGAGGGGGCTGGTTGCCTACATTTCTTGTGTCATCTTGAAATGTACATTCCTCCTCTTCGGAGTAGAAGAGAGCTGTAATGTCTCTGAGGGCTTGGCACATTCGAAAGGAAACCTTTAAATAAAGACATAAGTAAACCTCTACATGATAGAATAAGTAACGTCAGGTGTTACCAGCTGAGACATTGTGGTTCTATAGCATGATCACGAGCGTCATATATATTCTGACTGATGGACCTGAGATTGCCTGGAATGAGTCTTCGAGGCTCTGTAGTGATTCCATGGCTGTGTAACTTTAGGTCGTCATTGCGAGCCGAGGCGTGGGAGCCGAGACCCGAGTGTACAGCCGCGGCCAGGCCTCGTCCCCATTCCCGCCGAGCCTCCTCTTCTGGCAGGGAGGAGCCTGCTCTGAGCTCTCCCATGACAGAAGACAGAACACATTCCCCTTCCCTCCCTTAGCGCTGCATCCCCTCCATTCACCGCCCTTCACGGAGGCTTCTGCTCCCATCGCCTCCCAGCATGTGATAATGGGGGCTTTAAACTCCTCGGAATTCAGAGTTCCGTGCGGTTCATGCCAGATTTATCCTCAATGCATGGGATTTAACTCATAAGTGCCCGGGGCTCCTGGCAGGGTGCTCCTGCTCGGTACTGTGTGGAGCTTGCACCCGCACCATGCCCTGCAGGTCGTAATCTAGCCATTAAAGGCATGTGCTAATTGGATAGTGCTATTTTCAATGATGAAAACGTATTTACATTTTTTGTTTAAAATGATAATATGTGTGGTTTGCTGATATTAATTTGTTGAGGCTTGAATGGGCAAGGAAGAAAATACCCCTGGAGCTGGGCACCTGTGTTATGCGCCAGTGTGTCCCCTGTAGAAATGTTTTCACTTGGACTCCTCAGAACCAAAGTTTGCACTGCAAACAGAATCAAGTTTGCGCTATTTAAAACTTTATAAATAAATAAATAAACCTAACCACTATGAAAATAATAATAATAATGCGAATTGTAGAGCGCCTGGTTACACCACAACGGTGGGTCCCTGCACAAAGACCTAGACCCGGGGGAAAGGAAACCCAGGAATAGAGCAGCCCGAGGGGGTTAGAGCGGGTTGCGGAACAGCCAGGTTTTCCGACATGCCAATATAAATTGTTGTGTGATATGGAAAATATCTGGGTTGGAGGTTATATTCTATTCTCACCTTCTTTTTCAGGCGAGCTTGTGTACCAGGCAACCTCCCCAGACGAAGCAGCCCTGGTCACGGCTGCTAGGAACTTTGGCTACGTCTTCTGTGATCGCACACAGGATACTATCACGGTCAGCGAGCTTGGAGTCGAGAGGACTTACAGCGTGCTGGCCCTAATGGATTTTAATAGCGTCCGCAAAAGGATGTCTCTTCTAGGTGAGCTATAATATCTGGGATACAGAACCAACAAGGATCATTTGAGGAATTGTATTCCACACTTTCAGAACCTGTGGTGAAGTAGACAAATATTTGGAGGGTTGTGTCACCTTACCAAGATTCCATAACCAACATCTTTCTACTACAAATCGGTGTTTCCATTTACACACATATCTTAACTTGGGCAACACATTAAGGCTTTGTTACAACATTTGTTCACCACCACTGCTCCAGTGCTTACATGGCAAAGAAATGTCTGTGCTTAGGCAAACAATGTTCACAATAAATAAAACACTTCAGTGATCTACTATTAAGTCTATAGGTTCCCTTCTCAAATGACTGCTTTCTGGCTCAGTTTTACGCTCCTATACTATTAATTACTGTTGGATCATTCGTGTGTTTGTTTGTTAATGCACTCCACCTACATTGAGACTATCCCAGATGTCCCAGCGCCCTAAGCTTGTTAAAGGTTTGGTTAACCTTGCTAATGTTCATTGGCCTACAAAGCTGGTAGGGTGGATGTGACTGTCCCACTGACTGCTAGTGAGGAAGATCCTATATAAAGAAGAAATTGAAGTTTGTTTGCAAAATATTTACAGTCAAAAATGAAGAGGGCTCTCTCTATGAGCAACAAGACTCTGTGTTTGAGACAGTGTAGATTCATAAGGGTCAGGAGGAGACTCTGGATACAGTATTGAAGGACTGGCCATGTAGGATGGGATATCATGAGCATCGGTCTGAGGGGCGTGTAGGATAGTTGGGACCGTGCTGAGGCATTAGATACACGGCTCAGAGGCATCTCTGACGGGTCAAAATGAGGGAACTGTGGAAGGGGGTGGTTTCTTTAAAGGATATTTTAAGCATTCAGCTCTGGAGGTTAGCTACGGCATGCAATGTGGCATTCTCCTTCACCCTGTTTGAGATATCAGAAAATAGAAAGAAGTGCAAGAAGGCGTGAATTAAGACGGGAGGTCATGGGATCCAGCCAGATGTGCTTTGCTTTCAACGCATGTAGCAAGCGAACCTACAAAAAAAGATGAACTCTCGTAAGGCCTCAGTAGCATGCATCATTGGAATGAGAAGACCTCTTGTTTTTTGAAGTTCTGTTCTTTTTCCAACAGTGCGGGACCCTGATGGGAAGATTATGCTTTACACAAAGGGCGCAGATGATGTTATCTTCGATCGCCTCCACCGGGGCTCTAAGAACAATGACGCTGTGGAGAAGGCACTGGATGTGAGTAGGGTCCTTCCAAATGGATCACCAGCATTCTCCGCTTGTTTCTTTACGTCTATGATAATCCTGGGAGCATCAAGGCGACAGGGCCAAGGGGTTCAATGCTGATCACACAGATTAGCAGTTCATTCTTCTGTCCTCCTATGGGAGTAGTAGGCATTAATAATCATAGAACATACTGGTGCTCCGTGGTGGAGACACAATCTTTATACTAAATGTCTTCATTCAATGTGATGCCCCAAAGATTTGAAGGGACTTTATCGCATACATTTTGTTGTTTACGGTAGCCACCTAATCCTTAAGACTGTTGACGGGTGGTCTTAATCATCTAGTTCACTCCGTTTTCGGTCTCTGTGAGGAGCTCCACTTTGCCTATTTACTTTCATCGAATTTTGAAATAAATAACAACAGAATATCATTCTTTTCCAGAGCAGTGAGAAATCTATTTATAAGCAAATCAATGCATTCACATATACAGGACTACATCTGTATAGAATTGTTAAAGGCCCCACGCCAGTCTTCATCTTAGTGCAATATTTGTTACTGCTATAAAGTGTGTGGGCTTGAGTGGACAACTGATTTCCTCTTCCTGTTGGCCTTTCATCGTTGCCTTCCTTTTATCCTAATTTAGTTCTCTGACAACTCTTTTGGCGGTGCAACAAACCCAGTATTAATGCATTGTTGGGTTATTTATGCAGCATCTTTAACTGGTTAAGCATAACTATCTGGTTGTTGTTCACACTCCACATCTAGTTTGATGTGCGAGCTTTGGTAATAGGATTTTGCATCCATCTTCCATCCCCTATCTTTGGATCACCGAACTCCGAGATCTATAAAATGAGAGAGTTGTAGCCTTGCTTTACATCTATTAGTATAGCCCATTAACCTTTACAGAACACGCAGAAGACATATCTGTAGTAGTGGTTCACGTGCGCTGTAGTCCTTCAGAATCCATTAGTTAGCATCATCTGCTTATGGAAATCAACACATTTAATGAATTCGTTCATTATCTCCTACCAAAGCACACCTGCACTCTGCCTGGCCAGATTCTACAAACTGAGTCATGCTGTGAAACATTTAAGCTCTCAGTTACTGTCTTTAAAGATGGCGGCAATCCTCTTTCTGCTTCTGCCTCTGGTATAATTTCCACTGATGCCACTCTATCCCTTCTACACACACACCACAATATATGTAAAGTATGTTAAGTGTGTCTTTTTCAATCCATGGATTAATAAATACACGCTTCCTGCCTCATGATGAGACATAGGTGGGAAACTATTTGAAAACTTCTGGCACGGATTAGCACATTATATACAAAAGGAGGTGGGAAGCCTTTATCCAAATTAATAGATAAGATAAAAACAACTTCACGCAGAAATACTAGGAAGTGAGCAGAAACACTAGACTGCCAGCAGCTGTTAGCAGTGATGATTTAGTGTAACAGATGCAAAGGTTCATCTACTCCAGTTAAGTTTGAAGGTAAGTTTATTCAAAGAATAAACAGAGCTTAGAGAAATGCCAGCACCTTTGAGACCCAGGCGCCAACTCCCATGCAGAGTCAGCCATAATCCCAGCACATAATTCACCAGTAGCACTTCAAGCAGGAGTCCAGCGTTCATCCTTGGACTTCCACCTTCCACCGCACTCTGATCCTTGCCAAGCTGCTTATTCTGGTGACATGTCACTGCATCCACACTATATGCTTTCAATGAACTACTTGCTGCTGAACTCCACCGCACACTTTGGAAGTGGCCAATCTTCCTGCACTCATTACATCTTTTAGTAAATGCTGGGCAAGTGCTGCTATTTCCAAAGTGATTATGTGAACCACACCTTACATAGGAATTGCTGACCGTTCAATTAGTGAAACACTTGTTAATTCTTTTTTCAAATGTAGGATTTACATTTCCACTTGTTGCAGCACACACCATACTGCTCTCACCTGATGCCTCAGCTTCAAGAAGCTTAACTCTGCCCATGCTCTTTCAGTACCCTTACCTTTGCCAAGGACCTCCACAAATCTGGTACAGTGAAACACATGAGCCTTTCTTGTATCTTCTTAGAGTAAACATTGAAAACAGGTTGGTTGATTAGATAAATGTCATTCTGATCACCACATTCACAAGAAGCTACTAGCACTCGCAGCTCTGCAATACACTCAACCACAGATGTATGCACCTCTTACTCCAGTATTGGAACTTTCATAGATTCCCAAAGCTTGTATCATTCCCCGTTGTCGGAATGGGAGTCTCGATAACCAAAATAACATAGCAGTAGGTTCAAACGAGAAAGAAAAAAGGCCTAGGCCTCATTCCCTTGTGTAGCATATCCATCTCTTTTGACAAAAGAGACCAAAGTAAAGCAACAACCAATCAGATTAGCCTCACCCCATAGAACCCTACTGAGAGAACCTCAGATTTTCTACCGCACGTTGTGCTTAGGGAGTCTCCTCTGAACTCTGCTCACTTCAACTCTTGTTGGCTATTTTTCAGCAGCTTTATTTAGTATATCATCTGGAAGTGTCTGACAAGGAGAAGAAAGCCCTTTTTAAAGCTTATTCCACCAGTGGCAAGAAGAGCTATATGTGGAGGACAGGCATAAGGAATGCATTTATTGCCTGTACCCTGATCAAAAGGCAGCGGACTGCAAGATCTGCCACGCCTTCTCCACAAAGACTCTCCGGGACCGTGAGGGTCGTCTCCTCACTTGGCTCCAAAAGCTGAATTCGAGGAAGGAAACTCTGTCAAGTTACAGTGATGATTCATCATCTGCAGCTTCATCCAGAAGGTCAGTGAAAAGGGGTAGGGCTTCCACTTCACCATCCACAGACCGTCCTGCAAAGGCCTAAAAAAAGACCCCCCGTGAGTCTGAGAGCCGGAGTCCTAGCAAATCTCCACACCGTGGTGCAAAGGAGAGGGAAGGATTATCTTCATCTACAGCAGTGGTAGAGTCTGCTAAAGCTTTCAAAAAGCCCTATTCTCTAACATCTGAGAAGTCTGATAAAGATTCCAGGTCGTCGACGACGCTACAGAAGACTCCATCTACGAAGATGGCTAAAACACAGGCGAAGAAAGTTCCACCGTCGTCTGGCTCGTCGACGGTGCCTTCAAGTCTCCACATGACGCCGTCAGTGTCGACGGGCGCGTCGACGACGATTGTGGCGACGTCGATAAGAGTGTTGACGACGATAATGGCGACGACTGGGTCGTCGACGAAAGCAACTAGGACGTTGACAACGATGAGAGACCCAGGAATTAAATTCACTATTTGCATCTACTCTCTGTCTTTTCCTTTCTTCCTCAGTAAGCAACAAGATCTCCTCCTCAGTCAATGCGCTACTAGTTATTTGCTCATTGTCTGTTCCTTCCCCCATTTTGACGAAAAGGCCTTGAGGCTTCGAGGCGATAAACAGTTTTTTCAACGTATTTATATCAATATTTACTTGGCGGTGCGTCCAAATGCATAGCAGAGCAACAGCCTGTCTAGAAGTAGTGGCATTTGGTATTTCCTTAACACGTTCTGCTTCAATTGTTGAAAACCCACACTTTTGCCATAGTGACAACAAATGCTGTTCTGTTTGCACATAGTTACTTAATTCCAATAAACACTGGCTATAAGATGCGGGCCAATCTTTTGCTAATTCTAGCTCTTTTTTAGTAGGCTTTTTGCACTCACTATTCACCATTGCTATTGCAGAACAGTCTTTATATTCAGTGGAGGCATTCCCCTGGCCTTTCTTTTTTGAAAGGAGAGCTTTATTTTTTGCAATTGAAAGCCACTGCTCTAAACAATCTTTTACATAATGTGAATCCCATGATGGGTCACCTTTTAAGTGTATTCTTTCTGTCAAACGTTCAATATCATCTATCTCAAGAGAACCAAATCTAGGCCACAGCCCTTCATTCCCTTTCCACGTCCATACTAGTGCGCAAAAAGGAGTTACATATTCTAAACAATTTGTATCTTTCACAACCTGAGCTGCAGGGCTATCTGCTGGTAATTTAAAATCCTTCTCTAATGACAGTTGTTTAAACAATTTATTTGTCTTTTTCACCATGCGAGGCCTTACCACCTCCATAGTTCCTTTAGAATTACCAGAACCCATTGTGCCCTTTACTCACAATTTTTAAACCCTGAAAGATAAAACAAATTTGTCTCCTGGAAGTAAAATTTTGTTAAGATTTGGATAGAGAGACTTGAGAGAAAAAATATACAGTTGTGGAACACTCAGACACCACATAAAACAATTTGACTTCTCTGATGCAATTTTGTTTTGATATCACTCAAAGAAGCATTTTCAAATAAACATAGCAGGACAATACTTTTTTAAAGACTCTAATCATAATTAAATACAGTCATTGATCAATGACAGGACAGTGCAAAATTGAAAAACATTTCCTTGTGTCCTGCAGCCAGCCAATGGTCACTGCTTCCCTCGCCACACTCTGGGAGGTCTTTTTTATCTTTTCAACCCTCTACTCTTGGGTCATAAATTATTGTCCTGCCTAGGCTCTTCTGTCCCGTATGGGATCCCGTAGACCCTGCCGCATATCAACTCCAAGGTGTTGATACAGAGAAATATTTCAATGACGATAAAAATTTCAATCACTTGATGGAAAAGACTTCAATCAATGATGACAAAAAAACAATCAATGTTTCTCTCCAGTCCCCTAGTTAGATTAGATGCCGGTTACTACCTCCTCTCTCTTCTTTTTTTTTTTTTTTTTGTTTAAAAAAAATACTATATTCTAACTGAGCATTTGAAACACTGAAAGGTCACATCAGCAAGTTATTTTAGCTTTACAGCCTGTACATATACAAATAGAAGTGCCATGCAGGCGCAGAGCATAGAGCAATATAAGGGCACAAGGGACCAGAAAGCAAGTTTAAGCCAACCTGCAAGATTCAGAGGCTTTCCACAGCTGTTAACCCATGACGTGTCGCAGAGGTCAATGTAGGGCTCGGGGTCAAGTTTTAATAGATCTGTAAGGGGAGGGGTGTTCAGGAGCACGGAGCAAGCAGCTTGGTCAGAGCGGTTAGCTGAGTAGGTCTGAGCTAGTGTGGAGGAGAATATGGGATTGAGATATATTTTTCCCCACAGTTACCCCCTTGCCTCCCGCACTATTGCTGGAAGAAGAAGACTCTGAGGGTGATGAGCAGGATTTTTTTGGCTATGCTCATAGCCCCTCACAACTTTTGGTAAAATGCCAGGATACGGATTCTGAAGGTGAATACCTTCATGAGCATTCATATCAACAATCCTTTCATCGCCAGGAAGACGCTGGCCAAGAGATGATTTCAGTCCCTTCTTCCCTCTTGGCAGATCTTCAGTGCATGTTGCAGGATTATAGGAAGAGATTCTCTCAAACTCCTCCTCCTCCTTCTCTTTCTGCTGTGCATGATGTGTCTGTTCCACCAGTTTCGTCAGTGGTTTCTCCAGGGGCATCTTCCCAGATGGTATCACAACCGCATGTATCCAGCCCAGGTATACCTCCAGTGGTTCAGGGAGTACAGGATGATTCCTCGGGCGAGGATCAAGACGATGACAACAGGCCTGACCAATGTGTGGAATGGGATGATTACGTGATTCCTGGTCCTGCTTCTCCTACTCCGGATCCATTGGATTCTCCCCAGCGGACAAACTGAGGGAAAGAGCCTCAAATAGATTTAAGCTTCCTATGCCTTCTGTTCAAACAAAATGCTTCCTTTATGATTTTAAGGAGCCCTATAGGAAAATGGTCCGTTCCATTCCCATTGCCAGCCATGTCTGGGACGAGGGGTTGAAAGCAATGAAGAACCCGGCGACTGTCATCCCAGTCTTGCCACGCCTGGAGAAGAAGTACAAGGCCCCTGATGACAGTCCAGCATCCTTGATAGGTCAGCCAAAGACGGATTCTGTAATATTGCAGGCGACTCAAAGAAAGTCACGTAATCCTTCTGCACCCCTGACGACTCCTCCTGATAAGGAAGGCAGACGTCTTGACAATGCGGGTAAAAGGTTTTCTTCTATGGCGAGCCTTGTGATTAGGGCGGCTAATGCGTTGGTGATCCTTGGCAGATACGATCGCCAGATGTGGTGCGACCTCTGACCATATTTAGACCAACTACCAGAGGAATCCAAGGTGGAGGCAAAAAGGATTTTGCAGGAGGGTGAAGCTACATCTGCGGAGGTGAGCGACTGCGCAATGGATATTGCCACTACGGCTTTCCGCTCGCTGGCAGGCGCAGCAGTTCTTCGTCGCCAAGGCTGACTCAGGGAAACATGGTTCCGACCGGAGGTTCAAACCAAGATCCTGGACCTTCCTTTTGATGGTGAGGCATTATTTGGCAAACATATCGATGATGCCCTCCAGGACATAAAAAAGGACACAGAGACGGCAAGATCCCTGGGAACTCTACAATACCGGAAGGTTCTTTTCTGGGGAGCCAGAGGAAAGAGCACCACTTCCTACAGGGGTTCATACCAACAACAACGGTATTCTTCTTATGGTTCAACACCTCAATCGTCAGTCTTATCACCAAAGGCAAGGCCATACCTCTTCTTTTTCGAGGAATAACTCTAGAGGAAAACAGAATTGCCAGGGGCGTGACACCAACAAGAGACAATAGCGGCATTCTGGCTCTGCCTGCTTTACCCCCCTCCCCGAAAACATCTGTGAGAAATAGGGTGTCTCGATACCTCCGCAACTGGAAACAAATTACATCAGACTGTTGGGTACTCAACATCATTCAGAGTGGCCGTACGCTGGAATTTGTACATTTCCCACCTTCCAAGCCCCCTGCTGCCATGCCTTCGAAACATCTGCATCTTCTCAGGCTCGAAGTTCAGCAGAGGCTCCTCAAAGGAGCAATAGAGCCAGTCCCCCTTTCTCAGAAGGGAGAAGGTTTTTATTCCAGGTTTTTTCTGGTCAAGAAGACACTGGAGTAATGGTGCCCCATTTTAGATCTCAGGGGGCTAAACACCTGTCTCATAAATCAATCCTTTCGGATGGTGTCTCTTCAGGATATTTTACATCTCCTCAACCTGGGGGACTTCATGTCTCTCGATCTCGAAGATGCGTGTTTTCACATACCCATTCATCCAGCCCACAGGAGGTTTCTGTGGTTCACAGTAGCCAAGAGCCACTTTCAGTTCAATGTTCTTCCTTTTGGACTTCGGTCTGCTCAGAGGAACTTTACCAAGGTGCTGGCACCAGTGGCAGCTTTCCTAAGGAGGCAACATTTTCAGGTCTTCCCCTACCTGGACGATTGGTTGTTAAAGGCCTCGACCAGGCGGGCAGCGGAGTAAACAGTAGATGCGTGTACGAGACTGTTTAGCAGTCTGGGCCTGACTCTCAATAGGGAGAAGTCATCTCTCTGTCCATCCACAAAAGCAAGATTCCTGGGAGCCATCCAGGACACATCTCCCAGCAAGGCTTCTCCATCCTTCGAAAGGCAAGAGAAATTGATGTCGATGGCTTGTCTGTTGCGAAAAAGAAAGTGTCTTTCAGTACGCCGTTACAAGTCCCTTCTAGGAGTGATGTCCTCCTGCATTCCTCTAATACCACACTGCAGGTTGCGGATGCGGTCACTTCAGGAGCAGCTCGACATGCAATGGCAGCAAGATCACGGGTCTTTCGACAACAAGGTTGTGATCACGGTGGCAATGAAAAAAGCAGCCTTGTGGTGGACGAAGGAAGAAAATGTATACCAAGGTTTATCCTTCGTAATAAATCCAGCTCCTCAAGCAGTCACTACAGATGCATCGCTGGAAGGCTGGGGTGTGGTGCTGCAAGACTTTCAAGTAAGCGGGAGTTGGTTGCCTCAGCATCGCCTTCTTCATATCAACCTCCTGTAACTCGGTCGATTCGTCTGGCGCTGCAAGTTTTCCTTCCACAGTTGCAGGGGTCAGCAGTTCTTGTCCGCACAGACAATACCACAGCAATGCATTACATAAACAAGGAAGGGGGTACCAGATCTCTTCCTTTATCGCAGGAGGTCCAGAAAATTTGGGAGTGGGCGCTCATACACAGGATATCACTGCAGGCGTAACACCTTCCTGGGGTCCAGAACGAAAAAGCGGACTTGCTCAGCAGGCTGTCGTCAGTCAGCCACGAATAGGAACTGAACCAGACTATCTTGGAGGAAATTTTCCGGAGGTGGGGCAAACCATCAATAGACCTCTTTGCCACCCCGGAGAACAAGAAATGCCGGTTTATTCAAGCAAGCTTAACCATCGCGGATCTCTAGGGCATGCGCTTTCTATAGCATGGTCAGGCCAATTTGTTTACGCCTTTCCTCCCATTCCGTTAATACCGAGAATTCTCAAGAAAATCTAAACGGAACCATGCAAGATGATCCTAATAGCTCCAGCTTGGCCAAAGGCAGTTTTGGTTCACTAAGAATCACCTTCTCTCTCTGGACCTCCACATCCTCTACGAATGGTTCCAGATCTTCTCACGATGTCCCAGGGCCAAGTCTGGCATTCGGATCCTCGCTGCTTACATCTATCAGCATGGCTCCTGAGCAGCGAGAGTTTTTTGGTCTAGGTCTCTCAGAAGAGATAAAGGAAGTTCTCTCTCAGGCTAGGTCTCCTTCAACTAACAAGACATACCGTTTAAAATGGAAACAATTTTGTATCTGGTGTTAGCAGGAAGATATTGATCCTTTTTCGTCTCAACCTCACCAGGTTCTTCCTTATTTCCTGTCTTTGGCTAAAGCAGGGCTGGCTCACTCATCCATAAAAGTTCATCTAGCGGCTGTGTCTCGCTATAGACGTACTGCATCTGGACCTTCCCTTTGGTCAGCCAGGATTATTAGGCAATTTCTCAAAGGCCTATTTAGAGTCTTTCCTCCAGTGAGGCCTCCGCCTCCCACGTGGCATTTGAATTTGGTGCTCTCCCAGCTCATGAAGCATCCCTTTGAGCCGATTCATCAAGCAGATATGAAATTCCTCTCATGGAAGTTGGCTCTCCTTCTGGCTCTCACTTCGGCTAGAAGAATTGGTGAGCTTCAAGCTCTAACGATCCAAGAACCTTTCCTCCAATTCAAAAGGAATACAGTAATTCTACGGACTAATCCGAAGTTCATACCTAAGGTGCCTTCGGGTTTCATTTAAATGAGCCGGTGATTCTTAAGGCTTTCTTTCCTCAACCTTCTACGTCGGCGGAGAGAGAACTCCACTCACTGGATGTGCAGAGATGCTTGAAATTTTATCTGGACCGCACTGAAGACTTTCGAAAATCTTCTCAATTGTTCATTGCATTTAGTGCTCCCCGCAAGGCAGAGTCAGAGCACACTCTACAAGATCCATTGCTTTGCCTACGGCTCTTTTTGCGGGAGTCCAGATTAAAGACATCTGCAGGGCTGCAACATGGAGCATCACACACACCTTCACAAGACATTACTGCCTGGAAACCTCAGCACAAGAAGACACGGTCGTAGGCCAGGCCGTCCTGAGGAACCTCTAATTGATTGGTGAGCTTTCCTTTCTTCCCTCCTTCCTTTCTTTATTGTTATTAGCACATTTTGCTATATGTTCTTAATGTTATTGCACTGTTGACTAATGTTTTAGTTGCATGTAAAAAAAAAAAAGAGATATTAGAGAATAGAGAGAGGAGAGATGGTAATGTCAATAAGGGGGCAAGATGTATTATTTATTTATTTATTAAGAAGCTTATAAAGCGCGCGGCTACCCCCGACGGGGGTGTCCCGGCGCTACGGACTGAAGAGCAACATGGATATCTTGTAGGCTAGAGGTTGGAGAACAGCCAGATGTGCTTCTGACTGCTAGCTACTCTGATACAAGCTTTGGGAATCTATGAAAGTTCCAATACTGGAGTAAGAAAACAAGTTACTTACCTGTAACTTTGGTTCTACAGTATTGGTAACTTTCATAGATTGCCAAGCGCCCACCCTCCTCCCCTGGGAAAGCTCAGCCCACAACAGGTTTTTGGTTATACTGTTACACAACGGCAACAAAAATCTGAGGCTCTGAGGTTCTCTCAGGAGGGTTCTCTGGGGTGAGGCTAATTTGATTGGTGTTGCTTTACTTTGGTCTCTTTTGCAAAAAGAGATGGATATGCTACACAAGGGAATGAGGCCTAGGCCTTTTTTCTTTCTCTTTTGTACCTACTGCTATGTTATTTTGGTTACCGAGACTCCGATTCCAACGACGGGGAATGATGCAACCTTTGGGAATCGATGAAAGTTACCAATACTGGAGTAAGAAAACAAGTTACTTACCTGTAACTTTGGTTCTACAGTATTGGTAACTTTCATAGATTGCCAAGCGCCTACTCTCCTCCCCTGGGAAAGCTCAGCCTACAACAGGTTTTTGGTTATACTGTTACACAACGGCAACAAAAATCTGAGGATCTCTCAGGATGGTTCTCTGGGGTGAGGCTAATTTGATTGGTTGTTGCTTTACTTTGGTCTCTTTTGCAAAAAGAGATGGATATGCTACACAAGGGAACGAGACCTAGGCCTTTTTTCTTTCTCTTTTGTACCTACTGCTATGTTATTTTGGTTGCCTAGACTCCGATTCCAACGACGGGGAATGATGCTAGCTTTGGGAATCGATGAAAGTTACCAATACTGGAGAACCGAAGTTACAGGTAAGTAACTTGTTTTCTTCTCTGTTAACTGTTTTTACATTCCGAATGGTGCTTCTTCATGTGCATCTAAATAACAAATGTTCCTTGCCTCAATTGCAGAAAAGTTGTCAAAGACACTTTGTACAAGACAGTAAAATAATAATGCTTTTTCCCTTTCAGCATCAAACACTCGCAGTTTACCTCCTACTTCAAGTAGGTGGTAAGCCACATGCAAACGGGAAGGGGTCCTCAGAGGACCCCATCCCTGTGTGAATGTGTGAGAAAATAGTTTTTAAGAGCAGGCAGTGATCCCAGGGACCACTGCCTACCCTTAACAAGCATTGGCATAGCCAATAGGTCTCGCCTTTGGGACCCTATAAGTGTTTAGCCATGCATCGGTTGATGTTGTTGCACAAAGGATATTGTGCTGCAAAACTAAATACTTATAAGGTCCCAAAGGTGAGACCTATCGGCTATGCCAATGCTTTTTTTTCGTTTATCACAGGGGGAGTACTGATCAATCTGTAACACGGCGCAACAAAGGGGGTGAGAGAGGGACACAGTCAACAGAGGTTAGGTTGAGGAAGCAGGTCCTGGGGGCAACACAGACAACAGAAATTGGGAAGGAGGGGATGGGATAAACCACAAGAAGTACATCAATGGAAGTGCGGGTGGGATAGGGCAAAATGGGGGAGATGTTTAGCCCTTTAATAGTGTGTGTTATTATCACGCATTGCTGGTAAGTGGTGTCGCTCCCACAGACCCCAGGAGCTCGAGTGAGGATCCCACAAGTGTGTTTCCTGCTAGAGGCTGCTGCCTGCATGGGAAGCAAGGGACAATGGGAATGGAGAGCTTATTTCCAGTGAAATCAGTTGTTCAGACAGCTGGAGCTGGTTATTTAAGGAGTTTAATTCGGAGCCGGCTGACGAGAGTGAGTCGAAGGGCCTCGAAGGCACCAGAAGTAGCTGGCGCGCGCTGGGTTCTGCCACCAGGAATGCCTGGTATGGGCCGGGGTCTGCTGGCAGGAATGCAGGGAATGATTGCATCTCGCTCAGGCTGTAGATGTGAATGATTTCACCCGCATGTTAGGTGCCTGAAATATGTACAGGCGCGAGGCCTGCAGCCCCACACCACTGGCTATTAAAGGCCCGGTATGTCGGAGACAGGAATTACTGCAGCAGCAGCCCCCGGGGAGGACAAAAACAGATAGCTACTACTTCATAAACTCCAGAGAGGAAAACATTCTGCGCCATGGCCTACATGGGGAATTCGTTAATTTACAGAAGCACGTTGTTATCTTCCACATCTCCAGTTTTATCAGCAGAACACCATGCACTCACTGTACAATATCATTAAATTTAGTGAGCCAAACCCAAACATAACAATGGATTTACATGTATGCAAACTCACCAGTTGTAAACATGCCTCCGGTGCTTTCTGGGTGCAATATGATTTGCATATTTAAAATGTCTCACACACACCTTGTTCAACTTTGTAACTTCTGTCAAAGTCTTCTCATTATATTCCCTATATTAAACATTCTTGGTGACGTTGGCGTACATAGATAGAGTGTTTGTTCACCCTATAGATAGACATGGTGATTGAATATGTCGTATAAGCTGATTGATTTATTTTTTTCAAGTTTATACTACAAAGAAAAAGAAAAGGTTGAAGAGACCAGGACATATTTGACAAGACCTACATTCTAATAGGGGAATTTCTGATGCAACTTCCAGCAGGTTATAATTAATATATAGGAAACAAAGAGCTCTTCTCCCATACCACCCTTCTTCAGACTCACGAGACACCCAAATGCTAGAGCGCATTTTTGTTGCAGGTTAACAAAACAATCACCGGCAAAGCTAATATGTGTGTTCAAGTTCATGCGAAGGTTGTGTTTTTTACTGCAAGCCGATGTAACAGAAATGAAAAATTACCTGCTACTGCTTAAATGTGGTGGCCATGTACATGCAATAACGATTTTAAATTGAAAAGAAAAATAACCATCAATATAGATTGAATAAAACAGTATCAGCCAGTGCAAGACAAGCAATGGGAAAAAAAAAGAACACACAAATGCAAACAGCTCGTGAAAAGGCAAAGCGACGGGAAGACAAGCAGTTGAGAAGGGAATAGCTGTTTTCAAGCACTTGTGCTTGTGCTGGCATCCACCCTGCGGGAGTGAGCAGTGGCGCGCGGGCTATTTGTTTTCAATTAGCATGCGTGCAACTGCTCACTTCCGCAAGTTGGATGCAAGCACGAGTGCTTGAAAAGAGTTGACCAATTTTTAAAGGTCATCTCCTAATTCAGCGTATGTGCGCTGCCTAGGCGAGACCTGAAAAATGAAACATATGTTTAATTTTTCTTTTTTTAAATGCATACAGTTTTCCTTCAAGGAAAACGGGATGCATTAAAAAAAACTGCTTTATATAAAAAGCAGTCACAGACATGGTGGTCTACTGACCCCAGCAGGCCACTATCCCTGGGATTGCTAGCCATTCCTAATGGGCTCGCAAATAGCACTTGCCTCATGAATATTAATTAGGCAGGCAACTTGTGACCCCATTAGGAATCGCTAAGTGTCTGAGACACTGTTGTAAAGTGCATTTTGCGAGTCGCAAAGTGACGCAATTTGCAAATCGCTAAATGTAAGGGTCGTTAATCTGGCCCCTAATATATTATTTCCATTTGATAGGCAATTTCCCTTGCATTTGTAGGAAATGAGCGGGCTTGCTAATCTGTTGTTTATGAGTCATCATATTTGAAGCCAAGTCTGCCTAAAAATAAAATATCACAAAGAATGTATTTATTTATTTATTTATTTTAAAGGTTTTATATAGCGCTGGCTAGACCGAGAGGTATCAAAGCGCTTTACATGAGTATCAGACCATAGTTGCAGGTTACATCGTTACAAAGGTTAGACAGTTATTAGAGCATGGCAACATAGTACATGTAAAGTCGAGACAAACAAGAAGGACATATACGTAAGGGAAAAAGCGGGCAAAGGGAGAGATTCAGAGGAGGGGGTAGGAGCAGGGGAAAATAGACAGAGAAATGGAGGAGGGAAAGAGGGGAGGGTGAGAGACACAGCATGGAAAGAGGATGGGGAGGGTGATGGGGACACAAACCGGTAGACGAGTCAAAGCTGCGTCCAAAGTCCGGTAACCTGTGATCCCAGCGGAAGTGAAATAATTTCCCTATCTCTGTTGCGAGAGGCTCCCGATACGCAGTGGACTCTCTCAGAGGGGTCTCTGAGACTCCAAGGCCTACATACTGTATCCTTCCCCAAAAAGGGGAGAGGGAGTGCTTTGACAAGGGGTGCCATACCATACCTCAACTGTGAGTGGCTCCCTTAGCGCTGTGGACTCTCTCAGCGGGTTTGCTGAGACTACAGAGTATAAATATTGGATCTTTCCCCAACAAGGGGAGAAGGAGTGCTTAGTCAAAGGGCACAAATGGGCAGGGGGCTAGCGGTTTAGCAGGCAAGGGGAGAGGGGATAGGAGCAAAGGAAGTAGACAAAGAGAGAGAGAGAGAGAGTACTAAATAGGAACAAACAGCATCAGTTTGGGGGACAGACTGATTTCTCTCAGCGGCCATGAGTTTACCCCATCTCTAAGGTAAAAGCCTAGCACAGGCCATTCAAGAAGCTTTGCCATCCAGGACATGAAGCACACAGTTAGTAATTCGATTTTTTTTCTTCTCACAATTCACAGAAGTTTATAGAACACTGCACATCAGTAATAGAGATGTTTTCATATTAAGTTATTGGGTGCATATGATGATGCTCTGAACCAACAGTGTTTAACCCTGTCATCATCCAGGTGAGATAGTATAGAATCATGAGGCTGAGGGAGAAGATCATGAACCAATGAAGGCCAACTCGTGGACCTCAGGGTTCTCTGTAGAGGACACGTATGTCAGAGGGAGCAGGTATAAGTTCTCCCGGACGTTCAGGATGAAGTTAAAGTGACCCATAGCGGACTGTAGTGTGGGCAGATAGGCTCTGAAAGCTCAGCTATAATGTAGCCTGCACAGTGAAGCGGTAACCCACCCCTGAAATAGCAGTGCCCATATAAATCTCTGCTCAAAAGGTAGTTATGTCCTTGCAACGAGGAACAGGGGGAATGTAACCACACCCATCAAGCGCGATAGACTTGTATAACACCAACAGTCACAGAGGCGCACCAGTGAATCCCAGGCACTGTAGCACCCCAATTCTTTGTAATTAATCTCAGCCACCGGCATTTGTCCTGATACCAAACAGTTTGCCTGCACCACAGTCATGATAGCAGTTCTAACGAGTAGGCTTAAAGGAAACCTCAGAAACCTAGAAAGTGCAGAGAGATCCTTTCTACACGAAATGTGAGGGGATACATACTCCCGCTGAAACAATCTTAATACAGAAATGGGTATCCTCTCAACAAAAGTGAATGGTTAAGGGAAGAAGAGGGAAAAAGTGTAAACGTACCTCCACCACACTCAGAGGTGGGAAGAGGAAAAACCTCTTTTTTATTTATATTTATGTTTAATTTAAGACTCCTAAAGGTCAGGATGGGCTTACCCATATTCCAGGGAGCACTTAGAAGACAAGTTATTTTTAATGTTTAGGGGGTATATTATATTAAGATAAAATTCCTAACTCACCCCAAGTACCCCTTTATTAGCGGGCCGAGCGGGGATAATAAAAATGAGGAAGGGGTAATGCGGATGTTGTGGTCCTATGACCCTAATAAAAAAGCGCCTACATGTTTCTGCCCTACTCTATTGGCCTGTGTGGGTCTAGGGCATTCGTCAGGGTGATACCAGAGAAAAGAACCCTGTACGGGTTCGGTAACAGGAGGGGTGGGAGGAAGCGAGTCTGACACGTTAAGTAGAGATTTCAGGGAAGGTTTTATTTTTAGATATGCTTTTCTTCTTCTACTGGACATTCTTATGCAAGCAAACTCGTTGGGCTCCGTCCTTACGCCCTTGGGGAAGTTAGGTAGTTCCAGGGTGTTTCTGCACCTCGGTGGGTGGGTGCCCTCCAGACCGGAAGTTCTGTACTGGACGTCGGTGCTGAGGTCCGCAACTCAGGTCGTGCGTGAAAGAAAGAAGAAAAGCAAGGAGTCAGTGTAACGTTCCTTGCGGACGTTTAGGGACCAGGGAGTGAAGGACACCAAGTGTTCACAAGGCGGTCGGTTCTAAGTGCGCGTGAGGGGATAGGGTTTGGGAACTATACTGCTAGAATGCCCTTCACTCGTTTGAGAGCCTGCCACGAGCAACCCAACCCGCCACTTTGCCCCATACCTTGGTGAGCCACACTCCTCCCGTGGGAGCGTGGCGGGGCGAATCGCCGGACCGTTGGCCTCCTGGCTTGTCGTCGTCAGCTGGGCTCGTCAGGGACTCTTCTTCGCCGTACTCCGGTTCCGGTCTCGATCTCCGACTTCTCACGCTTTCTCCTCCTAGGGAAACACCGTCCACAATCTTCCTGGAACCACCTCCTTTTGGCTCCGTGACGTCCCAGGGGGGCGGAGTCTCGTCACTCTCGAGAGCTGCATTAAAGGGGCCGCGTTCCCTCTCGTCTTCGCTTCCCCAGGCTTCCTTGTCAGCACAATTCCACTCCTCCTGCCAGTGAGAGATCGACTGTGTGGAAACAGAAAGGGGTGATAACGGTACAGCTGACCACCAGTCTTTTCCATTTTTGTCATCACTGCAGGTGTCAGGGTTTCGTCCAGCCCCGTCACAATCCCCTAGTAGCTTCACCTTGCAATTTTTACAACCTTGATCGTATATTGTGGAATATTTGCTTCAGCGTACAACAAACAAACAAAAAAAATAATTTTAAAAGCTGTATTTGCTGTTCTTTGGGGAATTGCCCCCAGCTGTAGACAAGAATTACTTATCAGGGGGCGGTGGGAGGAAGGCCCTGTAGTTACACTTACTCCAAGGGTCCCAACCTGCAGGGAAACCTATTCGTCCAGACCGCTCTCACCGCTGGTGATGCTAGTAGCCCAATTGGATGTTATTGGACATTTAGCCAAGCTGCTATGGCAATCCATTGGACGAGTTCTAAATCACGTGAAAAGTAGAAGTATCTTTTAACAAAGTCATGGTCAAAAATTATAAACTTGAATATACAATTGGTAGACATCCCACTTACTGATTCAATACATAGCGATTTCCGTACCAGCATTGTTCAAACCATATTATCCATGGTGGTTAAAACCAGCAGGTGTAGACAGAATTTGAAGACCAACATTGCCTTTCGAGGCTCTACACTGGTTAAACAACTTGGGGAATCTCTTGTTGTGGCATAGCTGGACTGGAGATAGAGCACTGGCAGACGTTGTATAGGTATGAAGATGCACAGATGAACCCTCCCATTCAGGTCCATGCCCTCTTTGACTATTTTCATTAGGTTGGCATGATTCACCATATCAAAAGGCCCTGATAGGTCAAGTAGGAGGAGAAAGCTGGTGTCCCCCTTTTCCAAATTGTGAAGAGCATCATCTGCTATTTTCTCTGATTGAAACTAGAGGTTGTTTTCTTCTATGAAGAGGTTTAATTAAACCTCGGCACAGTATCTAGCATATGTTAATCTTCTATTAAATAACTCTGTAGACAGTCTTTGTCAAATGAAAAAGTTGTTGCCTCAGTGTATTCTTCCTTGTTCCCTCCACAGGCATTTGCCAGTGAGACACTGAGAACCTTGTGCATAGCTTACAAAGAGGTTGAGGAATCTGTGTACACCCGGTGGAGCAAGAAGCATATGGAGGCTAGTGTGACGCTAGAGAACCGTGCAAAAGAGCTCCATGCTGCTTATGAAGAGATTGAAACAAATCTCGAGGTAAATGCAGGATCCCTAATGGTTTATTTTAATGATGAACTGTTGAGAGAATAAATTGTAAACCAAATCCATCTAGAAATATTTCACTTTGAGGTTTTGTCAAAAATTGTCTGTGCGAAGTTGGGGCAAGATGTACATAGCTCTGGGTTTACGATGAGATAATATCGCATTTTTGTGATTCGCTATTTGGTAATCAGAAACAACTATGTACAATATGTTTCACCACATTTAGCAATTCCCAGTGAATCGCAAATAGGTCTACCTCATTGTTATTCATAAGGATGGTTACAGTTTGCGACCTATTTGGAATTGCAAAAAATTCAGGGATTGTGGCCTGCTCGGATCAGCAGATGACCATGTCTGTGATGGCTTTTAAATAAAGCAATTTTCTTTGTCTTTTTTTTAAATGCATCCCTTTTTCCTTAATGGAAGATGGGATGCATTTCAAAAAGAAAAATGAAAAGTTTTCTTTTCATTTTGTAAGAGAAGAGAGTGGTCTGTGGAAAAAACATTTTGAAAAAACATTTACAAAGGGGAAGGGGTCCCTTGGGAATCCCTTCGTGTTTGTGAATGGGTTACCACCCACTTGAAGTAGGCAGTAAAATCTGAGTGTTGTGCGTCCGCATTTCGGTAGCAGAACATTCACATATACCATTGCGATTCTGTATTAGGAAAGGACGCCCTTAGCATGCCCCTTCCTAATACTGAATTGCAAACCCATTTTGCAATACGGTAATAGGTTACCGAATCACAAAATATGGCTTTGTACATTAAAAAAGGCTTTTTTTGCAGCCTCCCTGTCTGCCCGTCTATCTATCTCAAGTAACTATAACTTCTGTTCTAAAGTGACTATAACTCATGCCCTCGCCATGTACTGCTAATCTGCTAATGACCCCACGTATTACATCACTCATGACTTGATCTATGACATCACTGATAACATCACAGTAACATAAAAAAATTACATAATTGATAACAAGACTATGCATGGTGGGGGACACTATTATCGCTAGTTTAGGGCACTAGTTATAGTTACTTGACATGCCTATAACTGGTGACTTTCAGTGTTTTTTTTAGTTTAAAATGTTACGTTGTCACTGACATTTTCACCTAACTATAACGTTACTTTAACCTTTGGTCTTCTCCGTGAATTTTTGAGGGTTTTTAAAAAATGTAAAGTGAGCTATAATTACAATTCCTAACGATAACGTCATATATATATATATATATATATATATATATATATATATATATATATATATATATATATATATATATATATTCCACCACATACTTTTGAGGGTTCATATATATATGAATGTAGGTAATAGTGTTAAGCATGCTTTCCATTTTTTTTTATAAAATGAGGAAGTGATGACTGTAAAAATTCCGAATAGAACCAGTTAAGAGCCAAAAAAAACTGCACATTTGGGTTTTCAAGTGCATAGTGTTTCGTGCATGTTTTCTTTTTTTTCTATTGGTTTATCTGAGGTAGCCTGATCAGGTTTAGGGAAGACCCTGCAGGACTGTAAGTTGATTAGAGGCAGTCAGTGACTGTGTTGAAGAGGTAGCTTATTGAATCTTGCTTCTATGCCGAGGGTTTTATGTGTCAGTTACTCTGGGACCTAGTAAATCGCATTCCATACCCAAAAAGTGCTGAACTTGACAAATTCTATGACATTTTCTTTTTTAGAAACAATGATTTCCGCATTGCCTTTCTGCATGGGTAGCAAGAAGCCGCAACTGACAGCTCTCATGTGCTGAAAGGGAATTTGTATTCCAGTACTAAACTCATTGAGGTTGTCATCACATAGGGAGCCACACTCTGTAACTATCCAGAACACTGTTGTAAGACTCATACTCGATCTCCCATGCGGCACTCACATCACATCATACATGATCCCCATTGATAGGCGTAGCCAAATCAAACTTCTCACGCACACATACAAAACCCTACTCAATACAGGACCAGAATACCTGAACAGCTGCAAACATGTTCACCTTCTCATCAGTCACCTATGCTCTGCCTCACTCTCACTCAACACATTCCATGCACCAGCAAAAGCAAAACTGGAGGTTACTCATTCTCTTACATACATCGCACCCACTCAAGACATGTGCCGACCTCCCTCAACATATGAGAGCCTCCTCCCCATTTCTTGACTTCTCCAAGAAGCTGTAAACCTGGCTCTTCATATAAGAATCTTGGGTACCACAAACCTACACACCTGCCCAAGCACCTCAATATCCTCTTGATTGATTAGAGCGCTATACAAATCAATATAACATAACACAATCTACACAACATAACATGATATGCAAGTTTCTGTGTATGAGGTATTTCTGTAGTGCAAACCTAGTCAAAAGGCAGCAAAGTACTGTACAGGGTCAAAGAGAAGCATAAAGTTAACAAGTGATAGGAGAGGTAGTTGGTTTGTGGAATGTTATTACATTGTAGTTTAGTGTTCTTTAAAGAGGTGCACTATCTCTTTGGGCATATGGATTGGTATTTTTAGAGATCAACTGTTATGTCATTAATAAGTGAAAAAATAAATAATTCATTCAAAGATAAGGACTGTGTGGTTTTGTTGTACACTTTCTACTCCTACCACCCGGGCCTTAAATAATGTAAAGTTTTGTCCTCCATGTTTCATATGTTTTCTTTCCTACCTCTGCCAAAGCCATGTATGTCTGCCCTACCTTTGCTTGCTCAGTGAAGTTTTCACGTTTGAAACCTGAAAAACTGGCAAAATTAAAAAAAGACTTGAATGAGGCCTGCAGGACCCCGGCACTACAGTGGGAATATGCCCGTCCCCTCACCACTTAGGGGTGGGGGCACATCAATCATTTGCCAAATTATTTTTTTCTGTGTCACCATCCACTTCCTCCTTTACATCCTGAGTGAAGTCACACAGTGAACTTTGATTCCTATTGAGTGAGTCAAATTGAAGCTGTATATGATGCCCAGGCTTCCATTCTACGCTACAGAGGCTATAAAGCAGCACTTACCACCACATCAGTGTCTGGTTCTGGGAGGAAGTAATACATGTCAAGCAAGAACTAAAGGGCTGCATGATCCTGAATCCTCTGATCCCCTATAGTGGGTGCAAAGCCTAGAGTGAGCCATCAGATGCCTCTGAGTGAAGAAAATGTGAACATTGGAGCTCTGAACGGTGTAGGGTCAATGCTGGTCACAAAGGGCCAGATTCTTCAAATATTCACGCAACCCAACACAGGAATCCACCTTGCTGTGCTTCCTGAAAGGGAGAGAGCAGGAATTTGCTGTGTTTAACATTATACGGTGCATTCCGGCTCTCTGCCTGCGCATGCGCACGAACTGTTGCCTAGCGCCAACACAGGCACCCTATCTGACAGAGACTTCTAGCAGCAGATTGCTTAGCTTTTGGATTTCCCCAGGCGCCAGTCTGAAATCCAGAAGTTTGTCATAAGTGGTACCCCGGTAGGTGGCGTTGATTGGTTTTGCATCCGTCACTGGCAGTATCTTCACTTGAAGTAACGTTGCAGTACCTATATAGGCGCCACCCTAGGGCACTGACTTCAGTTGTTTTCTTTCCACACCACCAAGCGCTGATCCTGGGAAGAGCTAACTGCCAGTCGTTTTTGACAGGCTTTTGTCGCCAATACTATTTTTGAGGATTACCTCCTGATGTGCCCAGAATGTCTTCACACAGGTCTGGTTCTAAGCCCTGCAGCGCCTGTCACAGACTGACAGTGACTGATCCACACCATGTTTATCTTTAGTGTCTGGAAGTCAAGAACCCGGTCAAGGGGAAGATTCCAGTATCGTTCGCGGAGCCTGAAGTCCTCCTCGTCCCATTCAAAGTCCTCGGGACATTCAGGTAGGAAGCACAAAAAGAGGAGCAAGAACTTGAAGCATTCCTCAACTTTCCCTTGTCCGTCAGCTGCTAAGACAAGGGAGCCTCAGCGTTCTAGGACTCATTTCCCAGAACCTGCACCTGAGCCTACTCTTCCCCTCCCTGAATTTCCGCAGGCCAGAACGACACCCGCCCAACTGAAAGTGTTCTATGAGGAAAGCGCCTCATATTTGGGAGACCTGACCAAATCAACGCTCCTTTGGGCCCCGTGGGGTCAGAAAGGGCCAAATCTGATTCTGCACTGGCGGCTCTGGTGGGGCCCCAGGGATCCATTCCTGGGGATCCAGACTGACACCGGTTGTGCCATCTTGACCATACTCAGCCCAGTCCCAATGCTCTTGGCACCCCCCAGCGGCGTCATCTCCATTGTTGTCTACGACTCCAACACAGAGGCAGAGGAGCGTTGCCAAATGCCACCTCTGATGCTGATCGGAGCCCTGCCTCCTAGACCGGAGCCTGACACTTATTTACATCGGCTAGGGCTCATAGAAGGCTGGGAGGGGTCACTTGAACCTTTAAAATACCAGCCCTATGAGGAAGAACAGAGTGTGGACAGATGTAAGGACCTGGGTGAGGCCAGCGGCCTGTATACTTCTCCAGATACAGGTCTGCTTTCTCCCCCTACAGTGGCTATGGAGAGCTTCTTACACAATGGTGGTTCAGAGGGCGACTAAGGTGCTTCCACCCAAGGAAGGCCTCCCTTTGGCAAAGTAATGCAAGGCAGCAACTTGCTGTTCTTAGCATTAACCCACATTTACCAAGCACCGCAGGGCCACTCAAGGTGGCCTTGCATGGCTTGGTAAATCTCGCTTTAATGTGGCACTGTCCTTGCGTGACTCAAGGGCACAGATTATAAATTTGGCCCAAAGTATCTTATACTGTACTTAAGTGTGTCTGATCATAACTACATGACTTCACAATTTACTTTTGCTGTGGGTTGAATTACTTCAAATGTGTACTTACCAGTATTTGAATTTTGTTTTCAAATATTTGATCTAAAACCTACCAATTGTTGCCTGTCACCCCTTTGTTTTCCTATGTAAAGACAAGGAGTTAAACTTTATAGTATTGACTTTATTACTTGCAGACAAAGGGGAAAGGGAGGGAGGAGTAGTACACGAGGGAACTTGCTGATAAAGATGCATTCTGGTTGAGTGCTTAAACACAAATAAAAAAATAGCGCCTAAAAAAATGAGCAGTGGAAGCACACATGTAATCCATCAATGATCCGGTGGGGGGGGGGGGGGGGGGGGGGGGGGGAGGGACAAGCACGAAAAGGAAGGACTCCTACGGCAGCTGACCAATAAGTGCAAAACAATTGACAATGACAATGAAGACAACAAATGGTAAGCAATGGACAGCCTCTAAGCCCGCTGGTAGAAAAAAAGGCCTTGAAGACTGAGCACATGCACTGTCCGGGCCAGGGACCTGAAAACAGAAGACCACAGGCTTTGATTCCAAGAGAGCCGTATAAATATTTCTTCATTGTGTTGCCGACAGGGGTAACTGGTTTGAGGAATATGTTAAACTAGCTCGACATGATCTGAATAGGTATGGATTTTCTGACCTCTGTAAAATAATATTATTTTAATTCACAACCCTCCTGCCAAAAAGGCCTTGTTTTAACTTTCTCAAACTAAGAGGCATAAGCTTATGGGTATTTAACATCAATCCCATTCAATTACCCCTCTCCGCTCCAACGAATGGAATACATGTCTTCCAGCAATAGACAGCTGAATAGAGGAATAGTTCGAGCAATGAAGAGGAACAGGATCCATTTTCCAGTTGAAATGCATTGGGCAAAATGGAATATTCTAATACATACACTGCCTAGTGATAAGAATTATAGATTTAGACAGGCGTGTCGGAAACATTTGTGTTGTCCATGGCTAAAGTCTTTTGTGTGACCTTCCTTTGCTGTCTGATGGAAGAACCAGCTTAGAATTAAGAAGATGGGGCAGTTGGTGTCACCTAGTGGTCTTGTCGCTTTAGCTGCATCAAAAAAGGAACAGACTGGCCACTGGCCTGTTTTCTAAAAATATGCTGCAACAGGAAGCCTGGACCCCAAAAAGCACAGATTCGGTGACATAAAGCCCTTAATTCCTCCAACGTGTGACAGTCTTCGACTTCGGGGATAGACATTGGATTAGGATAAGGAGGACGAAGACAGAGCAAACATAAATCCTATAATCTGGCATGGGTGCAAACTGTAACCTTCTTTGACTTCTGGGATGCATGCAGCACACTTTTATTTCTGGTGCATCTATGTCGTGCTATGCAGGTGTTGCATATTACCTGCCATGCGCCAGGACGCCCCTTAGCTGGGGCAGCTGTGCGCAATACAAAAGTTTATAACATAACATAACAAACATGCCTGCATCCAAACCCAACGCACATATATAAGGGGTTACACCGAAAAAGCAATTTCAGCCAATGTCGGCTCTATGGCTACCTTCTTGATTGTATACTTCCCGGTGGGCTCTCATTCACGAATTTACCAAGAAGAGCGGCTTCTGTTGTTGCGAAAACAAAAATCTAAACTAAAGTCAAAGAACCTCCCATAACGCAGTCAAACAAGGTAGCTTTAACTTCTTCTGGTGGGAGAGGTGGGGTAACTTCATCCATGCAGACATCCACCTTTCCATAACAGATGCAAGTGAACTTGAGCCAAGTGAAACACAGGATTAAGCCATTTGTTCTTAATTGGATTAAGTCCTCGGGTGTTGTTCTCATTCCCTGTTCCTGCATGTTGGCGTCAGAGAAGGTTGGAGGAGTTGCTTGGCATGTAGCCCACCCTTGGGTTTGCTCATCGGGCAGCTGTATATAGAACCAGGTTGGCAGATGTGACTCTTGTGGAATGCTTTAAGCACAGGTTCACCAGAGGGACAGCGCCTGGCTTATCCTATTCCTCTGCAGCCTACACATACTGCAGAGGAGGGAGGGTCGTTTCCAGTGGGTTTGAAGGCAGTCTGATGTACAACATGCATACTCCTACGTCCTGAAGTCACTGGTGCTTACAGCTTGTATTATTTATGATGTAGAAGAATCTGGGCTATGGTGTTCATGGGGGGAGCTCCTTGATTAAGTATTAAAGAACATATTATGATACATATCTGTCTGAATTGCCCACCAGGAGCTGGGGTTCTTCCCTCTCACTCAACCTCTTCCTACAGTTCTTATTATATCTATCTATTTACCCCTATAGCTAGTGTAGAACTTTATCTGTGGCAGAATACGTGCCCAATGCGTGCTCCCTACTAGCGCTCACTTCTAGAGATACCAGTGTTTCAAAGTTGATGAAAATAAATGCAGGGTTAAACCGTCTAATTGTTTTTGCTTTTAATCATTGCGGGAAAACTCTTCTGTTGAGCCTAACTGGACTATATACCTGAGGCGACCCAGACAAATCACAAAATATTCCAGACACAGGCATTTATGGCACTGGCTTGCACTGTGCTTTATAACTCATGTTTATAGGAGGAAAACTGTTGATGAAGCAGTAAAGCTTTAGAATTCCCTAACGCCGAAAATCTGAATCGTTGAGAATCACCTGGAGTTCAGAAGGATGGTTCAGATGTGGTTATTTCCAATGCGATTCATCACAGAATCCACGCATTCTCATTTCCTGTCTACAGACAGAAACCCTCCAGTTCCCTCTAAAATCAATGAAGAACTAAAGCAGCTGAATTCCTTAAGAAGCAACCCCTAATATCTGGGAGAACCACGGGCCATATTATCAAGAAATGGCGATACATTATCGCCGGTTTTATCGACAGGAAACTGCAGCTAAAGCAGCGATAATGGGCTTGATAATATGCCCTTGTGAATTCCCATAGAGGCCCAGGTTAACTCCAGAACCTGGGCTTTTATGGGAATTCACAAGGGCATATTATCAAGCCCATTATTGCCGCTTTAGCAGCAGTTTCCTGCTGATAAAAGCGGCGATAATGTATCGCCCTTTCTTGATAATATGGCCCCACATTCTCCTAGAAACTCAACACCCAAGCCTCTGTCTTGAACACACACATAACAGTATGATCTTTGATTTTCCACTTCTGCAAACCTCAACAGACTTGCCCAGCAACCCACTATCCAGACGTACCACATAACTCAGTACCTCATATTAAAAACAACTACAAAGTCGGACAATTTCAATACTTTTCAATATCTGTGTCAAAAAGAACTGACAAGTTCAATACTTTGAATAACCTGAGACAGAAAACGGTATATCACCTGTCTACAAGTAATCGACGTTCAGCCTTCTTTTACTACTCTCTATACTTCCTCAGATTCACAATGCAATATACAGTCTTTATCTGTGCTCTTGCTAGATTTCTAATGTCCTTAATTTGCTATATCATTTTTTTTAGTGCAAATGGCAACTTCTGTATCCTTCCCGTGATCCTATGGGGCCCCAGCTTTCCCCAGATTAGGAAATATCAGTAGACGTCCCAGTTTGATTGAGTGACTGTAGCCATAATCAGAGTTCCAGAGGGATAATGCCCCACCAGGTACCACAGGGATCGGACACTTAACCGGGCCTTGGAGAAAGCCGACGACCTTCTGGGCTCAAATAGGGTGAAAAATGTGGAACTGTTTTTTTTAACACCCACTGGATGTGAAGGAAAATTTAATGTCCCCATCACATCTCATACATTTTAACCTTGCCGCCAAACCACTTTGTAATAAAATAGCATCTCTCTAGTATCGGGATAGTTTGAACTCACTTCCTGCACATATCCCACTGTGTCCATTATCAAAGAGACTCTACCTCCTGGTGGAGGCCAGACCTTATGATGACGCTACTGACTACTAGTACTGTAGAGGAGAACACATACCACTGAAGGAAAATTGTTACAGAAGGTCTCAATACTATTTTAAGAAGAGACTCTAATCTTTGACAATGGTGTGGGTTCCCTCTTTGAAAATTTCTATGTCAATCAAGTAAGTAGAGTGTACCCCACATTTTTGCTTCTATCGCCCTCATTTTGATTTTTTCTAATACCCTACTGAGCTATGGATATTGGACTGGGGTAGTCAGGCAGCACTGCTGCTTCCCAACACTTCCATTTGGTACATAACCGCTGCCTTTGCTACTCCTTATCTCCTTTTCTCTAGCACCATTAAGACCGCACCAGGAACAGAAACTTAACCTGGCTTCAAGAGCCATGTTTACTTTCACTAATTTTCCACTCTGTGATGTTGCCTTAGACTCGCAACAGGAAATAGGCGCTATACATGGGCGCCCGGTGGTGCAATAGCTTAATCCTCTGATCCTTGGGAATTCAAACCCTGAGTATGATGTTAATATTGCTTCTTCTAGCAGTTTGGTGAATCTGCTGGACTTGTCACAGGACTTTAAAGCCTGCTATTTACAGCATACGTTGTTTAAAGAAAAATTATAGCAGACATGTATGTTATATTTGAACATGAACCACCTCTGGAGTTCATTCTTTCGTGTCTACTCATATGTGGGTGACGGCATGTATGTGTGCATATTTGAAGTTTAGCAGTAGTGATGTATATGTTTGTAAATACTTTTGTTTTTATGAAGCATGGCCATGTCCAGGTGGACATAAGTGACCAGATTTCCTTCTTGCTTCCTATAAGTCCTAGGGGAATCAGCAAAAACACTTTGCTTAGGCATTCAATAGATATACAGAGTAAGACACCAGTCTTGAGAACCTGTAGCTCTAAACTCACCTTGTCAGGTTAAGAGATGTTAAAGACCGGAAGGCTAAATGTTCCTTATGTTTCATCCACAGCTGCTTGGTGTCACAGCCATTGAGGATAACTTACAAGATCGAGTTCCCGAAACCATCGAGTTGCTCCGGAAGGGTAATATCAAGGTCTGGGTGCTGACCGGAGATAAGCAAGGTACACACAGCTCTCTTCTAGGTCTCTGCTGGATGGATGTTTTCGGTAGTCCTTGACATTCTCTTGTCATACATTCTACCCAAATCCAAAGTGATGATTTAGAATTTGGATTACTATTATTACTCCATCAGAATGGCGTAGTAAAATACTCTGTTGCCTTCATGAAGCAACCACACGATAAATTTAGAGATGTCCGCCGCACCAGTGGAAATCTCTTATATTGACAAGAACCACTGTCACAGCAGTTCCTGTAAATGAATTATAAGTTTGATGGACCACTCCATCAACATGATGGTACAGTCTGTCAAACGTTTAACATGTTTTTATTTTCAAAAACAAAATCGCAAAGCAGGATTTTATTTTTCAAAACAGAAACAGTAATGACCCTCACACCATTGGAGTTTTCTCCCATGATGTAGGGTTCATTTTGCTCTTTTTACTGCCCCTCACCACCAGGCTGGTGGTGAGACAGTGAATGCTGCCTATTGACCCACTCTAAATCGGTCAAATGGTCAAACCTTAAACAGTCCTCACTTTGTTGGGCCGTCAGAGGAGTATGTCAGTAATGGAGACAGATAAGTCTCCATCGCTGATATACTGAGGTCCGGCCTACTCTAAATGAGGTGGGTGCACCTTCAGTTTGGCTTAGAGGTTGCTCCGTCCCAGTTGCAACAAAGTACCCTCTCCGACAAACCCTAAATCAGGTCATTAGGCAGGTAGCATTGCAGCAGAGAGGAAAGTATGCCCTGTTTAGTGCTTGTCAAACAAGGTATTACCAAATTTCCTATAATAATTTTCCCAACACTGAGTATTTAAAGAGTGCAAAGCTCATAACCTGCCAATAATTTGCCTCCATGGTGTGCAGGCAGTGGGTGGATCCTCTGTTGAACACCCAGAGAAGGAGAACTTTAGAATCATATATGTGTTGTACTCATTTACAGGCAAATCCTGTCAAGTTTTCGCAGGTTTTCTATTGCTGCAGTCAGTAACGACAAAGAGGGGCCCCTCTCACCAAAGGGACAATGCACCGTATGTGACTATCTAGTAAAAAAATCCTTTTGGGTTTCTTAGTGGTTCTCACACCTGTTTCATACTCTTCTAACAGTATCACTCATCACTTGAAATACACCCCCAGTATCACGAAAATAGGACCTCAAAAACATATATATGGAAACACTATTGTGCTTTATTAATAAAAAAAACATTTCATCTGTCCTGCAAATCAATATGTGCAAATGATTTTAAGGTCAAAGCTACCCTCATTTAAAAAAAAGATTTATTTTCATCAAAACAATAATAATAAAACCACGTTCCTTCACAGCGAAGGGAAGATATCTTTTCCCTTAACTTTCTCAATCACAAGAAACATTAATTCTAAACAACAATACATGGGCAATTCATAGATCGAATACATAAAAACAAACACATAAATAAAAACATAAGCAAGGTGAATACAATAGACAATCACATATGTATTTCGGGCCGCGCTATATAAAACTTTACAAATAAATAAATAGATTATTGTCATTGTTCAAAGTGCAGAGTATTTTCGCATCGTTAATATCAACCGTGTCACTCAATGCCTGTTCGATTTACTATTTAACATGGCATCAATTGTTTTCTGACTAGATAGTTTCGATTGCTGCAGACCAGAAGTGAAGAGGTGTTTTCTACATAAGAGTCTACTGATTCCAGAAGACTGGTCATTCCATTGCATGTAGCCCGGCCATCCTCCAGATAATGTCTGAATTATGCGCTGGAGACTTCTGTGTCAACTGCCCTTCCATCATCCACTCCTTAGTTGAGTAATTATGAATAAAATATATACCTTCCTGACCAAACTTGATATCTGTGTTGCAGAAACAGCAGTTAATATTGGCTTCTCCTGCCGGCTACTTTCTGAGGACATGGAAATTCTAGATGAAAATGAAGTCTGGTAAGACTTAGCACCCTACGTGTGCTCTTGGCTATGTAAGGAAAGCATGCTTTCTTGGTGGGGGTTATGTTCAATTTATGAAAATGAATGGTGGAGCTCTTGGATAGAGAGAGGTGTACGGTACGCATGGACATGGCCCCCAAGTTTGCTGTCCCTGAGATTCATGCAAAGAGAACAACTGATCGACAGAATACAGAACAATGTCATACATTCACCCTAGTACAGTGATCTGTGCCAAAATCCATCGTTTTTAGCTTCCCATGCCATTCCAGTTTGAACTCAGCCATATGCAAATCAGTCTTGACCCTGTGCCCCATGGGACAGTCCAGCCCGAACTGCCAGGCCAGGTCCTCCCTGGACTGGAAACAAGCATCCTAGGACCGGTTTCGAGGTTTCACCTCTCATCAGCCAGGATATGTTGATTCCAGTGGCATGGAGAGTACAGGACCCACGTCTGGGCATATCCGGCGCACTCGGGGGACAAATGCATAAAGAACAATGGATGGACAGAATGCTAAACAATGTCATACATTCACCCCAGTACAGAGATCTGGGATTAAAACAGAACCTCCTTGATGAGACCATACAATGCCGGAACTGATTTGTATTGGTGTGTGTTTCCATTTAGTGGCGTCCTGGCCTGCCACTTGGTGTGGTCGGTTTCTTGTGGGACAGAGTAAAAATTGATTTGCATTTAGCTGGTCCCTATCTGTAATGGGAGAGACTGAAATGTGGCTCAGAGTGATTACTGAAGCCTGAGATTCATTTCAGCGTTCCACCAATAACCTTTTGTGTATTCTTGGAAGGAGAGAAGAAACTCAGTAGTGTGGAAGTTGCTTGCGTGTGCCTTTCTTCAAAATCATCAATTTGTCTTCAGAGGTAAAAAACATAAATCTCTTTTTCTGCAGCTCAGTCCTTCAATTGATGTGTCAATGAAGTACAGTGAGCGCAGATGTTATGGTATATACATCAGCTAGATGGACTTTGCACTTGATGATTCTATGTTGCTTTTTAAAGCTAGCATTGCTTGCCTAGAGGAGTAGTCTATATGGCTGAAACCCTGAAGGCAGGAAAAGAAGTTAATATTACATTTGTGAACTCTTGAGAAAAAAAAGTGTGTTCTCAGTGATTAACTCCACACTATTCATGCCTTTTCTTTCTCTTAGTCGTATGCTTGATGCCACTTTGAAAAACATCTCCAGCAGTGGGAAGGAGAAGGATGTTCTGAATACTGAAGACAAGGTCCATCATCGTCAGACGGCATTAGTGATTTCAGGAGAATTTTTGGTAATCCAGGACTCTGTGGTATAAATCTGCAGTGGCGCTTTGTGCAGTTTTTACAGTTTTAAGTGCATGTGGGGGAGAGAAGCTAAGCGTTTTGAGAGCTATAATCAAAAGTTTCCCAAAGCCATATAAAGTCAAGAGTGACTTAAAGTTCATGTGCCACACCCTATATTGCCCTAAAGGATAATCCACAAGTATCCACAATTTAATTATCATGATTTACCACACTGTAATGGTATGTTGATCCTCCTGTTGACCAGAGTTGTGGCAAGCAAGTGAAGAAAGTCACTAGTTGTAACGACGCATTTCCATGAACCATCAAAGAGAGAGTAAGCACATGTGTGACATCATTTAAAAGTGGCTGTGTGCAACAGTCATACGTACTTTGGTTGTGGGTCTGTGGGGTGTCATGCTTTCATCTTAAGGTTCTCAATAATTTGACTGTATATTTTGTGTTTGTTTTGTTTTAAAAATCCCAATCACAAATACTTACGTAGGATTATTTTGAAATGATATTAATAGGAAATGCAGATAAACATAGAGATAGGTGGGGACAACAAGTAATTTGGAGCAAGGAGGCCCAGCTAGAAATGTTGCATAGGTTGAATTAGGTGACCTCCACAACTTCTCAAACACTATGGGGTTCATTACGTTGTCGGGCGGACAGTCTGAATCTTCGCAACTGCGTTGGAGCCCTTCTAACCAACTCGGTCGGTTTACAGTCCGAATGCCCAATTACGATGTCATTACAACTCTGTTCTGCCTGACTCGCAGAGTATTCCTGTCGGTCGGTATCGCACCGTAACCCCATATGGACAGCGTTTCCACTGTTGGGATTTCAATGTTGCCTTCCAGCAGTCTTTCTACATCAGCCTGTCCGACACGGAAATGCTGTCGGAAAGTGACTTTGGGGGCCCCTGGCAAGGCTCCCTGGCCCGTGCCCTACGGTTGCTGGCCAAAGGGGTGCCTAAGGTATCCCCCTGTAAAACCCTGCAGTGTGGCAAGCACCATGGGGTGACTGCGACATGGTCCAGGGTTTTTCACACTCACACCATTTCCCCATAGGAGCCTGTGTTACAGCCTGTTCTCGGGGGTAGCACAAGATCCCTTCGGAAACATTGGGAATCTGACCGAAAAGTGTTTGGTCACATTGTAATCCGGAGGTCAGAACTGCCGACAGTAAGTCGGTCAGTCCCGAATCCGAGACAGTGTCGGTCAGAGGCTTTTCATCCGACATCGTAATGAGCCCCTAGATGTAAATCTGTGTTATTGTCAAGGTACGTTTGCCTTAACTTTATGACTATCTCAACAGCAAGGGTATCAACCCTTTTCCTTTCCGATATCTGGACTGATTTTTTAAATTATATTTCTGTTGTATATTTTTTTATAGTCGTAATTGCAACCATATACTTATTTATGCGTTGGTGGTTAAATGCAATTTATTTCTTTAACAACGTAACCTATACATATATGCACTTAATATGGGCTAGGCGCTGTTGACATAAGAAGTACACATTGGAGGTCCTGCTTGGCGAACCCCATCCAGAGTCACCCTGATATAATTCTGTGATAGAGGGGGCATCTGGTGCAGGTTATGCACCCCATCTGACTCCTGGCTGCACTGGGCGGTGCAATTTATTACTCGACAGCCCGGATCCATGCTGACTGCTGAGAGAGTGCCCGACCGCGAGGGACTGCTTCTAAGATGGCAGATGCCGAAGGCAGATAGGCGACCACAAACCTGAATTTGCTCACCTGCCCCAGATTGTCCCTGACTGCAGGAGACTGAGCAGCAGACCCGGGGGCGAGAACATTTTTGGACTACTACCCCCGAAGATGTCGGGAAGCTGAAAGAGCACCTTGGGCAGCAATGGCTTCGGCGGCACCCAGAGGTGCGGGGCATGGCCAGCCGGCGCTTGATGAGGTCATAACTGTGTTGCTGCTCCTTAGCAAGGTGAGCACTGGGGGCGAGTCTAGCCAAGCTAATCCTCAGTGGACTGGTTCTTGCCTGTGGCGGCGCAGGGCCAATGCTGTGGGCCCGCTGAGATAACAGGACTGTGAACTGTGTCCTGAGGCCTGTTGGTGCAGCTGCTTTGCCGAGGTGTGTGGGGTGGCGGTGTGCCCCCGACACTGTTACTATGCATCAAGCAATCCAGGCTGGAGCCCTAACAGAAGTTGAAGAGTCCCTGGTGTGCCGTTTGATTTAGCGAGACATTAACAGGGGACTTCTCCCTGAGAAGACAAGACACTGCGTAGAAGGCCTGAGAACTGCAATTAGAGGCCCAGACGTAACGCTATGCAGCTGTGACCTAGAGGGGTGGAGTAGCGAGCCACATAGCTAGAGTGGCGTAACAAGTGAGCACCACATACAGAGCAGTCTGCACACTACGTGCATTTCAGGGCATAGACTTCCCCTGTACTGAGACTGTAGCGGTGCTAAGGGACTCATTTAGAGGTGATGTGGTGAGGCCTAGCGAGGGGTCAAACGTTCCTTCCCATGGGTGGAACCTGATACGCACACGCCCACCCTCAGCGTTGAAACCCCTGATGACTGTGGTGGGAAGCAGATATCATTGACCCTCCACTGTGGAAGGCCACTGGGCCTGGACTTGAACAGGGTCTGAACTCCAGCAGACGATTGTAGAACACAATAGCACTTCCACCATACATTGGCAATCCCCTTAGCTCCCAGGGCTCGATTGAGGGTGCTCTGCATGGGCAGTGCTTTGACACTGTATTTCAGAATGTGCAGATGGGCTATCGAGCTCTGCTTCTCACTTGGGAGCTGGCTCCACAAGACAGTTCCGTCTGCTGGTGGGATTAGAACACTCGCAAGAATGCCAGAGAACGTGTCTGCGACTGTCAGCACGGTGGGTCTACAGACACATAAGATGGCCGTTGGGCCTCTGCTATAGTGGAGAACTCGTCATTCACACCTACGAACTCTGAACACTTGCCATGGAAGATCTGTACTGAGGGAGAGTCGTAATAACTGCCTTACTGGTTTGTGCTACCTGGATACTATGCAGAAAGTTACTCAGAAGAAGGATGTGGATGCTGGGGCTCCAACCCAGGGGATATCCACTGAGCCTCCACCGGATGTGGGTGCAGCCCACCCCCCCAACTGGGATCACAGGAGAACCCCACTTTTCACAACATCCTACAAGCCATCACAGCCTCTCGGGAGGTCCTTGAAATGAAAATCAACACGTTGGTCGCTGACTTGGGGCTACTGAAGGATGATCATAGGCGGCTTGTGGACTGTGTCACAACAGCTTAATGAGATCTGGCAGAGGTCCCCCCTAGTGGTGTAACGAAACTTATGGGGGGCCACCCCGCAAAGTACAAGGAGGGCCCTCTTCCGGACTTACTTAGGAGCTCTCAGGGTAGGGGCGAGGCCCCTGTGGAGCCTAGGGCCCCCACACTGCAGAGGATGCAGGGGCCTTTGTTACGCCACTGGTCCCCCCCCAGTTCTGTTGACCGTGAAGGAGAAAATCACAGACATGGAAACCCGATTTTGGACACTAGAAGTGAGAGCTGAAATTGCAGAATACAGATTGTGCCATTATATCAGGATCTGCACGAACGGGTGGAAAGGGATGATATGTTGAGTTATCTAGAATGCTGTCTTCAAGAGGAAATGGCGCCAGAAGGGCTATTGACCTTTTATGCATTAGAACGAGCACATCGAGTGCCAGCACGTCCCCCCTTCTTGGAGTCCTGCCGCTCCCAGTGGTTGCAAGACTGGTGCACTATAAAGACAGGGACAATATCCTGAACCATGCTCGAATGAAAGGGGACCTCAAAGTGGACAACAGCGGGGTCATGGTCTTCCCAGACTTCATCAAGGAAGTCCAAAAACAGCTTGCCACATTCCTGGAAGCGAAACGCTGCCTTCGCCAACAGGGTATCACTTATGGTATGATGTTTCCTGTCAGATTAAGAGTGTCAACCCCGAAAGGAGTACAGTTCTTCCTTAGCCCACAGGAGATCTGAGAGTGGATTGATCGGCACCCACATCCTGATTCACCTGGGGATCTTCCAGGTGGAGGACGGTGAGAATCAGGTCAAAACGCAGAGTCAAGAGCAAAAGCAGGGTGATCCCCTCTAGAGGGGAGGTTCAGCAGGACCAACTGAGTGCAGTGGACATGGTGGCAATAATGAGAAGCAGCAGCATGAGCCCTCTGTCCACAGCCAGTGGTGGCGGCATGCATGATTCGGACTATGATCGCAGATCCACTTCATCTAAAGCTTCAGGAGCAGACTAGCCCAAAGTGACCCCTGGAACAGCTGATTGACTTATTTGAAGCAGCTGTTATTGGTATCATAAAACGTTTTTACACTGGGGGTGCTGAAATTGGGGTTTTCAGTTGATTCTTGTAAAAGCACCCTGCTCCTTCTTGGCCACAAAAGTTCATGTTATTTATGTACACTGCTGGACTGTGGGGAGTCCTCAACATAGCTCTTGAGATGCTGCCCCTTTTATTATTAAGTAGGCGTGGGTACACCTTTGAGTGTTTGCTGTTTGGATGGGGGATTACTGCCTACTTGTCCTAGGGTGTGGGAGTTGGGTTGTTACATATTTGTTTGGTAATAGGCGTTTAACGAGTCACGCCTCATTGATCCTCCCTCTTCATTCCCAGTACCGATGGGGAGAACGGGAAATAGGGCAGGTGTACAAGGGTGGATATTGCAACATGTTTCTAAGATCTATAAAGTTTTTTTGTAACCTTAACAGATGGAGAATCCACATAGCACTATTGCAGTTAAAGAAGGGAATGTGTTGCAGAAGAAGTGGAAGGACAGGCCTATTATACTACATGCTCAGTGTATGCGAGGGACATACTTATTTGGTTATGCCTGGGGGTCCCCTTTTATCACACTGGTACTGTATTCGATCCAGCAGGTAGATATGTAGTGGTGAATGGGCACTTGACAGGACGAGACATGGCCATAATTAACATGTACACCCCGAATGTGGATCAGGGAGCTTTTCTTCAGGACGTATCTAGGTTCTTAGTCCCTCACTAGGTACACTGAATTATTATGGAGGAGACTTTAACTGTGTGGCAGATCCCACTCTAGATTGAACCCACCCCCTTTAAGAGATACTCCTGTCATCAGGTTGGCATGTCTCTTCACGCACTGGCAGGATGCCTTGGGGCTGGTAGACACCTGGGTATGTATGCATCCCTTGATCAGGGAGTACTCTTTCTTTCCGGCCTCCACGAACTGCATGTGTGGTTAGATACTTTTCTCTGCACTCCAGATGTTCATGGGTTGGTGTGAGAAGTCAAATACCTAGCTAGAACCCTATCGGACCATAACCCAGTCCTCCTGCATCTGGGTTGGCAACAGTTGTGACCTTGTATCCCTACCTGGAGACTGAAGCTGAAATCTTTCGAGGATCCGGTCTTTCTTTACTCTAAATGGAACAGCATACAGCATTCATTTGAGGCCAGTACTTTTACTGTGTCCTCCCTCCTGGTGGACTGGGACACCTTATAGGCAGGGATCAGGGGAAAATGTATATCGGAGACTGTGGAAGGTAGGCGTGCACTGGTAGCTGAAGTGGTGGCTACAGAAACAGAACTAAGAGATGTGTAGATGCGGAGGTACTTTTAGTAAAGACATAAAACAATTTGTCCCAGTATTGGAACTTTCATAGATTCCCATGCTTTGTATCATTCTCCGTCGTCAGCCTGGGAGCCTCGGTAAATAGAAAATACCATAGCAGTATGTACAAAAGAGAAAATAAGGCCTAGGCCTCATCTCATTGTGTAGCCTATCTACCTCTTTTTGTGAAAGAGACCAAAACTTTTGCAACAACCAATCAGATTAGCCTCACCCCATAGAACCCTCATGAGAAAGCCTCAGAGCCTCAGATTTTCTACTGCACGTTGTGCTAAGGGAGTCTCCACTGAGCTCTGCTCAGATTTCTCTTCAACTTGGGATTTCTACACCTTTTTCTCTTCAGGATGTCTGAAAAGAAAGCTTTATTCAAAGCCTGTGCTACCTGCTCAATGAAAAGACTATATGTCGAAGATAAGCATAAAGATTGCATTTATTGCTTATACCCAGATCACAAGGCCACTGAGTGCAAGATCTGCAGGACCTTCTCGACCAAGACTCTGAGAGACCGAGAAGGAAGACTTCTGACCTGGCTACAGAAGATGAAGTCTCGGAAGGAGGTTCTGTCTAGTAATAGTGAAGATTCCTCCTCAGCAACATCTTCGAGGACGTCTACAAAAAGGAGTAGGTCTTCCCCTTCTACATCTGCCGAACCTCCTGCTAAGACCTCTCAAAAGACCTCGGAAAGGTCTAAAAGGCTTAGTCCCAAAATATCTCCTCACCATTCAAAGGAGGAAGAGGGATTTCTTCCTGAGGTGTCATCTGGAAAAAAGGCAAGCCAAGGCCTTTCTGTGGCCTCTTCTCCTTCAGAGAAAGAGAAGATCTTTAAGAAACCTGCAAGTACACCTCAGGAGGCGAAAAGAGAGAAGAAAATCCGTCCGCCGCCGACGATCTCCTCAGGTACGTCGACGACGATATCAAAAACCCAATTGACTTCCTTTTCTGCTACGTCGACGGGCCCGTCGTCGAGAGCTTCGCCGACGACATCGTTGACGATGACTTCGTCGACGATGCTTCCTACATCTGTGTCGTCGACGAGACTTACATCCTCGACATCGACGGTGATGTCGCCGGCGATGGTGTCGACGGCGACGAGGACGACGTCGATGACATCTGAAAGATACAGGTTAGTTAGTCGACCTTCCGACCTCTCCGCTGGCGCCATCACCAAGGGTGTCGCCCCCGGCACAGTCCCCGGATGACGCCATCCCCGGTCCTACCCCCGGTCCGGATCCGGCGTCGGACCGGCGCTGCCTGGCACCGTGTTCGACGCCGATAGGTGAGCGTTCACCTATGACCCGGTTCCATCTTTTGACCCTGACTACCAGGAGATGGAAGACGAGAGGGACTGGGAGGGGTATGAGGACAGGACTGGGCAGATGAGTTGGGGGAGGCCAGTGGTCTGGACACTTCTCCCGACACTGGATTTGTCTCCCCTCTTACCGTGGCTATGGAGGAGGGGGCTGCTTACAGCGTGGTGTTGACAAGGAAGGCCAAGGATTTACACATTGAGCTCCCTGTTGCGGCTGTGAGGACTAACCTCCTCACTGAGGTGCTCAAACCGCAGGCAAGCTCCTCGGAGCCTCTACTGCCGTTCAATGAAGCCCTCACCGACGTTCTGCTGGGCACCTGGTCCAAGCCCTCTACAGGCCTCCCTGTAGATAGGAACGTGGCCCGACGCCACCACCCGGCTCCGGCGACCCCAGCTTCCTGTCCGTTCACCCCACCTCCGAGAGCCTGGTGATCCAGGCCTCTACCGCCATGACCGCATTCCCGACCGCTCCCCCGGACCGGGAATCCAAAAGGTACGACCAGTTTGGGAAGAAACTGTTCTCGTCCCTGAGCTTGGGGCTGCGGTCTGTCAACACAGCGTGCCTTTTGGGCTGTTACACCCACTCTCTGTGGGATACGATTGCGGAGGTGTTGCCCCAGTGTCCGGAGGAGGCCCGGACACGGCTCGCCCAAGCCCTAGCGGATGGGCGAGACGCAGCACGATATTCCATCTGGTGTGGACTTGACACCACGGACTCGCTAGGTAGAGCGATTGCTACGACGGTGGCGGTTCGACACCACGCCTGGCTGCGGTCCGCCAACTTTTCGGGTGATGACCAGGCCACGCTCATGGACATGCCCTTCGATGGCCGTTGCCTCTTTGGAGACAAAGCGGATAGCGTGCTGGAACGTTTTAAGGACTCCAGGGCTACAGCCAAGTCCTTGGGCCTCGGCCAACGCCAGCAGACCTCCGCTTTTCGCCCCTTTCGTGGCCAAGGAAGGGGCGCCCCCTCACGTCCAGCCAGCCACAGGCCTCAGAACCAACAGCAGCGCCGGGTCAGTCCACATCCGCTCCCGCAGCATCTGCCTCAAAGCCTTCCTAGTCCGAGCTTTCAGGCCCATACGACACCAGTGGGGGGCAGGGTTTGCCATCACCTCCTCCATTGGCGCACAATCACATCGGACAGGTGGGTGCTGCAAATCGTCCGAAGGGGCTACTCCCTCCCCTTCGAGGCGACCCCTCCAGCCATGCCACCGCAATACCACCGCATGTCGGAGCTGCGGGTGATCCGGCTTCCACTGAAAGCCTTCCTTCCCTCGTTTCGGGGAAGTGTAGTGCAGGTGTTCACGAACAACACCACCGCCATGTGGTACTGCAACAAACAGGGCGGGTGGGGTTGTGGACCCTTTGTCAGGAAGCTCTGCGCCTCTGGCATTGGCTGGAACACCAGGATGTCCCTCTGGTGGTTCAACACCTGGCAGGTTCCCTGAACGCCAGGGCGGACAAACTCAGCCATCGGTGCATGATGGATCACGAATGGCGTCTGAACTCAGACGTGGCAAAAGGCCTCTTTCAGCAGTGGCGAGAGCCTTGCTTAGATCTATTTGCCACCGAAGAGAACGTGCAATGTCATCAGTTCTACGTGTTGGAATTTCCAAGGCGGCACTCGCTCGGAGACGCTTTTCATCACGAGTTGAGCTGCGGTCTGTTGTATGCCTTTCCGTCTATACTACATATACCCAGAGTGCTGAAGAAGATCAGGGGCTACCGGGCCAAAGTCATCCTTGTGGCTCCGGAATGGGCTCGAAGGTACTGGTATCCCGAGCTACTCAGCATGTCAGTCGATCCCCCGATTTGTCTGCCTCTTCAGGAGGACCTTCTGTCGCAGCAGCAGGGGACAGTCCTCCACCCGAACCTGTCCAGTCTCCACCTCCATGCGTGGAGATTGAGCGGCGGCAGTTGCGGCCATTTGACTTGCCTCCTGAAGTCTGTGATGTGCTTCTGGCAGCCAGGCGTGCCTCCACAAAATCGGTATACGCCTGCAGGTGGAACAAATTTGTGGCATGGTGCCAGCAAAGGCTGTGGATCCACTCTCTGCCCCCCTTTCAGAGGTTCTCCTCTTTCTTCTTTCTCTTGCCCAGCAGGGCTCTGTTTTGGGCACTATCAAAGGCTACCTCTCTGCCATTTCTGCCTTCTTGAGGCTTCCTGATCAGCCTTCTCTTTTCAAGTCCCCTGTGGTAAATAGTCAAAGTCAAAATGTTATTGTTAAAATCATTACAATTCACAATAAAACAAAATGGTCCTTTAAAATTCAAACAATTTATAATACACATTACATAAAATTATCATCTAGTTGCCTTGGTCCATTGCTGTGTGCTTGTAATCATGGAATTCATTGGGGAGGTTTGATTTATACAAAGTTAGGTAAATGGGCGGAATGGTCCTTAAAAACTCTTAAGTTCCCCCCCCCCCCCCCACCCCCCCCTGTGGTAAATAGATTCTTGAAAGGCATCACTCATATGTTACCTCCTGTTCTTTTCGTGATGCCTCAGTGGGACTTGAACCTTGTTCTTACCTATTTCATGTGCGCTCCTTTCGAGCCACTTCACAATTGCCCTCTTCGTCTTCTGACTCTTAAGACGGCATTCCTGGTTGCCATCACCTCTGCCAGGAGAGTGAGTGAGCTCCAGGCTCTATCTTCTAAACCTCCTTTCCTCTCTGTCCATACGGACAAGGTTGTCTTGAGCACTCGTCCTTCTTTCCTGCCCAAGGTGGTTACAGCCTTCCATATCGAGCAGACCCTCACCTTGCCCACCTTCTTTCCGCCTCCGCATGCCTCAAAAGAGGAAGAGAGGCCCCACCGTCTGGACCCAAAACGTGCACGCTCCTTCTATCTATACCGCACATGCCAGTTCCGGGTGGACGACCAGCTCTTGGTTGGTCACGTGGGCGCGAAGAAGGGATGGGCGGTGCACATACGGACCATCTCTCAGTGGGTCATGTTGTGCGGACCATCTCTCAGTGGGTCATGTTATGCATCAAGGTCTATTACTCTTTGACAAGAAGGGAGCCTCCTGTTGGGCTGAGGGCCCATTCCACTCGGGCCACGGCGGCTTTTACTGCCCTGGGCCGGGGAGTCCCTTGCAGGACATCTGTCAGGCAGCTATGTGGGCCTCACTGCACACGTTTGCTAGACACTACTGCCTGGACAGCCAAGTCCGGAGAGATGGCTTTTTCGGCCGTTCCGTTCTCCAGGACTTTCTGGTGTGATCTTGGTTCGCAGACCCACCACCAGGGTTGGTATTGCTGGGGTATCTATTCTAAGGTAAGGAATCTAACACTAACCTGTTTCTTTCAGATGCACAAGTTACTTACCTTCGGTGAAGTATCAGGACTCGGATTCAGATGATTATTACCTGGGTCAACATCATCCAGAGACTCAATTCACTCCCCATGACACTCATCAAGAAACATCTGGTCAAGGAATGGTTGCCATGCCGTCTTCACTAATAAATGATCTGCAGCTGATGTTGTTGGATTACAAGAAGAGGTTCCCATCTCAAACCTCCGAAACCATGCAACCTCCCCCGCCACCACCTCAGCAACCTCCTCCTACTCTGTGGCATCAACCTCTCAGAGACAGGGAGAACGGCCTGTGACAGAAGGACATGATGTGGTTACAGTGCCTGATGATGATGATGACGAGTCTCATTAGATGAGGACCAGAATGTGCAGCATGTCCAGAATCCTGACTTAGAATGGGACGATTATGTTATCCCAGATCCGGCTTCACCATCTCCGGACCCTGTGGATTCGCCTCCAGCCAGTGGTAGAAGTGGGCGGGGACGGAAGGGCACGGCGTGCCCCTACTTCTAAAAATAATTTCAGCCCGTTCCCCTACTTCTTTCTTTGAAAAAAGCATCCCGGGACGGAGAGAATAGTCCTACTAAAAATGATAACTTTTTTTTCATCTTCCAGGGGCTGCTCGCACTTCTCTGTTGAACTCCAGAGGCTGCAGCAGCCCCTCCCTGAGCTCGCACAGACCGAGGGCGGGCCCATTGTCATTCCGATTGAGGCTGATTATCCCCTTTGGAATGACAATGCGCCCGCCCGCTGCCTGCCTTTAGGATATGCCAGTGAGATCTGCATGAGGTGTCTCTGGTATCTAGGTGCAGGCCATGGCTCGTTGTGCAACAAATATACGAGATGGGTCCACAAATGTGTAATCAAAACTTTAAAACAATCCCACTGGGGCGTGAGAGGTGCGCTGTGGGCAGTGTAATCTGCTGTTTGGAAACCACAACCCTGACGTCGCGACGTGGAGGAGGCGAGGAAAAGCATTACATTCGTTCAAGCTATTTTTATAGACAGTATACTTGTAAAACACTTGTGGCTGTCAAAGGCGTGACCGAGGGTGCTTGCTTCTTCTAATGCGTTTTATGGAATATATATTTTGCTTAGTGCTCTAAGCTGTGTTTTTATAAGTGTGTTTTGCTGCTCGGTACGTGATGTATTAAAGGGGAAATCCAGCGAATATTACATTAGTCTCAACACCCAGCAGACGTAATTGAACAAGGGAACATCGTGGGATGCCTATTGTTGGGGATTGTTCGAAATACAGGTCTTGATAAACAGAACGGGGTTTTCCTTTAAACTGCCAGACCCCTTTAACTGGAGGACAGCGTGATCTTAAGCCCTCCTCTGCGCTCCTGTGGCCTTTAAGGTGTGAGGCTCTGCTCAGGGGAGAAGCCAGAAAATCAAAATGCCCCGAACTTTGAACTACACTTATAATGGCAAGCAGCATGTGATGAGAGTGTCCTTTGCACTCCCTAAAAGAGCGGCCTTCACTGCTCCATCCAACCAAGGGAGTAGTCAGAAAATTAGAATGCCCCCCATTTTGCAGTAAACCTCTGATGCACACCAAGCAACATAAGAAAATGTGCCCATCCTCCACTCGAAGAAGTGACGGGGACAGGAGAAGTGACGGGACAGGAGAAGGAGAAGTGAAGTGAAGGGACAGGAGAAGGAGAAATGAAGAGAAGGAGAAGTGAAGTGAAGGGACAGGAGAAGGAGAAGTGATGGGGACAGGAGAAGGAGAAGTGACGGGGGCAGGAGCAGTGAACGGGGCAGAAGTGAAGGGACAGGAGAAGTGAAGGGACAGGAGAAGTGAAGGGACAGTAAAAGTGAAGGGACAGTAAAAGTGAAGGGACAGGAGAAGGAGAAGTGACGGGACAGGAGACGGAGAAGTGACGGGACAGGAGAAGTGACAGGAGAAGTGACGGGACAGGAGAAGTGACGGGGCAGGAGAAGTGACGGGGACAGGAGAAGTGACGGGGCAGGAGAAGTGACGGGGACAGGAGAAGTGAAGGGACAGGAGAAGTGAAGGGACAGGAGAAGTGAAGGGACAGGAGAAGTGAAGGGACAGGAGAAGGAGAAGTGACGGGACAGGAGAAGGAGAAGTGAAGGGACCAGGAGAAGGAGAAGTGACGGGACAGGAGAAGTGACAGGACAGGAGAAGTGACGGGACAGGAGAAGTGACGGGACAGGAGAAGGAGAAGTGACGGGACAAGAGAAGTGACGGGACAGGAGAAGTGACGGGACAGGAGAAGTGACAGGACAGGAGAAGTGACGTGATGGGACAGGAGAAGGAGAAGTGACGGGACAGGAGAAGGAGAAGTGACGGGGCAGGAGAAGTGACGGGGCAGGAGAAGTGAAGGGACAGGAGACGTGAAGGGACAGGAGAAGTGAAGGGGCAGGAGAAGTGAAGGGACAGGAGAAGGAGAAGTGAAGGGGACAGGAGAAGTGACGGGGACAGGAGAAGTGACGGGGACAGGAGAAGTGACGGGACAGGAGAAGTGACGGGGGCAGGAGAAGAGACAGGGGCAGGAGAAGAGACGGGGCAGGAGAAGTGACGGGGGCAGGAGAAGTGACGGGGGCAGGAGAAGTGACGAAGTGACAGGGGCAGGAGAAGTGACGGGGGCAGGAGCAGTGACGGGGGCAGGAGCGGTGATGGGGGCAGGAGAAGGGAGGGGGTAGGACTGTTCCCATTGGGCGCAGAATCTAGACTGATTAGCATATGGCTGGGTCCAAACTGGAATGGCATGGTGAGCAAAGAAACAATGGATTTAGGCCCAAATCTCTGAACTGGGGTGAATGTATAACATTGTTCTGCATTCTGTCTACCTGTAGTTCTTTTTGCTATATTATTGAGCAGCTAGCTGGCGACATGAATATGAAGGAGCCTCTGCGGGTTTCCGTGAGTCTAGATTCTCCTGAAGAGTCCCTTTCTCTTCTGAGCACTGCTTAACACATGTGTACAGGAGGAACCCTGTATTCATGACCTCAATGTTTGAGACAAAAAATAATCATGGATTTCTGAACATTGAGTAAAAGCATTAAGGTAACATGTTGTTCCTGCTTATATTTCACACGCTTTACATAAACCTGTATTCCCTATGACTGTTTGCTTTTTCCTGAATTAAACCTCAAACATGTTTATCCATTGTTTTAATTAAATACCGTTATAAGCTGTAACTGGTCAGTGAAATGCTAAACGTACTAAAAATTGGTATGTTTTCCTATTTCTAGCCACGCCCCTGACTCCGCCCACTGATTCACTCTTCGGTTATTCCCGCCCCCCGATTCTCCACCCACAGTTCCCCTACTTTTTTTTCCCCACTTCGACCACTGCCTCCAGCGGACATAGGGGGCTTCCATAATCTTATGGAAAGGGCATCTAAACGATTTGGCCTTCCTGTTCCTGTCTTACAATCAGACTGTTTCCTCTACGATTTTAAAGAGCCCTACAAAAAATCTATCCATTCCATACCCATAGTAGAGCATGTTTGGAATGAGGGCAAGAAAGTAATGAAGAAGGTGAACGATCCTCATCGGAAATTATAGATTGTGCAATGGACATTGCTACAACGGCTTTTCGCGCCTTAGCAGGTTCAGCGGTCCTGAGGCGTCAAGGTTGGCTGAGATGTACCTGTTTTCGCCTAGAGGTGCAGAATAAAATTCTGGATCTGCCCGTTGACGGAGACATTCTGTTTGGCAAGCATGTAGATGATGCTTTACAGGACATTAAAAAAGGTACTGAAACGGCAAGGTCTTTGGGCACACTTCAATATCGAAAAGTACCTTTCTGGGGTGCAAGAGGTAAATGATTCAATCAATCGGCGTCTTTCTCACCAATCTTCCAGAGGTAGACAGGGACGTCAGGGGAGAGATACCTCTAAACGCCAATAGCGCCTTCCTGGCTCTGCCTACTGGTCCTTCACCCCTTGTACCATCGATAGGGGGCAGGATTACAAATGCTCTCGATTTCTGGAAGATCATAACAACAGATCAGTGGGACCTACAGATCGTTCACTTTGGCCATACATTAGAATTCCAAAACCTACCACCTCCCAGAGCCCCTCACGCCACAGAATCAAAACATCTGCATCTTCTACGTATCGAAGTTTCTCAACTGCTCACCAAGGGAACGATAGAACCAGTGATACTCTGCCAAAAAGGAAAAAGGTTCTATTCAAGATTTTTCCTCATTCAAAAGACGGAAGAAAAGTGGTGTCCAATCTTAGATCTGAGGGAGCTCAACACCTATCTCATAAAACTCTCTTTTCAAATGCTTTCTCTCCAAGACGTCTTACGTCTTCTAAATCCGGGGGATTACATGGTGACTCTGGATCTCCAGGACGCTTATTTCCACGTTCCGATCCATCCAGCTGACAGAAAATTCGTACGCTTCACACTAGCCAAGAGCCACTTTCAGTTCAAAGTCCTGCCCTTCGGGCTCAGATCCGCTCCGCGGATATTTACAAAGGTATTGGCCCCTGTAGCGGCATTCCTAAGGAAACAATCGCTAGAAGTTTTCCCTTACCTAGACGATTGATTGATAAAAGCTCTATCTTCTCAAGCAATGTCAAAGGCAGTTGAAAGTTGCATCCAACTCTTTAATCACCTGGGTCTGCATCTCAACAAGGTGAAATCAGTCATTGTTCCAACCAGAAAGGTCAAGTTCCTGGGCTCCATTCTGGATACAAGAAGCTGCAAGGCTTTTCCTTCAGAGGAGAGACAGAAAAAGCTAATCTTCTCAGCAAACCAATTACGAAAGAGACGATCCCTATCAGTGCGTCTGTACAAGTCTTTCCTAGGATCGATCTCATCTTGCATTCCATTAGTTCCACATTGCAGACTACGAATGCGTCCCTTGCAAGAACAGCTAGACATGCAATGGCGCCAGGTGAAAGGTTCTTTCGAGGACAAGATAAAGGTCACTCCTCTCATAAGGAAAGCAGCAGGTTGGTGGGCTATCAAGGAGAATATCTCGAGATGTCTCTCTTTCAGGATGGCTCCATCCCCTCTAATTCTAACCACAGACGCCTCAATGAAAGGTTGGGGCGCTGTCTTACAGGACCTCCAAGTGAGCAGTCACTGGAACGCAGTAGAGCGTTGTCTTCATATCAATCTCTTGGAACTCAGGGCGATTTGCCTAGCCTTGAAGGCTTTCAGACCGAGGGTTCAAGAAGCAACAGTGCTGGTCAGGACGGACATCACAACGGCCATGCATTACATAAACAAGGAGGGAGGTACGAGGTCTCATCTGCTCTCGAAAGAGACCCAGGAGATATGGGAATGGGCGATTCTCCACAATGTCGTTCTTTCAGCAGAACATCTACCAGGCACTCTCAACACAACAGCAGACACCCTGAGTCGTCTGAAATCGGCAAGTCACGAGTGGTAATTGGATCAAGACACTCTGGAGGAAGTGTTTCAACTTTGGGGAACTCCAACAATAGACCTGTTCGCGACTCCAGAAAACAAGGAATGCAGACTCTATGCAAGCAGGGATCACCATCGAGGGTCGCTGGGGAATTCTCTTTCGATGTCCTGGTTAGGCGCATTTGTTTACGCCTTTCCTCCAATTCCCCTAATCCTGCCGCTTCTCTGGAAAATAAAGATGGAACCTTGCCGGATGATCTTAATAGCACCAGTGTGGCCTCGCCAGTTCTGGTTCACAGAGCTTCTCCTACTTTCTCAGGACCATCCATATCACCTTTGTCCCATTCCATCTCTGTTAACAATGTCCCAGGGACAGATCCAGATCCGAGCTCTCTCCATTTAAAAGCCTGGCTCCTGAGCACAGAGAATTCCACAATCTAGATATCCCTCGGGAATGTAGGGAAATATTAACTCAAGCTTGCGCACCAAGTACGAACAAGACGTATCATGCTAAGTGGAAACGCTTCTGCCTGTGGCTCATCGGGAGCACATCCATCCATTTTCTTCAGCTCCTCATCAGATACTGCCTTACATTCTATCTCTGGCTAAATCAGGCCTTTCTCATTCTTCCATCAAAGTACAATCTGGCGGCTATTTCAAGATTCAGAAGATCAGCTTCGGTTCCTTCTCTCTGGTCGGCTAGAATTATCAAACAATTCCTGAAAGGGCTTTTCAAGGTTTTTCCTCCAGTGCGGCCACCACCTCCGGCTTGGAATCTCAATCTGGTTCTTGTAGTGATTATATCGCTAGTTGAATTTCATCCTCTGAAGGATCTGCTTCTAAGTCTTGCACATTCTCTGGTGTTATGCTGGGAATGGCAATGTCCGCCAGTGAGAGCGCTGCCATTTGTGTTGTGACGATGTGATCTGGGGTGTATATGTTCTGAAAATGATTTGCTAAAGTGTGCACAATGTCTTCCGGGTGCGTTAGTTCTCGGCCGTCCGCAGTATACAGTCTCTGAATACCTCTTGTGCCTCCCCCTCTCTTATCCAACCATGCCAGCATTTTCCCTGCTTTGTCGCCCACATCATAAATTCTACCGCTAAACTCCAGAAAAAACTACAACGAATCCAAAACGCTTCAGCCAGGCTCATATTAGACATCCCGCGTAAAGAACATATCTCTGGTCACCTGAAAAACCTCCACTGGCTTCCCGTCAATAAGAGGATCACTTTCCGGCTCCTAACCCACGCACACAAAGCACTCTACGAAATCGGACCAGAATGCCTCAACACACGACTGTCCTTCTACTCCCCCTCCCGCCAGCTACGATCATCCAACCAAGCCCTTGCCACTGTACCTCGCATCAACAAAACCACCATGGGAGGTAGATCCTTCTCCTACCTGGCAGCTAAAACCTGGAACTCCCTTCCCACTTACCTTCGCCTTACTCAGAATCACCTAGCATTCAGAAAGCAACTTAAAACGTGGATATTTGACAAGTAATTCCCCACCCCTCCTCAAGCGCCTTGAGACCCTCTGGGTATGTAGTGCGCTATATAAATTCTTTGACTTGACTTGACTTGACTATGTGCTGTGTTTGCGATGCAGCCCTGTACTGTCGTTTTGAGGTGGGCCTGGTACTGTTGTTGCCGTAGCTGCAGCGTGTGTGTCGTAGCTGGGGAGGGGTCTGCAATATGTGCAGTGTTTGTATCGTGGAGTGCCAATTCTATTTCTGTAAGTTCCCTCTGGGAATCTCGTTTGTGTCCCGTAATGGCCGCCATTGCAGTCCCCCTAAGGACGGTCTTGTATGCTTCCCAGAGGATTGATGGTGAAGCCACTGTCCCAGTATTTTCAGCAAAATAGAGTGTCATCGCTAGTTTCAGTTTCTTCCGTATTTTAGGGACTTTTAAATAATTGGGGTAAACTGGGTAGATCCTAGCGCATTTCCGTTCTCTAGTAGTAAGAGTGAGAACAATTGGTGAGTGGTCAGATATACCTCTGGGTAGGATGTCAACGTTGTCTACAGATCCCATTCCCACCCCCAGGAACAAAAAATAGTCTATGCGAGATAGGCTGTTGTGCACGGCGGAGTAAAAAGTGTAATGAGTCGCTGCTGGGTGTAGATGTCGCCATACATCCACAATGCCCAATGCTTCTAAAAAGTCAGGGAGTGATGCAGTCCCTCTTGAGCTTGTTCTGATGGGAAAGGCGTCCAGTGCAGGGTCTATTATTGCATTTAGGTCACCCCCTATGATTGTGTCTCCTTCAGGGAGGTCTATAAGGAATTTACCCAGTGCAGGTAGTGCTACGGAGTGAAGTGCCGGGGGGATGTATACTGATACCACATTAAGCGGCCTGCCTTCCCACTGGCCATGTATCGCTGCGAAGCGTCCCTGGTCATCCGTCGCGCGATGTGTAATTATAAAGGGCGATATCTTTTTTAGTAGTATCCCTGTCCCCCTGGACCCAGAAGTGAAGTCTGCATGCGTCGCCATAGTGTATCCGCGCCTGTCAAGCGCTTTGCATGTCGTCCCTGTAAGGTGTGTTTCTTGGAGCAGAACCACATCCGGGCTCTGGCTTTTAATGGCCTGCATGACCAGGCACCTTTTTATCTTGTCCCCTAGGCCTCTGACGTTCCAAGTTAGCATGCGCAAAGGGGGCACCCCTACCGTTACCGGGGTAACCTCAGTGGGTGTAGCTCGAAGTGGGTTGGCCATGGAGTCGTCGGGATCGTGTCATGAGCAATGTGTCGTTAGGTGCTGTGCAGCCGTTGCCTTTCCTGATGAGGCATAGGAGTATGCCAATATTTAGAGTGGCAGTGTTACGTGTGAAGTGAGTGATGACCATGAATAGAAACGTGAACAATAAAACTGTACCCCTATCCCCCCCCCCTGCTCCCCTGCTCCACGGACTAAACCCCGCCCGTGTCCCCAACATCGCAGAGTGCTTTAGTCCTTCCCCAACTATCATACTTGCTTGTGGGGTTGGTGAGTCCCCTTCAGGCACTAACTGCGCCCACCTTACTCAGCCGCATCAGGTCCAAGGTCCATTGCGGCACACTCAGGTCTTTCCATATATAGCTCGTCCTCAGACCGGCGCCGGTCGCCCAGAGTCTAGCGGATCTTGTGTAGAGTCGGACTCCGTTGCCGCCGTGCCATCCTGATGAGTCGGGTGGCCGGCCTAGCTGCCCATTTGCGTGCCGTTATGGTCTAGAACCCTTTTTGCTGTTCAAAAAGGACATTATGTTTTTAAGGACCAATCCAAAATGTATTCCAAAGGTCCCTTCGGATTTTCATTTGAACGAACCAGTGATTCTAAACTCATTTTTCCCTCGACCTACGACTCCTGCAGAACGGTCTCTGCATTCCATGGATGTGCAGAGATGTCTCAAATTTTATCTTGAACGGACAAAAGATTTTAGAAAATCATCTCAACTTTTTGTGGCTTTCAGTGCACCCCGAAAAGGACTTCCTCTCTCAAAACAAGGGATCTCACGCTGGATTTCAAGTGCTATTGATTTTTGCCACAAAGCGGCAGGAAAGCCGCTGGAGAGATATGTACGAGCTCACTCCACAAGATCAGTTTCATCTTCAGCAGCACTCTTTGCTGGGGTCCCTATAAAAGACATTTGTAGGGCGGACACATGGAGCAGTGCCCATACCTTCACAAAACATTACTGCTGGGACTCTTTCATGAGCAGCGAAGAGGCAATAGGACAAGCAGTCCTGAGGAATCTTTTCCAATGAGAGGTGAGCTTTCCCTTCTCTCCCTCCTTCCTATAATTGCACATTTTGTATCACATAACTTTTCTAAATGTACTATTACAAGGTATATATCCTTATATGAGTGGTTATGCTGAAATGTTGTAATACGCTTGTAGCAAAATGTGCACTTGTGACTTACTGCTAGCTACTCTGATACAAAGCATGGGAATCTATGAAAGTTCCAATACTGGGGCAAGAAAACAAGTTACTTACCTGTAACTTTGGTTCCCCAGGATTGGTAACTTTCATAGATTCCCATGCGCCCACCCTCCTCCCCAGGGAAAGCTCAGCCTTCAGCAAAAGTTGTTGCTGTTACACAATGGCTGCGAAAATCTGAGGCTCTGAGGCTCTCTCATGAGGGTTCTATGGGGTGAGGCTAATCTGATTGGTTGTTGCAAAAGTTTAGGTCTGTTTTACAAAAAGAGCTAGATAGGCTACAAAATGAGATGAGGCCTAGGCCTTATTTTCCCTTTTGTACATACTGCTATGGTATTTTCTATTTACCGAGGCTCCCAGGTTGACGACGGGGAATGATACAAAGCATGGGAATCTATGAAAGTTACCAATACTGGGGAACCAAAGTTACAGGTAAGTAACTTATTTTCTTCCCTCTCTGAGTCGTCTTCGCCAGTCCGATGCACTTCAAGGTAGAGTTCAATTTAAGCCTACTTTTCACACTGCGAGGATTCTCTCTACATTTTTGCAAAGATAAGGTGTTGCATATGTTGACCATGATAGTAGTCGGTGAGGGTGATGTGTTTAACGAGATGATACATTGGTTTGTGGATCCCCCTTGCACTCACAATGACTGTGTAGGAGTATTTTCTTGTCAGCACCAGGAGGGTAGGACTTCTACAGCATGTATTGAATGTCCTCCTTTGATACCAAGGTTGTTGGGTTTGCGCCAAGAGCCCATCTGAGCTGCCCAATGGAAAGACAGTGCATTAAATGGATACAATCGCATGCTTCCGACGCGTAAACCAAGTGTGCAGCCAGCCTCCATTTTTTAGGTCTTGCATGATAAAGCACATGTGCCGTTACTTCTAAGATCTTTTGTTAAGGAAAATAAAACTTAAAATGACTTAGAGCCTGCACATTACTTACCATTGGTTGGCTTCATTATCAATCTCAGGCCTTGCTTCTTACTGGTCAGCAAATGCCAGTGTGACGTGCTGTTCTGTTCCTTTGACAGAGCATGGGCAAAGTACTGATTACCTGGTCTATACTCGCCCTCCAGTTGAAGTTTTTTTTTTTTACCTCCACCCTCTCAATGTGGTTGCATCGCCACCCTCTTATTGTTCATTTTGTGCAGGTTTATATAGAATGAACTCAGCCAGAGGGCATTGGAGCATTTCCATGACCAACAGATTACCTTGCACAAGGTTAGAGTCATTGAGAAGCTAAAGTCATTTCCAAGAATAACAGGGTGTTGAATCCATGTGAGGACTTGAACATTGTTTTCCGATTCTAAAGACGACAGCTCTGACCCTTGGACCACATCTATGCCCTGTCTACTTATCTTCCCTGAGGACTCCTGTTTGCTGTCTGTCGCCGGGGCGCATGAAAGGTTTCTGAATCCTGCAACTCCCAAATAGAGCACTGTTCTCCATCCAACATACTCTTAAGCATACACATTGAAATGAAGCTCAAGTGCTGGATGAGGAAACACAACAGTTTACCGCCTCCTCGGGTTACGAAGTGCTGCGCAGATGCAGCAACGCACTACAATGCTATGATCTGTCTCTGTAAAGATAGTCAGAAATCGAAATATGCTGCTAGGCGAACCAGGTATGTCCTTTTATCCACTCGATACAAAGTCTCCATTGTTTCCTCAAATCCCTGCCTACTTTCCAAGGCATTCAATAATCTGAAATTTTTTGTGACTCTGGTGTAGGGCAAATATATCGACGTATATTTTAACAATAAGCAATACCTAAATACCATGGCTAGTTTAAACCTTTCAAATAGATATATTCATTCAGCCCTTAATGACATAACTGACAAAACGGTCTGTTATGCAGTGTATTACTAAGTTTTAGCACAAAGCTACGATTTAACTAGCGAACCCTTATAAAGAATGCAGAAAACAGCAAAAAAAGGAAAACAACTTTCTAACATACCTGCCACAAGGTTGCTGGATGCAAACACCAGAGTTTAAGTGAAGTCAACCATTCATCTAATGACACTCTACCAGCTCCTAGTGCAGCAGAGAAACAAAGGTGACGTGAAATAAACAGACTTCTGACGTTTCGTTTTTTAGGTTTCTCCTGGCGTCCGCTGTGCAGCAGCGTTCGCGCAGGCGAAATGTTATGTTAGAACAGTACGGGGGCTTTGTCCCGCCTGCTCTTCCATTGGCTAGCTCCATAAATGGAGGCTAGCCAGTGGAAGATAGATCTGTCCGTCATTGCCGGAGCAGATTCGTGGGCGTTCCGGCGATTTATTCGCTCTCCGCCCCTTTGTGAACGTCATTGCGCCGGTGTGCGGATTATTTTATTTTTTTTGTCTCGCCATGTTTTTGTTATTTTCGTCCTGCCTTTTGCAGGAGTGGGCTGCGCTTTGTTTCTTGTTGTCTCCGTGTGCGTGGCTGTTGTCTTCGTGTCCTGTACCTTCGTGTGGCTGTTCATAATTATACACTTTGTAAGGCACAAGACCGGGCTTGTTCTGATTGCTATTTATATTCTGCTATCCGTGTAGCCAAGTGCCCAACATAGTAATACATTTACAAATGCTACATACAATGCTGACAGGTAAACGAGCTGTTGCGTTATCAAACTAATTCAATGAATATTTAAATCAGGGAAGGCGCAAGCGGAAGTACTGTGAAGTGGAATTTCCATTGACTATTGTTTTATGAACACAGCCATTGTTTGAGGGGTTATATATATAAGAGAACAATCCCGCGGTGCATTACCTCCCTGACCGGATCAGCCCGCTGCCGGGGGTGGAGTCTGCTGAGTGGCGTCTGCCTTGTCTCTTTTGCAATTCTGCGGATTCCCGTAAAACCAGGCTCCTGGGGGCGGTCTTCGGGTTCAAGCTCTTTACACATTCCAGGGCTACTGATTTTCCAAAGAAGTGCCTCTGTAGTATTTTAAGAGGGGTTAAATATTAAACCTGCGTTTCATGTCTGAAAAGAGCACCCCCTCTCCTCACCACAGAGGAACGGAATTCGCCATGAAGGCGCTGCAGCTCTGTGTGCTCCTCGGCCTGTCCCTGGGCGTCCAAGCCCTGGCGGTGACCACTGTAAGTTCGCTGTTCTTTGCAACGCCACAACTGTACTGCATTTAGCATCTAAATAGCGCTTCATAACTTGCATTCTAAAACTGCTGTTAACTTGTTTTTGGGCCGCTGGTGTAGTGCTATGTGTAACACTGAAAGTTTCTGGGCTCTTGTTGAGGATTACTACTCTAGAAACATGGAAGCGCTGTATAAATCACAAACCTAGGCAATGTACATTTGCGTTCTGGAGGGGTGCAGTGCGTACTTCAGTCCATGTCGATCGGTTTTATTCTTGCACGAATTACAAACATGTCAAGCATAAATTCTTAAAACATTTGCTTCCTCCGGCCAGGGGGCAGAGGAATGGGGATTAGTTACATGGTCGCGTGGATGGCATCACAGGCATGCGTTACACATGTAATATTGTACACGATTACAAAAATATAGAGCGTGATAACTATTTAGTGAGATACACTTAGCTGTAGTATTACTTTATTATTTTGCAGTTTTTACACTTGTTAACAATGTCTGAGCATAGGTTGCACCTCATTAATGCAAGCTCCGCTCTAAAATATAGTAATAAATAATAGAAAGGTGACCAATAAACCTTTTCCCCGCCCCCTGGTTCCCCTGCCCCTGGCTGTGCTTGCTCCCCTGCAACCTGCCTGTGCTTGCTTCCCTGCCCCCTGGCTGTGCTTGCTTCCCTGCCCCCTGGCTGTGCTTGCTTCCCTGTCCCCTGGCTGTGCTTGCTTCCCTGCCCCCTGGCTGTGCTTGCTTCCCTGCCCACTGGCTGTGCTTGCTTCCCTGCCCCCTGGCTGTGCGTGCTTCCCTGCCCCCTGTCTATGCTTGCTTCCCTCACTGTGCTTGCTTCCCTGCCCCCTCGCTGTGCTTGCTTCCCTGCCCCCTGGCTGTGCTTGCTTCCCTGCCCCCTGGCTGTGCTTGCTTCCCTGCCCCCTGGCTGTGCTTGCTTCCCTGCCCCTCGCTGTGCTTGCTTCCCTGCCCCCTCGCTGTGCTTGCTTCCCTGCCCCCTCGCTGTGCTTGCTCTCCTGGGTGGGTGGGTGTGGCTCTGGGTGGGTGTGTGTGGCTCTGGGTGGGTGTGTATGGCTCTGGGTGTGTGTGTGTGTGTGTGTGTGTGTGGCTCTAAGTGTGTGTGGCTCTGGGTGTGTGTGTGTGTGGCTCTGGGTGTGTGTGTGTGTGGCTCTGGGTGTGTGTGTGTGTGTGTGGCTCTGGGTGTGTGTGTGTGTGTGTGGCTCTAAGTGTGTGTGGCTCTGGGTGTGTGTGTGTGTGGCTCTGGGTGTGTGTGTGTGTGGCTCTGGGTGTGTGTGTGTGGCTCTGGGTGTGTGTGTGTGTGTGTGGCTCTGGGTGTGTGTGTGTGTGTGTGTGTGTGTGTGTGTGTGTGTGTGTGTGTGTGTGTGTGTGTGTGTCTGGGTGTGGCTCTGGGTGTGTGTGTGTGTGGCTCTGGGTGTGTGTGTGTGTGTGTGTGGCTTTGGGTGTGTGTGTGTGTGTGTGGCTTTGGGTGTGTGTGTGTGTGTGTGGCTCTGGGTGTGTGTGTGTGTTTGGCTTTGGGTGTGTGTGTGTGTGGCTCTGGGTGTGTGTGGCTGGCTGTGTGTGTGTGGCTCTGGGTGTCTGTGGCTCTGGGTGTGTGTGTGTTGTAGTAATTGCTGTCTGCTGAGCTCGTCCAGTAGGGTACAATAGGTCTCACATTTGCGAGAGATTAAGCTATTAGCAATGTAAATGACAATGCCATTTATTTATCTGTTTTCAAAACCAACACATAAATAAAAATGTTGTAATTTACAATGCCAATAGCTCTAACTTTTGCAAAGGCGAAACCGTTGCATTGTAAATGCTTGTTCTACATAGGGCTTGATCTCCCAGAATACTCTGGAAGCATTGACGAAACAGCAGCCAAGGTACTTAAAACAGAGTCTGCCAAACTCTTACACTTTCTAGTCTGAAGTATTCTTGGGTAAACCTCGCAAATTCACCAGTTTGACTTCTTGACTTAACAAGCAATAGCAAAACCAATAGGTCTTGCCTGCGCGAGATCTATTTGCTTTGTCAGCGATTTTTAGGTATTGCCTCGGCAGCGCTAGGACTGTCTCTTTGAGACATGCTGTAAAGGGGATTGCCATTAAGCAAACCTATATTTCTAATTGGCTCCTTTTACTGTCCTTTGTAAATGACTGCTTTTCATTGATTAATATACTCATTAGTCCCTCCTTTTTGACTTTTGTAACCTCCCATGAGGACTGCCACTTTTTGTTTGGTTTACTTCCTGTATAAACCTTCCCAGCTGCTTTATTTTTCAGCTTCGCACATGACTCTTCCCCCGATCTCCTGTGCCATGCTCCACACCACCTCACCCCTCCCCCAATAATGCTTGCCTGCCCCTACCACTCCTCCAAGGTCACTGCTTGTGTCAGTGCGCTCAGATTAGGGGTGGGTGGAATTTGAGTAATCGCGTTACGCAAATCTCCGTGAAATGGTAAAAATCTCAGCAAACACGCAGAAATTCCACGAACACGCGGAATTGCTTGTTCGCGATGCTTTTTTACTGTTCTCAATCGCTCTTTGCCTGCTCGGGGGGAAATATCTTGTGAACACGCATTTTGAGAACACGAACAAGCAAAAAATTACGCAAAGTCGCGGAACGCAGAATTTTGGTCAATTTTGTTTTCTCCGCGGAACGGGAAATTACCCAAATTCTGCGAGTGGAACGGAATTTACCCCCCAGACCTAGTTCAGATACCTCTTTCCGCTATGTATTGATTTACCCCTCCCCTTTTTTTTTGCAGTTTATACAGCTCAATCTCAACCTGTAGGTTTTGGAGCACTTTACATGACCACCGGTTTCATTACACACAATAACATTTATTTTTGGTTGGCTTGAGGACATAAGTGATTGCCCGGAATCACAGGATGTTGAACCATAGCCGAGACTCGAACCTGGTTCTCCAGCTCCCAAGTCGGCAGCTCTGGCAATTACGCCACTTCATCTCCCCTTCGTGTCTGCTTCTTCGCCACCCCCATGACAAAAACTGTGTCTTTATTATTCATGAAATAGCGCTCAAGTTTTTTTCTCCTTTGAGCTTTATTTTTCTTTCCTTTGAGCGTTTTTTTCTCTCCGCCTAAAACCCTTTTTCACAAAACGTTCTACAACATATCCACAAAATACTAACATATCCACAAAATACTAGACTGCCCTTGACTAATCCGAAGGTGTGAACGGCTGACCAATTAAATGTAAATGTAAATGTAGAGTATTTATATAGCGCACTTCTACCCGGAGGCCTCGTAGTGCTGTATTCATACCGCTGTGGAACCCATCCTGGCTTTCCTGTGAAATGTCCACTCCTGGGCACCCCCAAGGTGAAGCCAGGCATCCACAGCGCTGCTGGGGCCGTTGTAGAGATTAAGCAAGCTATTGCCCAGAGTCAGAGAGTGGGACCCATGATTAGACTAGGCACCGAGGTGAGAATTATCAGATCCGGGGAAATTGAGTCCAAGAGCCGCCGAGGCGGGAATTGAAACCTGGTCCCGGGTCAGACCTCTGCATCAGGGTCTGCCGCTCTAACCATTGAACAATTAAAAGGAAGGGGTGGGCCCTTAGGGGATGGAGGGTAGGTAGGGCCACAATAATAATGTCAAACAAGGGGATTGTACCTATGCCTCCGGGATGTATTACTTATTCACTCAGTAAGACAATAGATAAAGCTAAATGAGTTAGTTTAAAACTAATTCATTTAGCTTTATCTATTGTCTTACTGAGTGATTTAGTAATACATCCCGGAGGCATAGGTACAATCCCCTTGCTCTAACCATTGAGCCACGCTTCTCCAGAATTACAGAGTGGATCATCACCCTTGCCTCCCATACCCAATCACAGAGTAGCTTACCTGGCGTCTCTCCAATCACAGCTCCAATGCCCTCCCCTCTACGTTGAGTATGAGGCTGCCGTTTACTGCTGCTGTGGTGTTGGGTGGCCTGACTGGCAACGGGAACCTTGGTGGCAAATGTTTGTACATTTCTCCACATTTACATCTTTTGGGAATTATTTTTGCTACACCGAGGTAGATAGCCGCCTCTTGTGCCCGCAGGGCGTTTGGCACGAATGCGTTATTAAGGCCGGATTATCGCTAAACCTTTTCCTAAAATTGTTACATTTCAGGGCTGCTATCATTGTGTGTGTGTGTGTGTGTGTGTATGTGTGTATGTGTGTATGTGTGTGTGTGTGTGTGTGTGTGTGTGTGTGTGTGTGTGCGCGCGCGTTTGTGCGCGTGTACTGGATTGTCTTAACAACCAATGTTAAAGGGGTGGGGGCTTACAGACGGATCCAGGAGATTGATGACTTCTTCAATTCTTGGTGCTTGAGGTTAGAGCGTGGGTTTGCTGGCAGAAGCCACTTGAAAGCTCTGTTGCTGTCATGGACTTTCAGTGGCTCGGCCACCTCTACTTAACATTGCTTCTACACCACAGCAAAGTGGCTAGAGTGGCCTTTGTAAAAATTAGGGCAGAGTCTTCCTTGGACTCTTTACGAGTGTGTTCGAAAACCAGTATAATTTTGCCAATGTGTTTCGAAAATGTGCTTTGAAATAGGATTACTAAAATCAGTACCTCAAATGTTAAATAAAAGGTAAGTTTGATCTACACTTATTTAAAACTTTTCTTCGGTGACGTATACCGAAGGTCTGCCTCCAAAGCCTTTCAGGTGATTTGATCCCTTCTACAATTTTGTTTTTATTTAAGGTGTGGCAGGGAAAACAACTCAAGGCATAGTTTTGGACATTGGAGAGCCCTCCCAACTCCTCGAGTTGCTTGGTTGCCTGCATAGTTTTTTTTGCCTGTTGCTCAACGTGTTGTGTCTATTGACAAGTATTACTCAGTGTCCCTTCTCCCTACACAATGACCCAAGGCTGCATCATAATTCGTTTTTGCTTTACTCTTCCTGGCAATAGATCATATTTTAATCGAAATAAAGTGTAATTTTGGATCTCCTCTCCGAAGTAGTATATCGAAGGGTGACCAAATTTTGAGGACCAAAAACCGGGATAGGCTAGAAATAAAAGTAGATGCACATTCAATTTCCTGAGCAAATTATATAAAGTCTAAAACATTAGTCCATGCAGTAGTCTTTTTCAAGTATTCGTCCTTGATCTTTATTCTGTAACTTGTACCTTAGGAAGATTTAAAATTACACTTCAGTTCTTCAACGATACAACCCTATGCTACATAATTCCACTACACAAATACACTCCACCACATAATTCACACCATTCCACTACAATTCCAATACAACCCACATAATTCCACTTATACACCACATACATCCAGTCTATTCCAAGCCAAAACACATGGGTAAATACATTGCGATTTGCAACACCAAAAAATCCAACTCTTGCAAATGTGAGACCTATTGCACTGCAAATGCATGTTTAAATATATTATATGGGGTGGGCAATGCTGGCGATGTCATACCCTTTTTTTTTTACTGTCAACCCTGCTGCACTGCAGCCGTGCTGCTGTACAGCATGGCTCAAAAAAACATTGTTTCACAGATGGAGAAGGGTGTCAGCAAATGGTAGATTCCTGGAACTCCTAAAGTGAAAATGTAAAAAAAAAAAGAGGTAGCGTGGGGACGGATGGAGGACACGGTGGGGAAGAGATAAAACAAGCAAAACATTGGGCGTGAGCAACACGAAGCGCTGGACAGAAGTATACGAGGGATAGAGCCTGAAAGAAAACACATTCACTCTCATGGAGTGCTTTACAAAAAGAAAAGGACAGTTCCCTAAAAGTGTCTAATTGAAGGATACAATCAAAGGGGTCATGCTTCAAGGGAGGAACAAACACAAGAAGAGAAATCCAAGCCATCGAAACTAATGAGGGTGACTATAAAGCTAACCAGTGGTTTGCAATGGGCCGACTATTCGCCTTCCGTAAGTTCACATTAGATCTTTCACAACCGCACAAACTGTGCTGTTTCGTAGATAAGAAATCAAAATGAGTGAGAGCTTATAAGACCCAGCGACAGAACAGACCCAAACCCTATTTCAAAGAAACAGGGTCACTTATAGTTTGGTAGGTGCCCTCCAGGCTGCTAGGTTGGCGAAGGCTTTTGCTTCCAACACCCCCCATCCTACGCTGAGAAATCTTCCAAGGGATCTCATTGCTAAAAGTAGATATACCAGTAGGGTAGATGCCCTTTCACCAAAAATTAATGCAGTGCAGGCCAACATGCTGTTTTGGCTCGCTCTCAATTCTTTTTTGTTTTTCCTTTCCAAGCAGGAGTTTGTGTGTAAATAATAAAAAACACTGGCCCTCTCAAGCAGTGAGTCCTCTCCCTGTGTGGGATCCATGGGTTGTTTCCCCTGCACGGGTCCCCCTTGCCTTGCGTATCAATGGTTTGCGAGCAGAATTACAGTAGCAAACCATTGATTCTTCAGGGTTCGAATCGATATTTGGAAAATGACGGCCAAAACACCCCCCTTTCCAAATAATGATTCGGAAACCATTTCAAAACCCATTTGCCGATTCAGAAAAACTCCAGAATGACTAAATTGATTAAGTAGATTAGAAACATTTTCTTACTGGTCACCAACACTGTGATTTAGCGAATCAGTAAAAAGCTTTAAGTCAGATCCTATGCGATTTGCAGGGCCACATTCTAATACCGATGGATGTGTCATAGTAAAAAGAACCAAAGCACGTACGATATGAACAGTAGGCATGTGCGAATAATTCCTGCTAGCATGAAGACCTTGCAACACAAAGACTATTGATGATAAGACTGATGGGGCGATGATATAGATCCGGCCATTCCATATTGATCCACGCATGTTGAATAATGCCAGCTCGGTAGAACATCCACTGACAGTATAAATGACTTATATACAGATTAATTTTATGAACATTTATCTCATGAAGTTATCTGGAAAACCTGGCAAGGGTCACCTCTTCGTGGACCAGTGTTGAAACTGATAGGTGTCCAGATACGAGGCTCGGTACCTCTTCCATAAGCTGCTTAGAAAGGTCCTTGACGTGCACCCTGTTCCATAGATGAGATCAAGGCATCCAAAGATCTATGAAGGCGGTCATCCGATCGTGAGACAATTAATGCAAGATAATGAGACACAGACAGGACATGTTCAATGATAAGAAAAAATATCAAAGATTGCTCAATGTGCAAAGAAATAATCACACAAGTGCCCACGCAACATGCGGTTTTAGCATTAAGATTACTGAGAAAAGCATAACACATGTATTTTATCACCCTTTTGAAGAGTAAGCTCTTGAGTTCAGATGGTAAGAAGAGCACAAGGAAATGGCCGCCCTTCTGGGAGAAGATTGAAAGTCTACGCTGGCTGAGAAAGAGGCGCAAGGACAACGTGGAGGCTCTGAGGGAGCGAGCATTTGTCGATCTTGCTTCCCATTGCCAAGCTGTGATCTGCTGCAGGGTCACTCCGAAACAGAAGGCCGTTGTTGTGGATTTGGTGAAGAAGCATAAGAAAGCCATCACACTTGCTATTGGCGATGGTGGCAATGACGTCAACATGATCAAAAGTAAGGCATGAGGAGTACCTGTCACACCCCTTTATCTCTGGGACATTAGAGGGTCAGGGAGGGTCGGGGTCAGCTAGGGTGCCTGCTTCAACCCTAATGTACTTGGTTTGTAGGGTTTTAGAGAAGGCCTGAGGGTGTTGGTAAATGTCACCCAACAATCTTCGTTGAATTGAGGCCTACTAGCTCACTGGGAAAGTATATGCTATTGTCAGAAATGTTCTGAATCGGGTGTGTTCATTATCCTCTTTTTGATTTCCAAAGTTGACAGTCCCTATTCTCCACCCCTCCTCTTGCCACAATGTTTGGTACTCTCTATTTTGGCTGTGGATGGGGTGGGTGAATAACAGGCATTGAGGTCAGTATAGCCTTTATTGTGGACCCTTTTAAATGCAAAGATTGAGGCCCCAAAGCGCCTTGGCGTGTGAATTCTTCTCTATCCTTAGAGCACTTTGGCAGATTTCTGATCCACGCCCCGTCCATGAAAACAAAAATAACATAAATGACTTGTGGTGACTACACTGTTGGAGCAAGGGTTGTAGGGAACAATATAGGGGCTGCAGGCTCCACCTTCCTTCCTCTTCTGCTCGCGAGACTTCAAACACATGGCAGCTGAAAAACTGCCTGGTACGTGCTGTGGGTCACGCAGCTAGCCAGCCACTAGAGCTGTGCGTAAATGCAGATATAGCTCATGAGATTTACTGTGGGATTGGAAGAGAACATGTCTGGGGAAACGAGGAAAGATGTATGTAAGCATGTTTTGTGTTTTTTAAAGAAAATTCAGATGACACAATTCAAATTTAGAATTTTGGAATTTCATATTTGAATGATATAAATTCAATATTCTTGTACCTATGTTAAATTGATAGATATTGCTAGATTCCCAAAGAATGTATTATGTGGATAATAAATGCACACATTTTTTTTTCCCTTAAACTTGAAAGTGTGTACTTTATGTAGTGCGTACTCAGCTCACATCTAGGAGAAAAGAAACTGCCAAAAGTCACTTATCCACGCAGTTATGAATACAGGCAATCACGTGTAATTCACCCGTCAACCTGGAAGGTGCAGGAGAAGGTTTTGTGTGTTGTCATTTTTGACGGTGTGGGTTTTCCTCCCTGCTGTAATGTCGATAGCGGGCTTCGGACCTCACCGCAAGAAGCACTCGAGGGAGACAGATAAATGCGTTACTTTTTACCACACTTTTCTGTGCATAGCGACGTAACAACGGAGGCTCCTCAGTGTCTGCCAAGATAAAGTCCGAATATTATACACTTGCTAAGTCAGTAGACTGTAGACAACAATAGTGACGGTCAGGGAGAGATTACGGAGATTATACTGGGGTCATTTGTGCAAAATTTACAAAACGTATTGATTTTGTGTAAATAATGCACGTTAAAGGAAATTCTTTCTGTTATATCTTATTTTTTAAGAAAGTTACTAAAAATGTGGCGACGTGTTCGCACGCAGTGGAAGGCAATTCGCAACTGGTTAACGGGTTTTCTTTTAGTTACTTTTTTCTGTATTTGGTTGTTGGTCAGGGACTAATGAGGTGGAATCTTAGCCCAGAGAATATTACCTAGTACGACCGTTTACGCCTACCCATTCCTGAACTGTAAAAAACCCCTAACTGCCCCTTATCCACCCCGAAACCCTAAAAACCTCATGCTCCCCTTCACACCCACCCATTTCTGAACCCTAAAAACCCTCAATACCCATTACCCCTACCCAGACCTAAAAGGTAAAAAACCCTTATTTGTTAAAGGGCACACTTTTTTATACATATATATTTGTGTATATGTTTATATAGAGACATATACACACACTAGTGTACAGATCAGGCAAGAATGGTATGGTCCAAATCAACATATGTCGGGCCTGTTCGGAACACCAAACCCTCGTGCACCGGCCTTCTCTGAAAAGGACGGCGTCACTAGAAAGGAGACGTTACCCAAATAGTAGTCAATGTCTTTTTCTCTTGCAGCTGCCCACATTGGCGTAGGCATCAGTGGCCAGGAAGGCCTCCAAGCCGTTCTTGCCAGCGACTACGCCCTGGCGCAGTTCTGTTTCCTTCAGCGCCTCCTACTGGTCCACGGCCGGTGGTCCTACTACCGCATCTGCAAGTTCCTACGCTACTATTTCTACAAGACATTTGCCTACATGCTGACCAGTATCTGGCTCTCCTTCTTCAACGCCTTCAGCGCACTGGTAAGTCTTGGGTTTGCGGGTGTCTGTGCTATCTGTGTGAGAAAAGGGCGAGGTCTGGGGAGGGTCTGTGTCTCTGCTGCTACACCAGACTGAGGCTAGATTCAAACTACTCTGTGCAATCAATGCGTTGATGACACTGGGGTGCAAATTGCAAAGTTACTTCAGTATTGGAACTTTCATAGATTCCCATAGCTTGTATCATTCCCCATCGTCGGAATGGGAATCTCAGTAACAAAATAACATAGCAGTAGGTACGCCGTTACAAATCCCTTCTAGGAGTGAATTCTTCATGCATTCCTCTGATACCACACTGCAGATTGCGGATGCGATCTCTTCAGAAGCAACTAGACATGCAGTGGCAGCAAGTTCACGGCTCATTCGACGACAAGGGGGTGATTACTGCGGCAATGAGAAAGGCAACATTGTGGTGGACAAAGGACGAGAACTTATCCCAAGGTCTATCCTTTGTAAGCAATCTAGCTCCTCAAGTGGTCAGATGCCTCGCTGGAGGGCTGGGGTGCGGTGCTTCAGGACTTACATGTAAGCGGGCATTGGTTGCCCCAGCACCGCCTTCTTCACATCAACCTCCTGGAGCTCAAAGCTATCCATCTGGCGTTGCAAGCATTTCTTCCACGATTGCAGGGTTCAGCGGTTCTGGTCCGCACGGGCAACACCACGGCCATGCACTACATAAACAAGGAAGGGGGCACCAGATCTCTTCTGTTGTCGCAGGAGGCCCAAGAAATTTGTGAATGGGCGATCCTACACGGAATATCGCTACAAGCAGAACACCTTCCAGGAGTGCTAAACGAAAAGGCGGACTGGTTTAGCAGGCTTTCGTCAGTTAGCCACGAATGGGAACTAAACCAGACGGTCTTGGAGGAGATTTTCCATCGGTGGGGCAAACCCTCAATAGATCTCTTTGCCACCCTGGTGAACAGAAAATGCCACTTTACGCAAGCAGGTTACACCATCGAGGATCGCTAGGGAATGCGCTTTCGATAGCCTGGTCAAGAGCATATGTGTACGCCTTTCCCCCCATTCGTTTGATTCCCAGACTGCTCAAGAAGATCAAGACGGAACTGTGCAGGATGATCCTAATAGCTCCAGCTTGGCCGAGGCAGTTTTGGTTCACAGAGCTTCACCTCCTTTATTATTATTAAAATTATTAAAAGGCTCTTCTATAGCGCATGGCCACTCGGGAGCATCCCAGCGCTTAAGACTGACCAGACAGAGATGAATTAAAAATGCAGATCTGTATTATCTAGTTTTTGGAAACAGAAGAGTTTTTAACTTTTTCCGGAAGACAAGAAGGTTAGGCTCTTGGCGAAGAGGTGGAGGAAGAGCATTCCACAACCCAGCCGCATTGTGCGAGAACAGACGACCTCCTGTGCGGGCTCTGCTGATCCTAGGAGCTATCAGCAGGTTTTGTTGGTTCGAGCGAAGATTCCTGGTGGGCTTGTATGGTCTGATCATGTCATCTAGAATGGGGGGCCACTCCCATAGAGTGTTTTATGGACCGTGCAGAGTGTCTTAAAATGGATTCGCTCCTTTATGGGGAGCCAGTGCAAGGTGCAGAGTGCGGGCCTGGCTGATGTACGATGGCTAGTGCCCGTGAGTAGCCGTGCTGCGGAATTCTGGACAACCTGAAGTTGCCGGATAACCGACACGGGGGCTCCAAGATAGAGCGCATTTCCATAATCCAGCCTGGATAAAACAAGGGACTGGACTATGGTTTTCTTTGCTGTTTCGGGTAGCTGAGGAAGAATTTTCCGAATTGTTTTCAGCAGTCCGAAGCAGGTGGCCACTGTCTTCCTTGCCTGGGTCTTAAATGACAACTCTGCGTCCAACCAAAACCCGAGACTCTTTATCTCGGTCTTTGGAGTGGGTCCTGGACCCATACAGGAGGGCCAATGTATCATGTTGTTAAATATGGCTCGTTTTCCTAGAAGCATCAGCTCTGTTTTTCCTCCATTCAATTTCAGGTGGGACAAGTCCATCCAGTTTGCTACTGCCTCCAGGCAACGGCAAAGCCTGGAGGGGGGGGATTCCACCTGATTGAGAGAGACAACTAGCTGGGTGTCGTCAGCATAGCTTACCAGTTGGATCCCAAAGGGAGCTACTACTTCCGCCAGGGGCGCCATATAAACATTAAACAGTGTGGGGCTAAGGGAGGAACCCTGTGGCACCCCACACTGTAATGGCATTGATGGGGAGCAGCTATTTTCTGAGAAGACCTTAAAAAATCTGTCGCCAAGAAAGGACTCCAGCCACATGAGTGCCCTGCCTTTGACGCCCAGCTTTCTGAGACGAGACAGGAGGACACGGTGGTTCACCGTGTCGAAGGCGGCACTGAGGTCCTGGAGGATAATGGCCGCGCTGCCACCTGCGTCCAGAATCCTCCTGGAATCCTCTACCACCCTCAACAGTGCCGTCTCCGTTCCCTGTCCTCTCCGGAACCCGGTTTGGGTTGGATGGAGCAGGTTATGGGTCTCCAGAAAGGATGCTAATTGTTTATTTACCCATTTCTCGGCAAGTTTACTAATGCCAGGGAGCAGGGAAATGGGACGATAATTGGAAAAGTCCTGGGGGTCGAGATGAGGCTTTTTTAACAGGGCCCTAACCATGGCCAGTTTCCAGTCTTGGGGTACCCTTCCTGATTCAAGTGAGGTATTAACTAGATGGATGATGTATGTACTGATATTAGGCAGGGCTAGCTTTAGAATATTCATAGGGGCTGGGTCTAGCGGAGACCCGCTTTTTACAGAGTTGAAAAGCGAGGGTAAAAGTTCAGTACTGAGGGGGGAAAAGAAAGAAAGGCAAGGCAGAATGATATCAGTATCATCTGGCAAAGGAAGGATAGGTTCTTGCAAAGATAGAGGAGGGAGGGACAGGAGGATCTTTTGAATTTTTTCAGCAAAAAAATTCGCCAGATTGTTGCAGTGAGCGTCAGCCTCCTCCGTACAGAGTGGTGATGATGACGGGTCGGGGGCTTTTAACAGAGAGTTAGCTATCTTAAACATCTCTCTTGGGGCATTGGCAGAGATCTCTATTTTTTCTGCGTAAAAGATGGATTTGGCCACGTTAAGAGCAGATTTATATTTTTTTAGAGAGAGTCTATATTTGGTTTTTTTCTCTTCCTCAAAATGTTTTCGCCACTGTCTCTCCAACCGTTTACATTCTTGTTTTAGGGACCTTAGCTCAAAAGTAAACCAAGGTTGTTTAGTGGAGCCTTTCTTTTTGGAGATGTTTATTTTTGGAAGCACCTTATCCAATGATGATTCAATCCATTGGTTGAAGTCCACATTAGCCCTGTCAATGTCCTGATTGGCCTGGGGTTCGCTTGTGTTCAGTGCCTCTACCCATTCATTCATTTCTAATTTCGTCCACAGCCTACTCAGAGTTTTACTGGGCAGTTTTGCTGGACCGGGTATGGGCGTATTCCATATGAAGGGAATGACCATATGATCTGTCCAAGGAATAGGGTATGGCTCGGCTGATGTTAAGTCCACAATGTTTGAAAATATGGGGTCTAGAAGGTTCCCTTTAGAGTGGGTGGGATGTGAGACTATCAGATTCAGTTCACATGCCGCAAGATCCTTGGTTAATTCAGTGGCAATAGTATCTGAGGGATTATTGAAATGAAGATTCAGGTCTCCCAGTACTATGAAATTTGAGACCCTGCTAGCGAACTCTATAGTTGATTCGATAATTCCTTCCTGAAATTGTCCAATAGCGCCAGGTGGACGGTAAATTAAAAGTCCAGAAAATGACACTTCTGGGGATACAGTGATGGCAAATTGTGCACTTTCACAGTCCGGGATGGAGCTGTCGATCGTACGACAGATTAAGTGCTCCCTATATACTATGGCTATCCCTCCTCCAACTTTAACTTGTCTGTCCCTGCGTTGGATCAGATATCCCGGAGGAAGGGCCTGGACGATATCTGGGCCAGACGTGGATCCCAACCACGTTTCAGTTAAAAAGAGGATGTCAAGTCCAAGATCTTGAATTAGCAAGGAAATTTCAGTAGCATGTTTAGGTAATGAGCGGCAGTTGACCAAAGCCATTTTCAAGATGCCTTCTGCTTTAATTGTATTACTATCCGCTTCCGTAGTTCTAAACGGGCAGTGTTGACAGGAGGGACGACACGTCGCTAGGTTTATAGAATGAGTGCAAGAGGGCGGCAGGACACTCTTAAGTGCAAGGAGAGTCAGGCGGGAGTAGGTCTGTAAACAGCTAGAAGATCGATCAGAGGTTCTGGTCCCTGAGCCCGACCGAGCGCGAACGGGCGCAAACGGGCTTACCTCTGGCGCACCTCCAGCGCAGGTCCGGCACGTCCGCTGCCCGCGTCCGCTGCGCGGAAGCATGACTGACCGTTTAAGTAGAGCGACTAGAGCGCTCGTCCAATAGCGCCCAACCTAAGATGGCCGCCAACGACAACAACCCGGGACCCGGTGAACTTAGCCTCGAGGACGGCCAAGCCCCACCTGGGAAGCGGGGAAGAATGATGAAGGTGCTAGCATGTCCTAAACAATAATATCGGCCCCTAAGGTGTGCAAAATGTGGCTCGGGGGGGGGGGGGCGGACACAAGGGGAAATTCAATTGAACAATTGCAGTATTATCGTTTTAAAAGTTTTAAAAGCGTTTCAAAAAGAGCGACCGCTCGAGAGCAGCCTTAAGCGTCTGAACAGGTAAGCGTGGTTCACAGAGCTTCACCTCCTTTCTCTGGCCCCTCCACGTCCTTTGCGGGTGATCCCGGATCTTCTCACGATGTCCCAGGGTCAGATCTGGCATCCGGACCCTTGTTCCTTACACCTGTCAGCATGGCTCCTGAGCAGCGAGAGTTCCTAAACGTTTATCTCTTGGACGAAATAAGAGATGTTCTCTCTCAGGCTAGAGCTCCTTCCACTAACAAGACTTACTGTTTGAAATGGAAGCGATTTTGCATCTGGTGCCAGAAGAAAGGTGTTGACCCTTTCTCATCTCAGCCGCATCAGGTTCTTCCTTATCTCCTGTCCTTGGCTAAGGCAGGATTGGCTCATTCGTCCATAAAGGTTCACTTAGCAGCAGTTAATCACTACAGGCGCACTGCATCTGGACCTTCTCTCTGGTCATCCAGAATTGTCAAACAGTTTCTCAAGGGTCTGTTTCGAGTTTTTCCTTTGGTGAGGCCTGCGCCTCCCACATGGCATTTGAACTTGGTTCTCATGCAGCTGATGAAACATCCCTTTGAACCGATTCATCGAGCAGATATGAAATTCCTCTCGTGGAAATTGGCACACCTTCTTGCTCTCACCACTGCAAGACGTATTGGAGAATTGCAAGCTCTCACAATCCAGGAACCATTTCTCCAATTCAAAAGAAGCACAGTAATTCTAAGGACTAATCCGAAGTTCATACCAAAAGTGCCTTCGGACTTTCATTTAAACGAGCCAGTAATTCTTAAGGCTTTCTTTCCGCAACCTTCCACACCGGCGGAAAGGCACTTCATTCGCTGGATGTGCAGCGATGCTTGAAATTTTATCTGGACCGCACTAAAGGATTTCGAAAATCATCTCAATTATTCATCGCATTTAGTGCTACCCACAAAGGCTTACCCCTGTCTAAGCAGGGCATTGTTAGATGGATCTCCAGTGCCATACAGTTCTGTCACTCTGCAGCGGGCAAACTACTACAAGGCAGAGTTAGAGCACACTCGACAAGGTCCATGGCTTCCTCTACGGCTCTCTTTGTGGGAGTTCACATTAAAGACATTTGCAGGGCTGCAACTTGGATCAGCATGCACACCTTCACGAGGCATTACTGCCTGGAAACCTCGGCACAAGAAGACACGGCTGTAGGCCAGGCAGTCCTGAGGAACCTCTTCCATTGATTGGTGAGCTTTCTTTTCTTCCCTCCTTCCTTTTCTTACTGTTACATGCACATTTTGCTTTGTGTTCTTTATGTGATTGTACTGTTGATTCATGTTAAAAAAAAATTTTAAAGTGGTAATGGAGGAAGAGATGATAAAGAGGGAGCAAAATTGTCTCTCTGACTGCTAGCTACTCTGATACAAGCTATGGGAATCTATGAAAGTTCCAATACTGGAGTAAGAAAACAAGTTACTTACCTGTAACTTTGGTTCTTTCATAGATAGTAACTTTCATAGATTCCCATGTGCCCACCCTCCTCTCTTGGGAAAGCTCAGCCCTCAGCAAGTTTGGTTATACTGTTACACAACGGCTACGAAAATCTGAGGCTCTGAGGTTCTCTCAGAAGGTTCTATGGGGTGAGGCTAATCTGATTGGCTGTTGCTTTGCTTTGGTCTCTTTAGCAAAAAGAGGTGGATATGCCACAAAAGGGTATGAGGCCTAGGCCTTTTTCTTTCTCTTTTGTACCTACTGCTATGTTATTTTGTTACCGTGACTCCCATTCCGACGACGGGGAATGATACAAGCTATGGGAATCTATGAAAGTTACCAATACTGGAGAACCAAAGTTACAGGTAAGTAACTTGTTTTCTTTTGCTGCTTCACTTACACCTAAGTAGGACTCGGAATGCATACATATTCATTTCTATTTCCTATTCAACTACATGTTAACATGTATATATTTTCTCAACTATGCAGTTGGGCAGCTTTCTAAGCTTGCTGCCCGGCAGCATAAGAACTGTGTATGTAAACACAATAAATTAAAAGCAAGCCAAATCTACTCCTCAAATGATTCACAAAATAGTTTTCACGCTTTGCACTAGAGCACATGAAAAAAAGAACCTTTTGCACTTTGGCTAGTTCACAAAATAAATTTGGAAATCTTCAGAATGCACTGTGTTTGCAAATACTGCCAGGGTGGGACTGGAAAGCTAATGTAACTCTGGTAAATCTGTTCCTACTCGCCCACCTTGCAATGAACAGCAATGCCTAGCTCAGCATGGGGAATCCCACCAAGAAAATATGGGAATATTCAAAATTGAATCCAAACGGTGCGTGTAGAGCAGCGTGATTTAAATATATTGACCTAATAGCTTAGCCATATGTTTTAAAAGGCAATTCAAGAGGGACCTACTCAAGAGTTCCATACTTGAGAATCTGCCCAGACCAGCGCAGACTGTTGGTCGAGCCTTATGATGCCAGGGCCTCTGATGCTCAAGAGCGCAACATTTCTGTTGGGAGAGGAAACAACCTGACCCCATGCTTGGATCAGACGTAAAGGCTGCTATTATTGGGGGTCAGGTTAGACTGACAACACGCACATCCTTTGCCTATGCCTTAAACTCTACCTTCCCTAAACAGCACACTAACAAATAAGGCCTAACCCTTCCCACCATACTCTAAACAATCTCCCACCCCTACAAATCTCCACCCCACTCATTCGAAATAATATAACTTTTAGCTAACAATTGACCAACCTTAGATCTCTTTGTTACTCTGATCTTTTCACCTTTGCCGGCATTCGTTTCTCTTTGTTACCCATCCTGCCTGCCCCACGATCAGTCTTACCTTCCTTCCATTACCAGCCCCCCAATTCTTGTTCCATGAGGCATTATTCCCCCAAAAGTGATCAGTTTGCATGAAGATCCCTACCACCTCCATTAATTTTTCCAAATAAATCCTGTTGCCCTGTAGGGACAAGTGAACATTGTTATGGCAGAACAGCACCCGGCATTCGACTACGATACCCACGTGGCTTACAACTCCTATCTTCCACTTATTACAGTACCCCAAAGTCTCCCTAGTTATCTCCTTCTTTAACCTGTTGAAAATCACTCCTTTATCCTTCAACACGTAACCCCACTATCTCCCAGGGGCTGATCCCAGAGCAGCCAGCACCAAAGTAAATGACTGCAAGAATCCTATGCTGTGCCTCCTTTGCTTCCAGCTCTGTGGCCATGCGTTTGCACAGCGACGACCTCTCCAGTACAAACCAGGCCCTCCACTGCCTGCCGGACTGCCCAGTACATCGAGTTGTCCAGAAGCTACAACGTCCTTCCATTGTACTACTCCAAAAAAAGTAACCACATTTCCATGTCCTTCCTCCCTGTGTCTATAATCCATATCCTGTGTTGGGTCAGGGTTGACCCTTTCATAATGAGTGGCAGAGACCTTGCCTGGAGCAATTACTCTACAGGCAGCATTCAAATGTGCTAACACCAATCAACTGCACCACTCCATCCTCAATTGGGTGCTCAGGCCCTCTGTCTTTTCATGGGATGACAGAACCCCCTGTCTCCTGTCAACTCTGCCCTGCCCACAAAAAAACAAGCATTTACAATGCAAAAGGTCTCGCATTTACGAGAGTTTAAGCTATTGTCATTTACAATGGCGATAGCTCAAACTCTTATAAATGCAAGACCTATTGTCTTGGGCTGCTTGAAAATGAAAGCGGGCATGGCGAGGAAAGCACGTCATGCCTGCAGTAGGAGAAACTCATTAAAGAAAATAGTGCTTACAGACTAAATAAAACATGCTGTGTCGCAACAGAAATAAAAAGGGCCAGTCACCATGGGAGGTTACACAAGCAGACAAGGCGGTACCTAGAAGAGACTATCAAAGCCTAATAATAAATTGGAAGCCAGTGTTTACAAAGAACAAGGACACAAGCCAATGAAAAATATGGGCGGAGAGTTGGCAGGGCTTCAAAGCCATACTCCAATACTACATGGCTCGCGGAGCAGCACATGCGCTGCCCAGGCACGACCTAAAAATTATCGCTGTAGTGCAGACCTTGTCTGGCCTCACCCATGTCTTACAACTAACTGGACTAATGTACACAAGCTACTGAGCACCCCATCGACATGGCCTCATGCACGAGGGACTGGCCCGCAAGCTGAAGGCCCAACAGATGAAAGTCTCACATCATGTACCGTCAGCAGATAAAACATAGAGTTTATGTCTGCCTTCCTCCTTTCCGTTCCTGTGCCGCATTCTTCGAGCATCGTTATTGCTAAATAAACATGTGAATATTTCACTACACAGTCATTTTGATCTCTGAAGAAGTCACTTATTGCGCTCCCCTCCAGGCACTAGAAATGTTGTATCAGACAGAACTAACCAGCATCCTTCTTAGGCACCATACCTAAGGGGGATAGAAGCAGATCTGGCATAGGAATTGTATTGAAATGGCCCGCTGGCAAGCCTCCAACACTTCAATCATCGGTTTATCACTTACCCCTCCAGACTGCACTGCGCAAGATTTGAGGTTCTGAGCTCATCGCCCCACCCACGGGCCCGAATAAGGTATACAAAATCCCTGAGAATAAAAAGGTCACTCAGTAACGTCACCATTCTCTTCTTCGGGCACTGCTGCTCTCATCTTCTCCACCCTAAATGTCCTAGTTGCCCTTCCCCAGCACCTCTTGATTGTCATCTCTGCCCCTACCAATGCCCCTCACCATCTGCCCTGCCCCACACAGAAGCACTGGGTGTTTGTTTTCACATCTGGAACACTCATGTTGGAACCTGCATGGGTGGGCAGCAATAGCATCCCTCTTTGTTAAAGCTCCAGAATGCCTCCATCTGCCTCAGCCTATTTGCTTTTCCAAGGAAAGGAAAGGGCAAGCACGGTAGTGGCAACCCGCTCGCATGTGTATACCCAGCATGGCCTTTTTGGACCATATACTGTAGCCATCTCAAAGCCTTTGTTATCAGGGGTGATTGGCGCTCTTCTGTTAGTAGTTCGGGTAGTTGCCCTTCTGTTTTTAAGGCCTGTTTTTCAGGCTATTGGACCAAAGTGTTCGTGCTCTGAGTCTGAAAACAATGCAGCTGTTCGTCCTTTGTTGTCTCCGTGACTTTCTGCTACCACTGGGATGCAGGCACCAGTGGTGGCACTTTATTTCATTTCCAAGAAATATCGGCATCACATCCCCTTTGGTCTCCAATGACATCACAGGATTGAGCTCTTATTCCACCCTTAGCCTTTTATCAACCTCCAGTTTGTTTTTGAATAACTTAAGGAAGGCAAGGAAAATACATCTAGAAGTATCAAGGGGCGCGCCCAGGTAAGAGCTGTGCTACCCTTCACAGCTCCTATTGATGTGCATGGAAATGAAATGAAATGAATGAAACTTATATAGCGCACGACTTACCCTGGGGCATCTCAGCGCTTGCTTAGGGAACCCGTCCTGGTATTCCCCTGTGAGATACCCTGGCAGGGTATCCACAAGGTGAAAGCCAGGCATCCCACCGCGAGGGGCCGTTGTGGAGATTAAGCAAGCTATTGCCCAGAGTCGCAGAGTGTGAACCCGTGAGTCGAGAAGCCACCGGAGCGAGAATTAACAAGTCCGTGGAATTTTTGAGCCCAGGACCCGCCGAGGCGGGGAATTGAACCCTGGTCCCGGGCCGAACTCAAGCTCCAGGTCTGCTGCCTCTAACCCCTGAGCCACACTTCTCCACTGGCAGGGCTGGAGCCAGCATGCTAGGGGCAGCGCCCTTCACCCACTCAAAAGGAGAAGGCTAAGGAAGGACAGAGAAGAACGGGAGGCAGCACGTGGAATAGTGGGGACAGTAGTGAGTGGAGGAGAGGGTGGAAAGGATGGGAATGAGGGGAAAGAGAAGAACAGCGGAGGGAAGGGGATGGGAGTGGATTGGAGGGTACAAGCGGCGGCGATAGCAGGCAGGGCAAGGGAGGCAGGTCACGGGGTCTCATGTAGCTACAGTGATAAATGGAGAACATGCCCAGGAGTCCACATGCTGCTAACTCAACTCATGGATCAAACCCAGATCTTTTGACTGGGTGTGAGTGTTTGATTGGTTCAGATGCTCCGTCCTTCACCTCCCCCTTTTGTACCGCTAACTCAACTCATAGGCAACTCTGGATGGTTTCAACTTACATTCACCTGTGTTTAGGCAATGAGTGTTTGTTTTTTCAATGTAACGGAATCAAGTAATTATGACCACACTAAACAAATAATAAATGTATACATGATGCTGCTGTGCCTCTCTTGCCTCTAAGTCATGGTTCTTTGTTTTCTCCTCCAGCTTATTTTTGACTTCTGGTTCCTGATTCTCCAGCCCATGGTCTACACAGTCTACCCAGCTCTCTGCATGGGGGTACTCGACCAGGTATGGCTGACAAATGTGCATACAACACAAGGAACTGCTGAATCTAAGCACTGACAAGGACAGGGTGCATGCCTTCCTTCTGAATCAGAAGCACCTCGTGGTTGCTGCCTCCTAACCAGCATAATGTCATGGAGGTCCTAACTCCTCTTGTGCCTAAATAGAAGCGCATGGGGCGGGGAGGCATGGGGGCAGAGCAGTGAGAGTGAGCGAGAAAGAGGAAGGCGGGGGAAGGTGGGAGCAGGCGAGTGTGAGGTCGAGGGATGGATGGATGAAAAGATAGATAGATAGATAGATAGATAGATAGATAGATAGATAGATAGATAGATAAATAGATAGATAGATAGATAGATAGCTAGATAGATAGATAGAGAGATAGATAGACCGATAGATAGATAAACTTAAACTTCACCCCAATTATCATAAAAACAAAACACGTTAAAGAGGTGAGTAACTATTTTATCGACTGCAACATACACCAATTAATTCAACTCCCTTCGCACTTTGCTGCCTTCTATTGGACCTATTATTTGCGTTCAAATAACAGATTCTCACTATTCAGTATTGCTCAGTTGTTTAGTCTAACAGCATGTCCTATTAAAATGTAAACCCTCCTCCCAGATTAAACCCTCCCGTACCTTGCCTCCTAAAACAGGGGGGTTTGAATAGAAGCTGCTCTTTAAGCATCCTTTAAAAGATCAGTGGATGGGCCCCTTCTGCTGCAGCCCAGCGGATAAACCAGCACTGAAAGTGGCCCTCACACTGGTCTGCTCTCTCAGGAGAAGAGCGTCTAGCTAAACATTTCAGACTGCGCACGGATCTTGGAGCCCAGTTCTTCACGGTTCCGGTTTGTCAGAGGTAAGGGCGACCCCTTCTAGCAGCCACAATGCTGCCGACACTTTAGAGCGCCTACGCAGATAGTGTCTTGCAGAAGGAACTGAGGAAAAAACCCAAAGGCAAAAAACCTCCAAAAATGTTAGTGTGGCTCCGCAGCACAACACTTCCTGACATCAGGCTGAGACCTGTGCAGGTTCTCTTCTTTCCTGAGCAACCGCACACAAAAAATATCTGTTGGGATCTTCAACTCCAAAAGTAATCCTGTGAACTACGAGGTGCCACAGGGGTCTTCCCTATACTATTACCTGTTTAATATCTATGTCGAGTCACTGGCCCCCTTTGTTCGTTTGTTCGGTTGTCATTTCTACACCTATACTGATGACGTTCAACTGCTCATTAGGCTGACCGGTCCTTCGCATGCTGCTTCAGAGATCCACGAGTGCCTTTGTAACATTTCAAGATAAATAAACAACAATTGGCTCAAATTTGACCCAGACAAGATGTAGATTTTTGTAGTAGGCAGATGTCGTCTCCTCTGGGACGAGGATGGAATGGGAAGAGTGAAACAGGAAGATATAGATGAAAGCGAGAACATGACAGAGAGGGGGGCCTGGAGACATGAGTGGAGAAAGAGAGATGTAGTGGATGCTAACAACTCCTGGGGCTTACCATTAAGGAAGGAGATGTGCCCCTTGGAGTCGTACCAGGAAGTGATGGACACAGAGAGGGTTCTGTGAAAGACTTTTCAGGGGCAATGCTTAAGGAATGATGGTGATTAAACGTGAGGTTTTCAAGGGATTCCTACCCTGACTCATAAGAGTGTGGAAGTGGGGTCCTCCTGGTTGTGCTGTGTGAGCCTCCAGTTGGGTTAGCGATCGGGAACAGACCAGGGCTTCCAAGGGTACCTGCAAGAAAATGAGGCAAAATGATAGGCCCTCTCACAGTACCCCAAATTGGTAGACATGGGCAAAATCTATGTCAAATTTTAAATAAAATCACTGCCTATGTACATGGCACCCATTTACATTAATAGTCAGTAAAAAATACTCAATTTGGATGTCCTAAAAGTCTATCCTGGATCTGTTCCCGCATGGACCCAAGTTAGACCACCCTGACCCATCCCAAGCAACACGCAATATAGCCCGAAGGGGAATACCTGTAAGTAAATAAACAAGATTCCTTGTATTGGCTTGAAATTGTCGGACTAGCTATTAAAACAAGCACTGGCGTTGCCAATAGGACTCGCAGTAGGAAAGTTTGAGCTATTGGTCTTGTAAATGACAATTTTTTTTATTTATGTGTTGGTTTTGAAAATAGCTAAATTAATCGCTTTGTCATTTACAATGCCAATAGTTATAACTTCTGCAAATGTGACACCTATAGTATTTGTAATGCAACATGTTTTATTTACGTGACTTAGATGTATTGATATTACAAATTACAATGGCTTTTAATTGTTTTAAATAATTAATACTTAAATAAAAGTGATTTTAATTTATAATGGAAATAGCTTAAACTTTTGTAAATAACTTTTGTGAAGCATTTGCAGGGTGAATCAGTCCGGAGGAATGAGTTGCAGTTACTGCACCCCCGACGTTTAAAGCTCCTCAGTTACATTAAAACATGAAACTAGTTGCAAAAGTTAAAAAACATGTCCTTCTAGTCATAGGAAGCGTACAACTTCTGTATATTCAAGGGATATTAGTTATGAAACTAGTTGCAAAACATAAAAACCTAATTTGAAAGTTAAAGGCTACGATGGGGGTTGGGAGTGGAAACACTCAAAAGTGAGTCTACATTTTAGAGCGGGTTCAAGAAATAAGGATGGTTGGGGCAGATTGTGTAGGTTGTGTGGCACGAATATAAACCGAGACAAGATAACACAAAATTATGTCTATGTATATGAAGGCGCTATTACGTGGCGGTCACGTTATTTTGAAGGAGTGTATGATCCACCAATGCTCATGCCTACAAAATGACACTTTTTTAAATTTACGGAACTGGAAACGTAAATATTTTTTTTTTTTTAACCTGCTGATAGCAGAGAAAGACGGAGGGTCGGTGTGGGCAAAAGCAATGCTGAAGGCGCAGGTTGGGAGAAGTAACGCAGAGGGCCAGGGTTTGTGGCGGATGTCACATGGAGGGAGCAGGTAGGAGTGCAGGAGGAACACCAGAGGGCGGGGGCGAAGAGGAGAGAACACCAGAGGGCGGGTGCGAAGAGGAGAGCAGTGAGGTGTGGGTGAGGTGAAGTAACAGAGGGCGTGGGTAGGTAGGGGAAGGAATGGGTGAAAGAGCAGTGTAGAGCGGGTGGGGGAGAAGGACGCTGGCGACAGAGCAACATGGAAAGTAGGTTGGGAGAGAAGCAATGCTGAAGGCGCAGGTTGGGAGAAGTAACGCAGAGGGCCAGGGTTTGTGGCGGTAGTCACATGGAGGGAGCAGGTAGGAGTGCATGAGGAACACCAGAGGGCGGGGGCGAAGAGGAGAGCAGTGAGGTGTGGGTGAGGTGAAGTAACAGAGGGCGTGGGTAGGTAGGAGAAGCAATGGGTGAAAGAGCCGTGTAGAGCGGGTGGGGGAGAAGGACGCTGGCGGGTGGGGGAGAAGGATGCTGGCGACAGAGCAACATGGAAAGTAGTTTGGGAGAGAGGGGCACATGAGCGACGGCTGAAAAGCAAACAACACTCTTATGAATATAAAAAAAATCTACGAGGTATAGAATAGCGGCAATGAAAGTGCACAGAAAAGTGGGTATTAAATGGGAGTAACTGCAACAACAAAAAAACAAGGAAATGACGAGCAACGTGATGAGAAAGGTAGGGGGAAAACAAGAAAACGATGGGAAGCGAAAAATAGAAACGAAACAAGCTAAAACCGGGAAAGCAAGAAAAAAAAGCAGAGGGAACAAGGGAAGCCGGATGGGGGCGGGAGAGCCTGGTGGGGGGGCGGGTAGGGGAAGCAATGGGTGAAAGAGCAGTGTAGAGCTACACAAGAAAAAAAGCTGATGTGAAATAACAACATATAATTTTAAAAATTAAGGGCCCGTTGTAGGTCGGTCGGTGACGGCCGAAAATCGGTATTTTCGGCCGTTACCGACCGGTATTCAAGGATTGGCATGTAGGGGGACAATTTTACAGAATCGGTAAATTTACCGAATCGGTAAATTTACCGATTCTGTAAAATACCGAATCGGTATTTTTACCAATTCGGTAAATCTCAGATGTAGGTGGGACTCTTCTGAGTCCCAAAGGCCCTACAAAATCGGTATTTTACCAGACAATCCTATTGTGTGGTAAAATACCGAATTCAGGTGTGCATGCACATGTGTGCATGCACACCTAGCCATGTGACAGACAGACATGCCCTTAGGGCTTGTCTGTGTGCCACATGGCGCACATGCCTATTTGTGGGGTGCCAGAGGGTGTCATAGTGACACCCCCTGCACCCTTGCAAAATTCGGTATTTACTGATTCTGTAAATACAGAATCGGTATTTCCCATTGATTCCTATGGGCTTCAAAGCCCATAGGAACCAATGGGAAATACCGATTCTGTATTTACAGAATCGGTAACTACCGATTGTTACAGAATCGGTATTTCCACATCTGGAAATACCTACATATCCACTCTTTAGATTTACCGATTTTTTATTTCCGAATTGGTAAAGATCGGTAATTAAAAATCGGTAAATCTAATTTACCTACATCTGGCCCCTAAATTCTCAGAGACGGGGAAGGAGCGGCCAGGCAAGGCGCAAACAACACAGATGCAATAGCACCTACTAGCACTGAGAGGGGACATTGGAGGAAGAACGGATGAAGAGAATGGAGGAGAGGACAGGAGAGTAGCGAAGGGTGAGATAGCAAAGAGGGAAAAGTGTGGAAAAGAAGAGAACTGATAGAGGCGAGAGTAGGAAAGAAAATAACAGAAGGGTGAGGTAGTGGTGAATTAAGGAGGGGTAAGAATAGAATGACTGAGTGAAAGGAGAAGGGCGGAGTAGGGGGGACAGATGGTGAATGAAAGAGAGCGAGGGATGGGGTGGGGCGAGACATAATAAAGTAGGGAGAGTACGAGAGGCAGAAAGTGAAGGCACGGGACGGCGTGAGGATGGCTGTGCCAGACAGTGAAGTGAAAAGGAGACACATGGAATGGCGGCGAATGGGAGGGGAGAGGAGACAGTAAATGGCAAAGGAAAGACGAATCGGGGACTGTGAGGAGTGGTGGGGGAAAACCAGGAGGGAGACGGAGACACATGGAATGGCGGCGAATGGGAGGGGAGAGGAGACAGTAAATGGCAAAGGAAAGACGAATCGGGGACTGTGAGGAGTGGTGGGGGAAAACCACGAGGGAGACGCACGCACGGAGACAAAGTGAAACAACACGTACCTGATAATGCAGAGCGGCCGGGAAAGTGAAAGTACGGCCGGCCTGCGGCCGGCCATGAATAATTAGGAGACAAAGTAAAACAACACGTACCTGATAATGCAGAGCGGCCGGGAAACTGAAAGTACGGCCGGCCTGCGGCCGGCCATGAATAATTAGGGGAGGAGAAGCCGCACAGCGCACGCTGGGAGAAGCCCTTTGATGTGCTGTGCATCCGTGAATGCGGGTGCTTGTTTGGTCACGTGATTCACGTGAACTTAATGAAAACCGCAGCGCAAGAAGCCCTTGGTTTGACGAGGATTTCAAGCACTTGAATTCTCGCTCTGCTCAATGCGCTTGCGCGCATTGATAGGTCGCGAGACCTAAAAAACCACTTAAATACATGACTAGATCTGTCAAATATGGAGAGTTATGTATTCCAATAGCGAAAAATCTGCTCAGAGGCAAGCAACACTCATTTCTACGTCCGTCATTGGGTCCAGCTCTCTTCTTACTTTGCCTCTTTGAGCTGGCTCCCCTTTCCTATTGGTTATACATTTAAGGGCCTCTCTCTGGTCCACGAGCCTTCCACCGAACTAGTTTTCGATATCTTTAATTGAAATTAAAATTCTTCTAATATTCTGTGTCTTGCTCTCTAAGGCCTTCTTCCCAGTTCCTTCTTGCGATTCCCGAAGTACGTTGTTCTCGCCTAGTTAGACATTCCTCTTCTTTGTGGTGGACAAACATTGCAATGACATCCCCTGTACTTGTGCATGATCGACAATCATCTTGGTTTCCAAAAAGCACTGAAAAAACATGTTTTTTCTCTCTGGCTTTTCAGTCATAACTCATCTAGAATTGAGTGGCAGTGTACATAACATAACATGACAATGGATTGCATGACCAAGTCACCATGTTGGAGGTCTTATAGATACACTTCATTGGGAGTTGCAAATGTGGTGAACACAGAGGTTGCGAGTTAGGCAGTTCAGGTTGTGAATTGAATACATTTGACAACTGCTGACTGGGTCAAAGAAGTCAGGGAGAAGTGTGGCTCAGGGGTTAGAGGCGGCAGACCCGGAAGCTGACATCGGCCCTGGACCAGGGTTCAATTCCCTGCCTCGGCGGGTCTTGGACTAAAAATTCCACGGACTCGATAATTCTCGCTCCGGTGCCTTCTCGACTCACGGGTTCACACTCTGCGACTCTGGGCAATAGCTTGCTTAATCTCCACAATGGCCCCTCGCGGCGGGATGCCTGGCTTTCACCTTGTGGATACCCTGCCGGGGTTATCTCACAGGGGAATACCAGGACGGGTTCCCTAAGCAAGCGCCGGGAAACCCACTGCGGGTAGTTGTGCACTATATAAGCTCAAATACATTTACACATATGATGTGATATGATGTGATATGATGTATATTTGTAGAGCGCAAACTAATGCCCGGAGACGTCTAGGTGCTACACAAACTGAGCAAAAAGAACCAGCGGGAGATGGGATCGAGCCAAGCTGTAGTTACTGAATAAAGAGCCAGGTTAGGAGAGCTTTCCTAAACCGCAGCAAATCTAAGGCTTATCTAAGGTGAGAGGGCAGCAAGTCCACAGTTTGGAAGTGGCAGCAACAAAGCTCCTGCCACCCCACTTCTCGAGCCGGTACTTGGGGACCTCAACTAGGTTGGCAGAAGAGAATAGAAGCTCTCATAGGGAGGGTACCAGGAGAACCTATGTTTAAAGTACTTGGGACCAACCCCATGCAGGGCTCTAAAGGAAATACATAGGGCTTTAAAATTGATCCTTGATTGCGTAGGTAGCCGATGAAGATGAACAAGCGATGGTCTGGGGGACTGCCACCAGGGAATTTTCAACAGCAATTGGGCAGCCGCATTTTGCAGAACCTGGAATCTGGCCAGTAGCCCCTTCTACGGGCCAGCGAAGAGGCTGTTGCAGTAGTCCAGCCTGGACAAGCTAAGGGCGGAGACGACTGTTTTCTGGAGGGTCTCCGGAATACATAGGCAAAATTTCTTGTAAATTTTTAGGATGTGAAAGATGGAAGAGGCGATTGCATTAATGTGTTAACTCAAGGGTGGGATGGGCAGATTACCCAGACCAGGGGCCTACCAGCTGGGTGTCCAGAAGAAACTTTTGGATCTGAAAAGCAAAACCTTGGTCTTACCCGAGTTATGCCTCAGGCAGTTTTGGAGCATTCATTTGCTAATCTGTTGCATGCACTGGTGAAACCTGGAAGCTACGTTCTGGGAGCTGCTTGATACAGAGAGAATAATCTGGGTGTCGTCAGCGTATGACACTATGGCAAACCCAAAAGATTTATTTTGTTGTGTCAGAGGGGTGACGTACAGGGTAAAAAGAGAGGGCCTAAGGAAGGAGCCCTGAGACACACCACACGGGAGCTGAAAAGGAGCAGAGACTGAGTTACCAATGTCCACTACTTGCTCTCGGTCTGTTAAAAAAGATTTGAGAAGAGATAAGGCAGAGCCAGTTATGCCTAGATCCTGGAGATGGCTGATCAACTGACCGTAATCGACGATGTTGAATGCCGCTGAGAGGTCCATCAGGATCAATGCAGAATTCCTGCCTGGGTCCACTGTGCTTCTGATTTCCTCAGTTGCATTCATGAGTGCCAGCTCGGTGCTATGCTCTGACCTAAAGCCCTACTGGGAATCATTGAGCTGATGATTATTGTTGATAAAAGAGGTGAGTTCATGATTGATAATTTTTTCAATAATCTTAGCAGGTAGCGGCAAACGGGCGATGGGCCGATAACTGTCAGGGTCAGAGGTGTCTAAGTTTGCTTTTTTATGAGGGGTAAGATACACACTTTTTTCCAAAGATTGGGGCAGACCCCTGTCTGTAAAATAAGATTGAAGATCTCAGTTAGGTGGGAACCTATGATTTCGAAAGACCGATAGTGTTAGTAGGGCAAGAGTCAGTGGAGGAGCCAGACTTAGTAGTCCTGAGGATTTTGACCACCTGCTCCATGGAAGTGGGAGAGGAGTGATTAAGATGGGCGGTTTGGCTGATGAGTGAATCAGAAGAGTGAACTTGACACTTACCGTTGAGGTTACTAGGTGGTGTAGAGTGAGCTCCAGTTTTCTCACTAACTGAGAAGGCGTTGTAAATATCATGCATTTTCTGTTGGAAAAAACATTGCTAGAGAGTTACAGAAAGTTTGATCAATCACTGCGTTCTTTCCTCTGGGGGTTTAGAGAGTTTTTGTAAGGTGGCAAAAAGGTCTTTTGGTCAGTTACTTGCATTATTTAATTTATCAGTAAAATAAGCCGATTTGACTGAAAATGTTTTTTCTTTGTATTTAGCAATCATCTTTCTTCTCCCCCTTATCATAATCACGCCTCCAGTGGCATTCTTGCCTACGGCATAGCGTTTTTTTCAAAACAAAGGTATACAGTTTACTATGGCTCTGAGGCCTTTCTCTCCCGCACCATCCCTCTTCAAGAGGAGCTAAAGCATTAATTGCAGACTTAATCCAGGCATGGGTTATTCGCTATTGGGGGCCTGCTGTTAGAAAGAAGATCATGTAAATCATTAGCCTCAATCGAATGCCATAGCCGACGCTTATAGCTGTGCACAGGCAAGTTCCTTGCATCATAGACCATGGGAAGGTTCAGATACAAAAAGGATGGTGGAATGTTCGGACCTCGCAAGCTGAACTAAACCGGTAGGTGAGAGATAGGGGTTGTCTGTGAATATCCCATCTAGTAGATGCCCACCCGAATGGGAAATCCCCATGACTACTTGTTCCAGACCAAGAATGGACATTAGTTCCAGCAGATTATGAGTGTCGCTGTCACCCTGAATCTCCAGATGGCTGGACTCTTGTGCACCAATGAGCAAGAACATAAGGCTAAATTCCGAAGGTCTGATGCAGATTCATTAAAGTGACAAAAGGTCCAGTTTTGAGAGCCACATCCAAGTTCTGAGACGCCCACATAAAAGAGTGGCAGCCACAATCAGAAGCTTTTTGAGGGTTCAGAGGACAATCTGCCTCACTTGGAGCATTACAGTTGTTCAAATGAATGCAAATGGGGATATTCACTTGGGCTGAACCAAACTGACCATCACACTAAATTTCCACCAGACCATCTCACCACTTATGAAGTAAACTCTGTGATAGTAATCAATAAATATGACTCAGTAAAAATGCCACAAAGGTCACATTTTATGTGTTTTAAGTGTAGGAAAGTAGGATCTTTCTGGCACAGTGTATTTTGATTGTAGTTCACTGGGATCCTGCTAACCAGGACCCCAGTGACTGTGCTCTCTCCTCTTAACTCCTTGGTACGTTCTTTGTACACCCCACAATGGGCATACAGGGGTACCATTGTACGTCCCTCGTATATGGTACTGAGGTACCCATGGCATTGGTACACTAGGGGTCTCCCATGGGCTGCAGATTGTATTATGCCACCCATGGGAGCCCATGCAAACTGTGTCTGCAGAACTGCCATTGCAGTCTGCGTGACAGGGTGCATGTAACCTTCACTTAAGATCTAAGGTTTCCCTTATATCCCGGTCACTACACTTCAAACCTATAAGTCACCCCTAAGGTAGGCCCTTTAGTCCAAGGGAAGGATATATGGTTCTAAGTGTGTGGATACCCCTGCATGAGCAGAGATACCCCTACAAACCCCAGACTCCATTCTCTGGGATTGTAAGTGTGGGGCAGCCATTTTAAGTTATGTACTGGACACTGGCATGTCGAGATGTCCAGCCACATAATGGCTACCCAAAACCTAGTCATGTTGGGTATCAAATATGTTGGAATCAGCAACTACACCCATTCCAGCATTAGTTCCATGATACCATGTATTGGGGGGCTCCTTAGAGGACCCCCCCTATACCCACATGTGTAGCCTTACAGGCTCTGCCTGCCAGCCCGCCCTGCTGCCAGCCTCAGACACTGTTCTACCCCCCCCCCCCGCTGATGAGCCTAACTCACGTAGGAGAACCTGAACATAGGATTTGTGGCAAAGGAGAGGTGTGACTACCTCTCCTTTAGAATTAAGTAGAGATTGGGCGCTTCCGAGGGCCACCAGACTGTATTGAAGGCGACATTTGGTGCCCCCTTTGTATAAACCACTTTTGCCCAGTCTAGGTGCCCTTGGCTCCCACTCTGGCACAAAATCACACAAAGGACGTAAGAGTGTCCACCCCCCTGACCAGCTCCTCCAAAAGGAGGTGCCCCAGAGCTCCTCCAGGTGGCCACTTGATTCTGCCATTTGAATCTTGCCCCTTGGGAACATCTGACTGGCTGAGCCAGCTGAGTAGCGTCCCTGACCCTCTCTGATATGTTGATCACCACTGAAGAGACCCTCCCATTTTTAGGTTTACTTAAGGGCTTCCCTGAGGGTAGGCTCTTAGATTCATCTCAACAAGAACTTCTAGATTCAACTGCCTGTGCTCTGAAGAAAGTTCAAAGATTATTCTGCTGGTGGACACTGGAACTCTGCTGTTCTTCAAGCCAGGACCAATGAGAAGACTGCTCCCATTAGGAAGAATCCTGCTGTATCTTTGTCCCTATGCTTTCTAAAGTTTTTCAACTCCATGGCTGTGCATCCTCAGAGTCACCAAGGACTCAGCCTGCATCCTAGACTGAAATCACCCTTGAAGTGAAGGAGTCACTTCCCTGCATCCGCAAGCCCCTCTACTTTGACAACTGGTTTGCTGATCCTTTTGTCCCACGGACACTGCCCAACTCTGTAACAGAGGTGATGGTATGCTTGCTCTCCAGATGCCTGACCAGTCTTCCCTGCAAGTCTGGAGACTGTAATTCCTCTCCAGCTAACGTGGACCTCCTCCCTGTTCACTGTGTCTGTTTGTCATTGCCAAGGCTTGTTAGCTTTCTTCATGAAAGCTCTTCAGGGCCCAAGTAGTCCCTTTGTCCAGTACTACACAGCTCCAAGCACGTCATCCTGCCTGTATCCTTTGCATTATGGGCATTCATCTTCTGTGTGTTGCTGAGGCTTCCTAGCGACCGGCTGTGCCTGTTGCCAGAGGGTCCTCGAGGGGGCTCCAAGTCCAGCTGGCTCTCCATCGTGCTGAGTGCTGGTCCTGACTTACCTTTGCTGGATTAGTCCTCAAGACCTTGCTCTTCTGCAACCAAGCATCTTCTCCTGCGAACCATTGTTTGCATTTGCCAAGGCTTATTGGTGGTCCTGCCAGCCACTGACCTTCCTGCACCTGTCAATTGGTGTGGTACAGCTCGTGAAAGGCTCCTGGGTTTCTATATTGTCACCTGGTGTTTCTTCTAAACCGTGCTACAGCAGGAACCTCCAACCAGTGCTGGTATTGTGCTCCCGTGCCTCCTGGTCACCTCCGGGTAGTTTGGACTCTGTCCCCTCTGCTTCCAGGCTCTTCTCATCTGGATTATTTGTCCTGTTTCCACCGGCCTGGTCCACAAGACTCAGTAGCTGCTGTTCTTCCATGAACCTCCATTAGCGTCTATGGATGTTTCTGACGCCACTTCACCCCATGCACCTGGCTCCCTGGTGCAGGTATCTTTGATCCAAGTGGTTCTTTTAGGGTCCTTTGGGCAGGATCCTAAACTCTAAACTTCCAATCACAACTTACCCTGTGTTATCCTATCGATGTTTGACCCGGTGTAACCACTCTGCACCTTGGTGCCTTGGGGTTCCTGGCTATTCACCTTGGGTAGTTCTTTGCTTCCCCTGGGTTCCTCCAACCTTGGGTACTAGTCTAATGTTGGTAACCATTTCACATTCCACTATGTAGTATAGAGTTTAGGGAATATGGAAGTCATGACACTTCCATCTGGTACATTAAGTTAAGAAGGTGGCTCGAATAACATATTTACTTTCATATTTATTTACTTTGGTCTAGCGGCTAGGGCGCTCGACCTCGGACCTGGGGAACCGGGTTCGAGTCTCGGTAATGACGCCGAACATCCTGTGATTCTGGGCAAATCACTTAATCTCCCCGTGCCTAACAAAAATGAATGTTTCCTCATGTAACGCAACTGGTGCTATGTAAAGCACACTGATACCCGATTTGGGTCAAGTTCGCGCTATATAAAACTCTGCAAAAAAAAAAAAGAAGTAATGTCTGCAACTTGCCCTCCCACCAGACCCTCAGAAGCAAGCTGAACTCTGTTAAGGAGGAAGGGTGGTGCAAGGACTCAATACTTTGATATCATCAGCTGTCTAAGGGTCCGTTATGTTAATTCTGCTACACAAGCAGGGCACGGATCAGATATGCCCAGTAAAGAATAGTAGAGAGAGAAAGTGGACTGACTAGTGAGCTCCCATCTGCAAATAGCTTTATTTTCTGTAAAGCCAGAAGACATACGAGTGCAGAAAGCTTTCTGGCCTATTCAGAAAGCACCTACTCCAGTAGACTGGTGAATTGGCTGACTACTTCCTCCAGATCTTCAAGGGCACTGTCTCCTGTCTTTGAGTGTATGTGACATACGAAGGCACTCTTGATAGTGCAGTTATGCTTTGGTTCCTTGAAACTAATTAGACTAGCACACCCGGAAATAATGTTTAGTAGGTGAAAAGTTCAAGACTAGAGACGTGTTCGCTTTGATGTAGAGTGAAGTGCTCCTACTAATGAAGAACAGACTCATTGGCACATGCATCAATGTAGCCTTTTGCGATTCCTTAATTGCGATTATTAAGGAATCGCAATTAAGGAATCGCAAAAGCCTATGCATGTAGGAATCGCTATAAAATTAGCGATTCCCAAACATTCCTTAATTGCAACTTGCAAATTGCGAATCACAATTAAGGAATGCCTTTCAATTCATTCCTATGGGCCAACAGGCCCGTAGGAATGAATGGGAGATTGCATGCCCAATTTGCGAGTACCAATAGGTACTCACAAATTACACATGCAATTTCAAGGGTGCAAGGGTGTCAAAAGGACACCCTGTTGCACCCCTGAAATTGATCTGCGCACGCATGTTGCGCACACACTGTAACCTATGACTTTGAAAAATGCCCTTTAGAGCATTTTTCAAAGTTTTTGCAAATTACCATCAAGTACAAATTGACGGTAATTTGCGCCCCTTATTAGCAAAATCGCAATTTGCGATTCCATCATGCATTGCATTTAAGGAATCGCAATTTGCAAATCCTTAAATGCAATCGCAATTTAAGAAATCTCAATATTTTGCGATTTCTTAAATTGCGAGAGGCTGACAGGTTGATGCATCGCAGAAGCCCTTTTTGCAGGCGCAAACGGGGGACTTTTGTAAATTGCACCGTTTGCGCTTGCAAAAATGGTTGATGCATGTGCCTGTACATACGTTATGTTTCGAGGGCTCCAGGGGCAGGTGACTGGCACTGCCAAATGGTCTGCTCATTCCTGCATTTTTCTGGTCTTACAATTTGAAGAGCTGCTTTCCTGAGTTAAGAGCATTTGAAACACAAGTAATGTCCTTTTTAGCGAAATCAGGTAGGTTGTTTAAATATTTCTGAGGAAAAGTCAAGACATTGATAACTTTGACAACTTTGGCAACTTTGACCAAGCCATCGGAGGAAGCTGTTCAGATTGGAAGATTTGATTTGTGCGGATTGAGTGTGCGGCCATTTGCTAAAGTCACGTGACTCAGTGTGGCCTATTGCAGTCCTTCCTCTCTATAGCCACATGTTTTAAATGTTGTTGTCCATTCATTAGTCCTTGCTTTGGGATTATGGTGATATAGTAATGAGTAGTTTGAGAGAGAAGGATAGTGGTAGCCCGCTTATTTTCTTGTGTCTCTATCCTAGCACATCTGACTCTGCCTGTCTCCTTTTCTTTCATTGGCTCTCAGGATGTGGGAGCCAAGACCAGCCTTCGGTTGCCAGAACTCTACCGTGTTGGCCAGACAGACTCCCTCTTCAACTACTCGCACTTCCTGCGGTCCATCCTGTACGGCGCCTTCACGTCTTTCGTGACCTTTTTCATCCCTTTTGCGGCCTTCTGGGACACGGCGGGACCAGATGGGATTTGTGACTTCCAGGCCTTCTCTGCGACCATCAGCACAGCGGTGGTTTTTGCACTTACGATTGAGGTGAGAGCACATCGAGGTAATGGGAGTAACAACCTCATCTAATGACATTCTACCTCAAGTGGTCAAAGTAAAAAAAAAGAAAGTATCCCAGCTGTGATCCTGAATGCAAATGTGAGTGAGGCATTGAAGCTCAGCAAGATCAGACAAAGTAATCTATTACTATGTATATGACATTTCACCTCCAGGTAACTGCTCATAAAGTATTTGGATTGTGCACTTACCTGAGAGTTACACATGCTTCTATGTGATTTCTGAAGCGATTTGTGTTCTACACCCCTGTGGTGCATAACCATGTCCCCTCCTGAGGAACATCAGCCAGTGAACATCTGGAACACATGAGTTGGTGCATCTCTGAGATGCACCAACCTGCGCTAGTACGTATGTGAGCTTCATAACCCGCTACATACTTGAGTCGCTTCAGCCGCTGCACTCCTCAGACCCGTCATCCAGTGCACACCTACAACATGTCACCGACTGCACCCCTGAGGCTCAGGATCTGGTTTTCCCTTGAGCCACATGACTATGTGCACCTCTGTGATGCGTCGCCCAGTCCACCACCTAAGCACAGAACCTAGTGCACCCCTGAGTTGCATCTCCCAGCTGACTCCAGATGCACCTCACCCAGTGCCACTGATCGGTGCACAAACCTCTGCACACCAGTGACGCATCATATGGTGTATCCCTAATGTACATGATGTATGATGCGTATACTCCTGAGTCATGTGACCCAATGTACCTCTGAAACGCATTGCGCGATATAAACAAGCAGTATACTACTGAGGCTCATAGTCCAGTGTGCTCCTGAGACACATAACGTGTGCCCCCCTCAATGTTTGACTCCGTGCACCCAAATTGGCACATCACCTTATCACCCCAGAGATGCTTGAGCCCTGCACAATCAAAGGCTTATATCTGAGTGCACTGGAGCGCATGACCTCATGCATCCCTGGAGGCGCATGACCCACTGCACCCCCGGCCCTATCAGACATTCACTGCACCCCTGAGAAGTGTTACCCAGTGCCCCACAGAGCACATCACATAATGCACCCTGAGGGACGTGCTCCAGGGCAGGATAGGGCCCGGCAATTATTCACTGCACCCCTGAGAAGCATTACCAGGTGCACCTCAGAGATATATCACCAAATGCACCCCTGAGGCTTATGCCCCAGTGCACCGTAGGGCTGCACTTGGAGACATTTCCCAGATCTCCTCTGAGATCTCACCCAGAGTTCCCCTGAAGTCTCACCCAAAGCTCTCCTGAGGTCTCACCCAGAGTTCTCCTGAGGTATTACCCAGAGCTCCCCTTATGCACTCTACCCTGTGCCCATTGCTGCTCTCTTAACTTTGCCCTTCAGATCCATCCATCAGTGGACCAAAAACTGTATCTGGGTGTATGCAACTTTCAGTCTGCCTGTGTTGATGCCTGAATGTGTGCTGGTCTTCATGCACTGATGCCTGTATGTTTGCTGGTCTTTATGCATGGATACCTACATTCTTGTTGGTCTTTATGCATGGATGCCTCAATGGTTTCTGGTCTTTATGCTCTGATGCCTGAATGTTTGCTGGTCTTTATGAATGGATTCCTGCATGCTAGCTCATCTTTATGTCAGTGGTGGTTGGTGGCATAAGAAAATGGTGGGGCGCTACGAGAGCATACTTTAAAAAAACATTCAATCAGCAGCAATATGCAATGGCCCCACCCTTTGTTCAGCTTACAGAGAGTAAAAAATAAAATTGTAATAAAATAATTTTATTACCATTTTATTTTTCACGCTTTCTGGGTCGACGCTCCTATAGAGGAACCACCACTGCGTTATGCACTGAGGTCTGAATGTTTGTTGGTCTTTATGCATAGGTGACTGTATGTTTGCTGGTCTTCATGCATGGATGCCTGCATATATGTTGATCTTTATAAATGGATGCCTGCATGTTTGCTAGTCTTTATGTATGGTTGCCGGCATGTTTGCTGGTTTTTATGCATGGATGCCTGCATGTATTCTGGTGTTTATCCAGTATTAGGGTATCTTTCATAGATTCACATGCCTGAATCACTCCCCGTCGTTGAGGCGGGAGTCCCACGGTAAATTATATACAATAGCAGTGCCTAAAAATTTCTTGTAGTAGGCTGGAAAAGCCCAAAGGCCTAACTAGGCCTCAAAACTTAGCAGCCTATCTACATCATTATGTAAAAAGACCTGAAATAGTAGCCTTAGCCAATCAGCTGTCCTCACCCTCTAGAACCTTCCCAGCTCAGGCAGTTCTCCTCTGATTTTCACCGGACTTCGTGTGTATGGGAGTCTCCCTGAGTGCCTACTCAGTTTTTGATCTTTATTCCTTAAAATGTCTGAAAAGAAGGCTCTTTTCAAAGCTTGTGGGACCTGCTACAAGAAGAGAGTCCATGTGGATGACCAGCACTCTGACTGTATTTATTGCCTGCACCCTTCACATATTGTGAAGGACTGTAGAATTTGCCGTACCTTCCCTCAGAAAACTATCAGGGATAGGGAGGCAAGGGTTCTTTTGTGGTTGAAGTCTTCTTCCACTGATGATGAGGACAAAGCCTCTACCTCCAGCAAGAGAGCTAGATCCAAAGAAAGTGCTTCTCCTGAGAGAAAGAAAAAACTTAAAACCTCTCAGAAAGCTTCAGAACCCTCTAAGAGTGCATCGGCTTCTTCAACTGTGAGTACAACCCAGGCTAAGACTGTTTCTCTGGTGTCTGTACCTACTACTACTTTGACTTCTGCCTCCTCATCTACTTCTACGGTTACCACTTCAGCTATTACCTCACCGTTGATGTCTGTTAAACCATTGCTGACTAAAACCAAGTTGCCATCGCCGTTGACGATGGCTCCGTCGACTAAATCTTCTGCTCCGTCGACGACAACGAAGCCGACTTCATGGTCGACGAAGACATCGTCGACAAAGGACTCGTCGTCGTCGAAGTCACCATCGACGGCCTCGTCGACTAAAGACTCGTCGACGAAGACATCATCGACGGTCTCGTCGACTAAAGACTCGTCGACGAGGACATCATCGACGGTCTCGTCGGCGAAGAACTTGTCGACGAAGACACCAACGACGGACCCGTCGACGAAGGGCTCGTCGACGAAGACACCATCGACGGGCCCGACGACGAGGGACTCGTCGACAAAGACACCATCGACGGCCTCGTCGACTAAAGACTCGTCGACGAAGACATCATCGACGGTCTCGTCGACTAAAGACTCGTCGACGAGGACATCATCGACGGTCTCGTCGGCGAAGAACTTGTCGACGAAGACACCAACGACGGACCCGTCGACGAAGGGCTCGTCGACGAAGACACCATCGACAGTCCCGACGACGAGGGACTCGTCGACGAAGATGCTATCGACAGTCCCGACGACGAAAGGTTCGTCGACGAAGACACCATTGACGACCTCGTCGACGGCAAGATCTTTGTCATTGACAGGACCGTCGACGGAGATCCCTGTAACAGTGGCTTCCGCACTGAAATCTGCTCATCTGTTGCACGGTTCACCTTCAGCAAGGATACAATACACTCATTTTCAGATGAAAACGTATCAAAGGCAGGATTATTCACATATTTCTCCACTCTTGCCATCGCACATTTTGGAGACATACATGGAAGAAGAGTCAGATGAAGGGGAAGAGGATGACGGTCCTTTTGGGATTGCCCGTCACCCTTCTCAATTAAATATTAAATATCAGGAGGATGAGGAGGAAGTCCATGATCATTATACACATGACGTTTATTCCACGCCATATCAGTCACCTCATACTAGACCTTCTCGGTCTGAGGACACTGCACATTTACCAACTTCCTTAATACAGGATTTGCAGGCTATGTTGGCGGATTATCGCCAGAGATTTCCATCAAATCAGGTTGCACCCGCTGGGTCACCTGTTCCAGTTGACGTGCCAAGACCTCCGTCACCAAGAGCTTCATTGTCGCCACAGCAAAATACTGCTCCAGTTCCTCAAAATGATACGGACACTTCTTCCAATGATGATGAAGAAAGCAGGGAAGAGGGAGAGTTGCCGGATAAAACACCTGTTGATCCTTGGGAGGATTATGTCATTCCTATGCCTTCTCCACCTGCGCCCCGTCCTTCAGATTCTCCACCTGAAGATATTGGCGGTTTCCACAATATTATGCAGAGAGCTGCTAATAGATTTGAATTGGCTGTCACAGTTGAGCAGTCAGACTGCTTTTTACATGACTTTAAAGAGGGATATCGCAGAGTGACCAGGGCTATTCCTATTATTGATTATATATGGAAGGAAGGCCTCAACATAATGAAAACTCCCGCTTCCATTCCTGCAGTTCTTCCAAGGATAGAGAAAAAGTATCGAGCACCATCTGATACTCCAGCTCATATCCCAGGCTGCGCAGCAAAAATCCAAAAATCCTTCTGCTCCCATTTCAACGCCACCTGACAAGGAGGGCAGAAGACTTGATGCAATTGGAAAGAAGTTTTCAGCAAATACAGCAGCCTCCATTAAAGCTGCTAATTCATTAGCTATCCTGGCTCGTTATGATAGACAAATGTGGTCCGAGCTCACGGAATATCTTGAGTTGATCCCTGAGGATCATCAGATGGAGGTGCGCAGAATTGTAAAGGAGGGTGAAAGGGCGGCCTCAGAAATTATTGATTGCGCCCTGGACATTTCAAACACCAATTTTAGACAATTGGCTGGAGCAGCTGTGCTTCGGCGTCAAGGTTGGCTCAGGGCTACCACCTTCAGGCCTGAGGTCCAAACCAAAATCTTGGACATGGCATTCGATGGCGAATCATTGTTTGGGAAGCACATTGATGACGCTTTACTGGCTATTAAAACTGATACTGATACAGCTAAATCTCTTGGTACCCTGCGATACAAGAGGGGATCCTTTAGAGGAGCAAGAGGCCGTGGTTACTCCTCCAGAGGCAATTATTCCAACCAACAAAATCGTCAGTATCAATCTACCTACAACAAGCCTTACTACCAATCTTCTTACAGGCTGCCTGCCTCTGGTTCTTTCTCTCGGCAAGGAGGGAAACGACGCTCAGGCAATCAAGGGCGAGATTCTAACAAGCGCCAATGAGCTTTGCCGGATGTCAGCCACTCACCTTTCCCTTCCCGTGGGCGCCAAAATCTCCGCCTTTTACCACCAATGGCGGAAGATAACTTCAGATCAGTGGGTCATGGATTTGGTCAGCAAGGGACACACTCTGGAGTTTTTGCAGAAGCCTCCAACAACGCCGCCTAGGGGTCCCCCTCCCCCTCGTCCTCACTTACTCTTCAAAGAAGCCTTAAAGATGCAACACAAGAATGGGATAGAACGAGTCCCTCCTTCTCAGAAAGGGAGGGGGTTTTATTCTCGCTTCTTCCTCGTGGAGAAAAATTCGGAAGAGTGGCGTCCAATATTGGATTTGCGCAAACTCAACAAATATCTAAATAAACAGAGTTTCCGCATGGTAACGTTGAAGGACATTTTGAATTGTCTCAACGAAGGGGACTTTATGGCTTCTCTGGATCTACAAGACGCCTACTTCCACATCCCTATTCACCTGAACCACCGCAAATTCCTAAGGTTTCAAGTGGCCGGCGTCCATTTCCAGTTCAAAGTGCTTCCATTCGGCCTGAAATCGGCCCCCAGAATCTTTACCAAATGCCTAGCTCCAGTGGCAGCAATGTTGAGGTCCCAGGGAATGCAAGTTTTCCCATACCTCGACGACTGGCTGTTAAAAGGTCCAACCAGAAACTCAACAAAGGAAGCGGTCAGGAGTACGCTTTCTCTCTTCTCGAATCTAGGACAGACCCTCAATTCGAGGAAATCTCAGCTCCAACCTCGTCAAGAATTGACATTTCTGGGTGCAATCTTGAACACATGCCAGTGCAAAGCATACCTGACACAAGAGCGACAAAACAAACTCGTAAAACTAGCAAGACAGATATTCGCAAGAAGGTCACTTTCAGTTCGGATATACGCTTCCCTACTAGGGATGTGTTCATCTGCGATCAGCCTCATTCCTATGGCGAGACCCAGAATGAGACCGTTGCAAGAAGAGTTACTTCGTCAGTGGAAGCAAGTCGAGGGATCATTCGACGACCGCGTCAAAGTAACTGCCAAAATGAAACGCGCTCTTCTTTGGTGGTCAAAGGCACACAACTTGTCGCCGGGCCTCACCTTTCTCCAAGAAATTGCAGAGTTCACCCTGACTACGGACGCATCCATGGAAGGTTGGAGAGGTCACCTTCAGGACCTTCAGATCCAGGGAAGATGGTCTTGTCAGTACCAACAGAAGCACATCAACAGCTTGGAACTAAGGGCCATTTTTCTCTCCCTACAAGCCTTCCTGCCAAGGATTGTGAATTCGTCCATGCTGGTGCGTACGGACAATACCACCAGCATGTTCTACATAAACAAACAGGGAGGAACGAAATCTCTCACCCTGTCACTGGAAGCTCAGGAGATGTGGGAATGGGCCCTGCGTCACGGCATATCCCTCAGAGCAGAGCATGTACAAGGAGATCGGAACTCTCTAGCAGACAGTCTCAGCAGAACGTTCACAGGCTGTCACGAATGGGAGCTCGAACAACATAAAGTAGAGATGATTTTTCGGCTTTGGGGGACGCCGACGCTGGATTTGTTTGCCACGCAACAAAACAGCAAATGCCTGTTTTATGCCAGCAGGTTCCCAGAACGGGGGTCAAGAGGAAATGCCCTCCTGATGAGATGGACCGGAATGTTTGCGTACGCCTATCCTCCGATTCCGCTCATTCCGAAGGTGCTGCAAAAGATGAAGAGGGAACACTGCACTCTCATCCTCATTGCTCCCCATTGGCCAAGGCAATTTTGGTTTCAGGAGCTCCTTCTGCTCTCTCAACAACCTCCGTTTCGTCTCAAACCGACAGTGTCAATGTTGACAAGGGAGGGAGGTCAAATCCATCATCCGGATCCTCAATCGCTGCACTTGCACGCTTGGCTCCTGACTTCTTGGAGTTCAAGGACCTAAACATCTCCTCGGACTGCAGGGCGATATTGTCGCAAGCACGTGCGCAGAGTACCATCAAAACATATCGTTTCAAGTGGAAGAGATTCTGCTCATGGTGTGGAGACAATGAGGTTCATCCACTTCAGGCTCCTCCTGAAGCCATCCTTCCATACCTACTGTCGTTGGCTAAGGCTGGTCTAGCTTTTTCTTCTATTAAAGTGCATCTGGCAGCAATATCCAGATTCAGGAAGAGTTCCAACAAACCATCCTTATGTTCATCCTCTTTGATCAAACAATTCCTTGAGGGGCTATTCCGAGCTTTTCCGCCAGTTCACCCTCCTCCTCCTGAGTGGGATCTTAATATTGTTCTTTCTCAGCTTCTAAAAAGGCCCTTTGAACCGATTCATAAAACAGAACTAAAGTTTCTGACTTGGAAAGTGTCAATCTTGTTGGCTCTTACTTCCGCTCGCAGAGTTAGTGAAATACAGGCCTTCACTATTACTCACCCTTTTCTGTAATTCTCTAAAGACTTTGTTATGCTTAGAACCAATCCAAAATTCATTCCTAAAGTACCAACTCAGTTCCACATTAATCAACCGGTCAAACTCAGAACCTTTTTCCCGGATCCGAAAACTCCTGCGGAGAAGGTCTTACATTCTCTGGATGTGAAAAGGTGTCTGAAGTTTTATCTTCAGAAGACAAAGGACATCCGCAAATCTAAACAACTTTTTGTTGCTTATGGCAAAGCCACCTTGGGTCAAGCTGTCACAAAAGCAACTATTGCCAGGTGGTTGTCTTCTACAATTACTTTCTGTCATGACAAGGCCAACAGACATTTATCAAGGAAGGTCAAAGCGCATTCCACAAGAACAATGTCGGCGTCTACGGCCCTTTTCGCTGGAGTGACGCTGGAGAACATTTGCCGAGCTGCTACTTGGAAAAGTGTACACACTTTTACCGAACATTACTGTCTGCAGTCGGCGGTTCATGATGACACAGCTGTTGGTGATGCGGTGCTGCAGCATCTTCTTCACTAAGGTTGGATAGCTTATGGTCTTTTTTATTCTTCTTTTAAAGTTTAAGTATTTATAATGCTGTCCTATCAGTGATGTTTTATGAAGGTTTTGATGCATGTGTTATGTTAACAAGTTTGTACTCTATTACCTTCCTGGTAGAGTGGGGATAGATATATGTTTTCTTTGTCTCCCACCTTCCTCTATCGACAGACATGATGTTACTGCTTGCTATTCTGATTCAGGCATGTGAATCTATGAAAGATACCCTAATACTGGATAAGAAAACGAGTTACTTACCTGTAACTACGGTTATCCAGTATTGGTATCTTTCATAGATTCACATGCACCCACCTTCCTCCCCGGTAGGGCAGTTCTTTCTATGGATACTCATTCTCACTTGTGCTGGGAAAATCTGAGGAGAACTGCCTGAGCTGGGAAGGTTCTAGAGGGTGAGGACAGCTGATTGGCTAAGGCTACTATTGCAGGTCTTTTTACATAATGATGTAGATAGGCTGCTAAGTTTTGAGGCCTAGTTAGGCCTTTGGGCTTTTCGCAGCCTACTACAAAAAATTTTTAGGCACTGCTATTGTATATAATTTACCGTGGGACTCCCGCCTCGACGACGGGGAGTGATTCAGGCATGTGAATCTATGAAAGATACCAATACTGGATAACTGTAGTTACAGGTAAGTAACTCGTTTTCTTATGCATTGATGCCTGCATGTTTGTTGGTCTATAATCTATATGCATGGGTGCCTGTTTGTTTGTTGGTCTTTATTCATGAATGCCTGCATGTTTGCTGGTCTTTATGAATTGATGCCTGCATGTTAGCTTGTCTTTATGCACTGATGCTAAATGTTTCCTGGTCTTTATGCATGGGTGCCTGTATGTTTGCGGGTCTTTATGCATGGGTGTTTGCATGTTTGCTGGTCTTTATATATGGGTGTTTGTAAGTTTACTGGTCTTTATGCATGGGTGCCTGTATGTTTGCTGGTCTTCATGTGTGGATGCCTGTATGTTTGCTGGTCCTTAAGCAGAGGTGCCTATAGGTTGATGACAAGACCAATGATCCACGTTAAGGCGCCATCTACGAAAAATTCCCCTCGACAATACCATCATCGCAGACGACCACTACAGCGATGATTACCACTGTCCCATCATCTACGCCATTGACGATGCTGACATCGATGACTCAGGCCATTAATGCGCCCATCCCATTGGCTAACACCTCCTTGTTGACAACAATTTCTATGTTGACTACACCGGCTACGAGCCTGCTGTCGAAGCAGACACCACAGTCGTCAAGGCTCTCGTCGGCGCCACTGTCAACGTCTCCACCATCCACGAGACTAACATCATTGAGTCCCTCGTCGGTGATGATGCAAGTTACAAAGACTATTTAAGGCCTCAAGACACTTCCTCCCAGACATTTATTTGATGATTTGGATAATTCAGAAGGTGAAAGGTCATATTGAGATGCACATAGTCTATCTGAATTACAAGTCTTACATCAAGATTAAAAAAAGCAATCTTATTATGGACATTTCTCTAATCCACACACCAAACACCAATTTGCGTAGTACTATGTATTGTAATGTAATGTAAGGGGTGCTTATAGAGCGCACTGACACCATGGGTTTCCTAGCGCTGGTTGGACAGAGAGAGGCCAGAGGGACTAACCGGATTGAGGGAAAAGCCAAGTTTTTAAGGACTTGCGAAAAAGTATCAGGGAGTTAGAAGTTTTGAGAGACAGAGGGAAAGAGTTCCAAAGTTTGGGGGCCAGGTGTGCGAATCTCCGGCCTCCAGATCTGCAAAGCTTGTAGGGGGGGACAGTCAAGAGGTGAAGATGAGTGGATCTCAGATTCCGGGATGGGCAATAGGGTCTAATAAGAGATTTCACAAAGGCGGGACAAGGCCCGGTCAACGATTTAAAAGTAAGGCAGCCGACCTTGAAAGCCGCCCTTGCGGTGACCGGGAGCCAGTGAAGTTTGGCAAGAAGGGGCCTGGCAGATTGCCACTTCGGGATCCCTAGGGCCAATCTCGCTGCTTGATTTTGAATCACTTGCAGTCTGGCCACCGATGTTTTGGGCAAACCGTGATAAATCGCATTGGAGAAATCTAAGCGGGAGAGGACAAGGGCCATGATGACCTGCAGGAGGGCATCAGGTGTGAAGAGGGATGCCACTTTCCTGATCCTGCGTAGCTGGTAAATACAGGACGAGACCACTGTCCCTACCTGTGGCCCAAGGGATAAGCCGGAGTCAATTGTGACCCCTAGACTCTTCACCGAGGTCGCGGGGGTGGGAGGGGGACCAAGTTCCGCCGGCCAAAATTGTGGCCCCCAGGAGGTGGCGCTCCTACCGGGAAGGAGGAGCTCCGTCTTGCCGGGGTTCAATTTTAACTGGTTGTGGCCCATCCACTGGAGAATGTGGGACATGACTGCCTGGAAGTTGGGGATAGCAGAAGAGGAGGTAAGAGGAAAGATGAGTTGCAGGTCGTCCGCGTAATTAAACACGGTGACGTCCCACTGCCTCAGAGAAAGAAGAAGGGGGCGAAGATAGAGATTGAAAAGAAGAGGGGATAGAGAAGAGCCCTGGGGGACCCCGCATGGCGAGTGCTCCCTTGGAGCCCTGAAAGTGCCCAGACTAAGGGTCTGAGACCTGCCGGCCAGGAAGGATTTGACCCAGGCCAGCGCCAGGCCCTGGATGCCAGCCTGCTCGACACGGCGGAAAAGGATGTTATGATCCACCGTGTCGAAGGCGGCCGACAGATCTAATAATACCAGGGCCTGGGGGGTACCCTTGTCAACCCCGTCTCTCAAGGCATCCAGCACGGCCAAGATCACTGTCTCCGTAGAGTGGCCGGGTCTGAAGCCGGCCTGGTTGGCCTCGAGAAAGTTGGAACTCTCGATAAACTGTGAGAGACAGGTAGTGACGTGGGCCTCCAGGATTTTAGAGAAGAAAGGTAAAAGAGAGATAGGACGGTACTTCGCTGGAACCGCGGGATCGGCCCCCGGCTTCTTCAAGAGGGGCACCAGCACGGCCTCCTTGAAGGAGCCGGGCACCGTACCGGAAGAAAGAGAAGAGTTTAGCAGGGGGAGGATGCAGTCGGGTAGGGAGTGGCAGATGTCCCGGAGTATGGACGGGGGGCAGCAGTCGTCAGGGGATCCGGATTTGATACGGGTGGCAAGAGTGGCCAGAGAAGTGGGGTCTAGGGGGGGGAATTGAGTGAACGAAAAGGTATTGTGAGGGGGGGGAACAGAACCAGCTTCCTGTGTGGGGGTCTGGGTAGGGAGCGTCCTGGGGTCGGAAGTAAATTCATTTAGGATTTTAAAAATTTCTTTCGATTGACAGGGGGCAGATAAAATTTTTCCTGAGGCATAGGCTTTTTTTGCTGTAAGAATGGCAAGTTTATACCTGTTGCGGGCGACCACATAGGCATCTCTACTTGAGGGGTGGTAGTCTCTCCTCCACTTACGCTCGAGTTGGCGGAGTTCCAAGTGGAGGGATTTGAGATGGGGGGTAAACCATTTGTGGGAATTACTGTGCCTGGATTGAGGGAACTTAGTTAGGGGGGCAAAGATGTCGCTGGCTGTCGTGAGCCAGTCTACTACCAGCCCATGAAGCTTATCGGTACCGGTGTCATTAGGTAGCAGGGGGCGAGTTTGAGACAGATGGGCAAGCAATTTGGGGGAGTCGACAGCCTTCCACTTGCGGGCCATGCCGCCCTCCCGTGGGGGGACCCTAATCTGGCCAACCGCCGATATAGTGGTGTCGATCATGAAGTGGTCTGACCACACACAAGGTGTTACTAATGGGCGGGAGGACCCCATGAGTCCAGATATGATCGAGGATGTGGCCACCCTTATGGGTGGCAGACCTGACTAGTTGAATAAAGTTCAGGCTCGAAAGGCCCTCGAACAAATCGGAAGCATGCGGGCCAGCGTCCTCGTGCTGGAACCAGTAATTAAAGTCCCCAATGATGACAATCCGGGGGGAGGAGGTAGCGATGTTAGTTAGCTGATCAATGAAAGATGAAGGAAAAGACGGCATAGGGTGGGGAGGGCGATAAAGTACCATGAGGGTAACTGCCCCTGCATCAGTCCCGAGACTGAGGACCAGGGTGTCCACTTCCGGCAGGGTCATAGCCGCGGAGGTAATGATCTTCAGATCCTTACGTATAAGCGCCGCCACCCCTCCCCCAGAGCGACCCCCTGAACGATTGGTGTTCAGCAAGAAGTAGTCTGGGGGTAATGCACCCAAGATGTCAGGAAGTGAGTCATCAGTGAGCCAGGTCTCTGATAAGAGTAGGACATCAGGACTTTCAGTCAAGAGTAGATGTAAGATGTCGGCTTGGTGCTTGACCATGGAGCGGGTGTTTAGGTACAGAACCCGTATCTGTGACTCGGTGGGAGCGGGAGCCATAGGTGCTGGTATCGACGCAAGGTGGGGGAGTGGGATGCCTGCGATGCCGAGAGATGTAATGCGAGTCCAGGTGTCGGGGGAGAGAGGGCTGGCAAAGGCACGTAGGCACTTAAGGGCAGAGGAGGAGTAGGGTATGGGAATGACAGCATCCCTAGCCCCTGGGCCCGTCCGGCCGCGGACGGGCGCAGACGGGCTGGACTTAGGCGCGACTTTGGCGCGCTGACGGCGTGCCCGCTGCGCCCGTCCGCTGCGCTCCCTATAACGGGGCGCCATTTTATAGGTCAGAGGTGGTGAGGGGCCGAGCGCTGCACCGCTGACCTCCTCCCCCTCCTCACCTAAGATGGCGGCCACCAGCGCGTCCCGGCGGGAAGCAATCTCCCGTGGAAATGAGTGCTGGCAAGAGGCTAGCTAGCAGAGCAAATGCGGCGAGCGGAGCTGCGGCGAGCGAAGCTACGGCGAGAGGAGCTGCCTCCAAGTGACCCCTGCACAACAAAAACAGGTTAGACAGGAAATACAGTTTTTAAAACATTTAAAATCAGGCGCGAGTGTAGCGCGAGTCAGGCGAGTAGCCAGCGTCCCACTGGCTGGCTCTGAGTGTCCAGAATCCAGAATCTCTGCCGGCTCCACGTGAGGTGCAAGTGCTTCTCTTACTGGTACAATATCTGCAGGCTACGTTGCAGGACTACCACAAAAGGTTCCCAGACCCTGCACAGGAGCCACAAAAACTTTGTGCACCACTGCCGCCTGTCCCATCCACTCCAATGCCTATGCCACCGCCCATGACACCAAGAATGGCACCTGCCTCTAATATTGCTGCACTGCTGAGAGATGATCCATCATCAACTTCTGACTATGACAGGGGAGCAGGTGAGATTCATGACCCCTATCCACCTCATGATGAGTGGGATGACTATGTGATCCCCACTCCATCGCCTCCAGTACCACATCCCTCGGATTCCCCTCCTGAAGATATCAGGGGTCTCCACAATTTAGTGGAAAGGGCTGCAGTACAGTTTGACTTGCCTGTATGAAGCAATCCGATTACTTCCTGTATGACTTCAAGGAGCAAGTATGCAAGTCTGTTCGAGCTATCTCAATAATAGATCACATTTAGGAAGAGGGCATTAAACTGATGAAAACAACGGCATCCGTGGCGGCTGTGGTGCCAGGTATCGATAAGAAATACAAGTCTCCTGAGGACTCTCCCGTCTGCCTCATAGTCATCCCAAGCGGACTTAGTGGTCTCACAAGCGGCACAACATAATTCAAAGAATCCTACCACTCCAATTTCTACTCCACCTGACAAGGAGGGCAAACGATTAGATAACATCGTAAAACGTGTTCCACTATGTCTGTCCTTTCTATTTGTGCGGCCACTTCTTTAGCCATCTTAGGCCGCTATGATAGACAAATGTGGTCTGACATCAGTGCATTGATCGAGCTAGTGCATGAAGATCAGAGGTCTGAGATTCAGAAGATATTGCAAGAGGGGGAACGCACATCTGAAATAATCAAATGTGCGATGGATATTGCTTCCACTGGCTGGAGCTGCTGTATTGCAGACACAAGGCTGGTTAAAATTGACATAATTCAGGCCAGAAGTACAATAAAAAAAATGCTCAAAATGGCACATGATGGTAATACATCATTCAGAAAACACATTTATGAGGCGCTACTTGTTATCAAATCCTGCAAGGGTATTGTTTTGACTTATACTGGGTGCTCCCTTGTGTCTGGACAAAGCTAAACCTCTCTGAAGAGCTGTAATGACAGCGAAACACGTGTCAGGGGTTGCTTTTATTCATGTCAGGTTGGCTTGGATATATATATATTGCGTGAACTCTGCAGCATGGTAGACATACCTCCATAAACACAGACAGGGACCCTGGTAGGTGCTTCAATTTGTGTTTATTCACCCGTCGCCAATACGCGTTTCGGCTCAGCAGAGCCTTGATCACATGACATGCTTTGGTGAGTTAGTGCAAAATGTAAAGTGACCAGTACCAGCCATCAGGATGTCACATGATGATAGACATAGAAAACATATTTGTACATTTATATACAATTCCTGTGCCTCAAAAGGTCATTGTTTGTAATGCATTGACAAGCGGTACTTGAGATTAACTCATATACATTTCAAATGTATTTTAAAATCCCAGTACTCCGCTAAAACATAACTGGTAAAATACCTGCTAATTCACATTTCAAGACCATTTCTTTCTAGCTGTACATTATATGCGGATAAATCATGTACATTCAATTCACTAATGCATTGACCCATGGCGATGTACATATCCTAATTGTTGTTGTACTGTGAAATCTAACGTGTGCTAAAGTGCAAAGTGCAATGTGCTAAGTCAATTCATTCTTCACTGATGTTTTAGACTGATTCCGCTTCATATGTAGCAAAATATCTAATAAATGCTGCAATGATCGCTCAAGATTATTGATGTGCATAAATAACAATTCTAGGCATCTTCATGTTAGTATTGACTGAACTTTGTGCAAATCTCAATTAGACTACATACATATATAAATATTCAGATCAATAAATAAATAAAAACCCAAATATGAATATATGAATATGTCCATACACATGTAATAAATATATAAATACTGCCAATAAATACAAGTAAAATACTGAATACTCCATTGGTCATAAATATATATATATATGTAACATCAAGCTATTTCTTCCCTTTGTGTACAAGCTCATAAAGCATCATGGTTCCATAACAAAAGCCTAGTTAATTTTCTGCTCAACACCTTAATTGTGGATACTGCGCTATTTATCCCAAGCATGTGTGCAGATCCTCAGTTGCATTTAGACACGATGAGTGTTTGGAATCTAGTTGAAGAATATATCTAGTTTCCAACTTCCTAAGTTTGTTAACTCTGTCCCCACCTCGCCTACTTGGGGGGACTGTGTCAAATACAGAGGGGCAGATTTACAAGCCCCTTGCGCCTCTTTTGCGCCGCCATTGTGTCACTTTTGTGACGCAGCGGCAGCGGCAGCGGCAGCGCAAAAGATGCGCCATGGTGCGGGGTATTAACAACGTAACGCATCTGGGAGATGCGTCACGTTGTAAAGCCCTGCGCCATAAGGAGGCGTTCCTGCGCAGGAATGCCTCCTAAAAGTGGCTGAGTGAAATCTACAAGATTTCACTCAGTCACTTTTAGGCCAATGCTGCGTCAAAACCCTGCGCCTGCTTGAAGCAGGCGTAAGGCTTGAGGTAGCATTGAAAGAATAGGCCCCCCTAGAGCATTTCTGGAGCTGCGTGGCGCTTGCGACGCAACTCCAGCAATGCGCCGCTTTTACGGCACAGATGCGTGACGTGACGCATCTGTGCCGTTTTGGCCCCATGGTGCGCCGCATTGTAAATGAGGCGCATCATGGGTGGCGGAGCTGCGGCGCACAATTACTGGCGCATCCCAGCTAATTTGCAGGGATGCGCCAGTATTTGTAAATCTGCCCCATAGTATTTGAGGTCTGCATTGTTGGAGTTATGCTTTTCTTTAAAATGGCGCACCACAGGATAAGTGTTATCCTGGTTGGTAATGGCACGCAAATGCTGTAGGATGCCCTTATGCACCTGCAGAACCGTGCTGCCTATGTATATGGGCATAGCAGCACATAGACCGCATATTCCGTTCTGCAGGTCAACAATTTGGTAATCTTGAATTCTCTGTCACTAAAAGGTGTTTTAAATGTACATTTGTTAATACCATGCGAGCAAGCCTTGCATGTTTCGCATTTGTAAAAACCTTTCCTCATATGGAGCCAACTCCCACTCTCAATTATCTCTGGGCGGGTTCTGACTACCTTATAGCGTATGGATGGTGCTCTGCTATAAGTGATGGACACCCTCTGCAGAAGCAGGGGTCCAATCACTGGATCGCTGAGTACCATGGCCCAATTATTTTGAATGATTTTCTGTAAGGGTCTGTGTTGATTGTTATATTTCCTGTTCCTTAGCCTCACCTTGCTTGTCCTTGAGGGCTTCTGCTCTACTCAGTTGCATTGATTTTGTAATGGCTTTGTCTATTATCTTTTCCGGATACCCTCTCTCTAGTAATCTCGTTCTGCTGTTGTTTTGAGCTGTGGCTAAATCCCCATCATTACTGCAAATTCGTCTTAACCGTAGCATTTCTCCATACGGTATACTATTTATAAGATGCATAGGATGCATACTACTCACAGGGAGTGTCGAGTTCCCTGCTGTCTTTTTTCTAAATAACCTAGTTTCTATCCTGTGATCTTTGCTATAGACTTGGGTATCTAGAAATTCCACTGAAGTAGAGCTGATGGTCGCAGTAAAGTTTTAATTAATGCTATTAATAACATTGAGGGCATGCACAAAATCAATAGCTTCTTTCTCAGACCCTTGCCACACTACAAAAAGGTCATCTATGTAGCATAGCCACATTTTCACATTCTCAGTCATATGTTGGCCATGGTCTCCCATGAGGACCAGCTCCTCCCGCCTGCCCATATGCAGATAAGCATTCCTGGCCTGCAGCTTTCCTTGCTAATGCTCGGCTAGTCCATTTGTAACATTACTGGAGGATAGCTTTCCTAGTTAGTGCACATGTAGTCTACCATCAGCATTCGTAGCCTGCAGCATTCCTTGCCAATGCCCATCTAGTCAACCTTCAACATTCCTAGCTTCATATATTCCCTGATAGTGCTTCATTAGTCTACCTTAAATGATCCTGACATGCAACACTCATTACTGGTCTGAAACCAGTCTACCTTCAGCGTGCTTGTCCTGTAGCATTCCCTTTAAGTCTCTAACTAATCCACTTTCAACTTCTCTGACATGCAGCTTTCCTTGCTATCCTACAACTGGCCTACTTTCAATATCCCTAGCCTGCCGCACCCCTTGCTAGTCATAAACTAGTCTTCCTTCAACATCCCACCTTGTAACCTTCTTTGCTTGTCTCCAACTCAATATCCTGGACCCACAGTATTTTTTACAAGTCTCCAACTGGTCTATCATTACCATTCATAGGTATGAAGTATTCCTTGCTAGTTCTGGACTAAATTACGTTAAACATTCCTGGTCTGCACCCCATTATATTCCAATGATGTTGCCGAAAAGGAGTTCTATTAATCTAGCCCAGTACTGATGGGACACTTGCCCAAAAGCTTGAATGGTTGGAAAATGTTAATTTCTGTTACTGATCCATAGCTCTCTGGGTGCTCCAGCTCTGGGACATACATGCAGGTTTTCAAGTGCATCTCAGCATTGACCTGCAGGTTCCTCTGCTCTTTGGATACCGTCACGTACATACTGATCTGCTACGCAATACACTGGTGACTTGCTGCTTCCTCAGCTTCTCTGATACGGGGACCTACATACCTGTCTGCTAATGCATGTCACCGGGGATTAGCAGCTCCCTCTGCATTTCTAATTCTCAGACATAGATGCAGGTTTGCCAGTCCAACTCACCAGTGACCTGCTGGCTACTCTACTTTTCTAAAACTGGGACATACATCTTCTGGGTTTCCTCTAATAACCATAAAAGCAGCTCTGCCAATATACTTCGGCGGTGACCTACAATGTCCTTTCCTTTTCTAATACTGGGACATCCATGCTATTCGGCCAATGCAACTCAATGGTGGCATGTAGCAGCCTCTGCTTTTCTAACTTGGGGACATACATGCAGGTCTGCCAGTGCTACTCATCAGGACCTGCAACTTCGTCTCGTGGTTCCGAACTAAAAGCCAGCTGGAACTCGAACAATACACTGGAGCACAGATTGACAGCTCCCACCTCACTTCAGCTCATCTACTGTGGACCACTTGGAACTCTGCAGTAGAACCCAGTCTTTCTGACCTGGGGCACCTTCTGCTGTTTTAGTGATCGGATAAACAATACAACCCAGCCAAGGTCTCAGATTGTGCCCTGAAGCACCACATGCTTTTTCACTTCACCTCAGATTTAACCCACAACAATGCTTCTGTAATAAGATATTTACCGAGTTCTAATCTATGTACCTATCGCAGCCTCAATTCTGGCCTCCAGTAGCCCCATTGCAAACTCCAGAACGCAGATTTCATACACATGGTATGGACTTGCTCACCACCATCACAGACTTGGGCAGAGGCGAACTCAATTGTGGCAGAACTGTCCACACACACTCTCACCCCCTCTCCTGAATCCTGTCTACTGGGACTGTGACTCCGCACAAAGGGGGGTAAACACTTACACCCCTTCATCGACCTGGCCTTTGTTCTGAATAAGCTGAACATAGCTCTGGCGTGGAAATCAACCCCTCCCCCCCCCCAGAGATTCGCTGGCCCCGGGTATTGCTGACACGGACCAGAGCTGAGGCTCCCACTCTCACATTGCTCCGTATGCAGGGCGATTCCCTACTGAAGGTGAGGAATGGGAGACGTTCTTGATTGTAGTTGAGGCTAAGATGGATGAACGCTCTCAATGAACCCTCAGACAACGAAAACTCTCACCGGTGTAACATTAATCGATGATACCCTGTAAATCATGATATTACCCGTTCTCGTGATTAATTCTGCTTCACGTCTGCATCATGCCCACATACCCCGCTGCACATTTCTCCCACAGCTCATGACCACTGGCTACTGCGATGCCCCCCCGGTATATAATTTGTCAGCCACTCGCTTACTCATGTTGTGGCGGGTATTCATTGCACATACCCACCTGTCCTCACCAGTTAACGACAATTTTTCACATCTGACCACAACACAGTCCGCTGCTGCTGCTGAAACAGGTGGATTTGCTATTCCTTGGGTCTCCTTTTGCAAGCTTCATGGACTGTGGTGCACTCCCACTGTTGAATTGTTGTTTCCCCTATCCCCCCCCCAATTCGTCCCAGTCGATGGTGAGACAGTTATGCAGTTACAAACTTTACATGTTGATAATGGTTGCTAAACTACAAGATGTACATCGCGTTAATTCCCCATATGTGTAAATGCCACATTGTGAGCTCCACCGTTGATTGTCGACCACTGTACTGTGCTGTTAATAAAAACATATATACAAAAAAGAACAGTAGAATATGTTTGAACTTTGAGTACATTTAAATGCCAATATCCCCTGGGTGCTCCTACAGGTCTCCATGGATATCTCCCAGTGGAATGTTTACTCGACCCTGTCTGTCCTCATCTCTATTGGATTCCTTTTCCTATTCTCATATCTGACTCAGCTTCCTTCAGCAGATCCAGTTATGTTCGCATTTGAAGGTAAGAATGAATGGCATACAGTCAAACCCAAAAATTTCTTGGCAGGTATTGAATTTCTGATTTGCCCCGAAAAAGAGGGGATCTTTTATTCCCCATTTCCTATCCCACCTGGGACCTCCCTAGTCGCCTTAAGTCTGAGCGTCATCCACCCTGTGTTGCTGCCTATTGTGTCACCTGGGCGGTGGGGCCAGTTCAGATCCATTCCCACTCAAGTGGAGGGATGCCCTTGGATGGTCCTCACTGTGTGGAGATCTACATTCAAGCCCTTCCAGAGTGTTAACCCTCCCCTCATCTACCATATTAAGCTGTAGTGTATAATTTGTTATGCATGGTTAATTGAGCGGGGTTACGGAATGGCCTACTTGTTAAGACTTGGTGTCTCGGGTGAGGTTCGCAGTAGTGCTCCAGTGTTTTGGTGCAAACTATAGCTGGGCTTATACATGGAGTGATTCAAAGAGGTTTGAGAGATACAGCTGCATTTCTCTCCCAGGGGATACTCATCAATAGTTATAAGTACTGAATAGAAACGCTGCCGCTCAGTGACCCTGGGCATGTACAAAAATGCATATATATTAATGTATGTTTTACCCAAGTCTAGTATGCACTACCGTCAGTCATACATACATACATACACATACATACATACATACATACATACATACATACATACATACATACATACATACATACATACATATATATATATATATATATATATATATATATATATATATTTATATATCACCACACAATGAATATTACTTCTTGAAGCCCCAATCTGAGGAATATCAGTGTTTTATTTTATCAGACTCGCAGCATTTCTTTCTCTGACGCGTTTCGGCTGTTCGATCAGCCTTGTTCACAGGTGAGCTGAGTAATAGTGCAGAGTGATGTAGGCCTTAAATCGCATTAAACACGTGACTTTCTTCTCTGAAAATACAACTCCCACATTGCACCTGAAACGTAAATACATTCTGTGTAAGGACACTATCACTTTTTTGTTTCGCTTAATAGCATTCAAAACATCACGTTATCGTGTAGTCCAAGTGCACATAATATTCAATACGCACTAGAGGGAGGCTTCATTTCGTATTTGCGTTATCGCTCGATATCATGCTGCTGGACTCACATCTGTGTTATAATGGTCAAACAGCAGTTCTGTAGTAGGGGATCTCTGTGTATAGTCATAATCTTGGGAATAGTCCCGCCCATGTGCGTGGACCCCGGAGCAATCAAAATAATCTCTTAAATTGTCTTCTTCTGCAGTCCTGCATAGACACTTAAGAGAAAATCAAAGACAAATAATGCAGCCTAAAACTACAAGGCTACATTGGCCAGCACTTCATCTTGAAATGAAAAGGATAACCTAATAATACTAAAATGTACACATTTTGCTAAGTTTCACACATAGAAAAACTCCCCTTCACAAAAATCCTTGTCATGATAGAGAGGGAGGGTTGGACAGACAAGCCACCCCATATGCTGCCATTATGTGTCTGGAAAAGGGATACTGTGCCTTTAAGAAACTCTCCATAGACCCTCGGTATCCCATGATGCACAGCCAAAGGCCTTTTACTTTCAGTTCTTTTTGAAGGTGTATAAAGCCAGGCCTGTAGCATTCAGTATATTACCATTTCATCCACCGGGGTAGAGGGCGGGTCGCTTATGACTATCACAGAGATACCCCTACTACAGAACTGGAGTTACAGGTAAGAAACTACTCCTTCTGTAGTAGGGGATCTCTGTGTATAGTCATAATCTTGTAAATAGAATGGCAAGCCCTTCCCAACAAACCAACCAGCGGTGGAGGAAACAGGCACAACCACTACTGTGCAAACAGATTTCTCAATGAAGCGTGCCCAACCTCAGCGTCTGCCCTGGCATCAGAATCCAGGCAGTATTGTTTGGCAAAGGTTTGGACCGACTTCCACGTGGCAGCCCTACAGATATCTGCAATGGGAACATTACGTAGCAAAGCTGTTGTAGCCACTTTGCCCCTGGTGGAAGGAGCCTTAGGCTTACCCCCTAAGGTCTTGTTAGTCTTTTGGTAACATAACTGGATACAGGACACAATCCACCTAGAGATGGACTGTTTTGAGGTGGCAAGGCCAGTCCTGACCGAACCGTAATTGAGAAACAATTGGTCTGACCTACGAATGTCCTTGGTCTTATCCAAGTAGAACTTCAACACCCTTCTTACATCCATGGAATGAAGAGACCTCTCCGCCGGAGAGGAAGGATGTTGGAAAAACGTAGGTAAAGTTATCGTCTGATTAACATGGAAATCAGAAATTACTTACCTCAATGATTGGTTGGTGAAAGCTCCTTCTCTTCCTCAAGCTACAGAAGACATCTCATTCTGCCTACAGCTCTTCCGCTCGCCAGGGCTGGCAGTCAATCTTCAAACATCCATTCTAGCTCTTTCTCATCTGTTAACGTTTCTAGGAACAACACTGGACACCCTCCAAAACAAGGCATTCTTATCAACAGACAGAAGGAATGCCATTCTGTCTCCGGCTCACGGTCGCTACAGAAGAAAGTTCATTTTTGTCCGTCTCCTCAAATCCTTCCTTGGCTTGAAGTAACAGGATCATTTGACGACATAATTGGTATAACTACGATCATGAAAGATGCACTTCTTTGGTGGCAATCTCCCAGCAATCTCTCTCTGGGACTGTCATTCCTTTCTCCTCTTCCAGAGTTTGTTCTGACCACAGATGCATCTTTGGAAGGCTGGGGAGCGCATCTGCAAGACCTCCAAATAAGCAGCAAATGGAGTCTCTCTCTCTCTCTCTCCAAAATACATATACATTTTCTGGAACTACGATCGATTTTTCTAGCTCTACAGTCATTCCTCCCAAGAATAAGTGCATCCTCAGTCCTCATACGCACAGACAATACCACCTGCATGCATTATCTAAACAAGCAGGGTGAAACAAGATCTCCAATCGTATCCTGGAAAGCTCAATGAATATGATAAGGGACACTACAACATCAAATAACGATCAAAGCAGAGCATCTCCCTGGAGTAAAGAAGAACCTAGCAGACACCTTGAGCAGGTTAAATCACTCTAATCACGAGTGGGAACTCAACCAACGGATTCTCAATCACATCTTCCAGAAATGGGGAACCCCCAACTTGGACCTATTTGCACCTCAAGGGTACCAGAAATGCTGGTTGCCCCAGTATTGGAACTTTCATAGATTCCCATGCTTTTGTATCATTCCCCGTCGTCGGAATTGGAGTCTCGGTAACAAAATAACATAGCAGTAGGCACAAAAGAGAAAGAACAGGCCTAGGCCTCATTCCCTTTTGTAGCATATCCGCCTCTTTTTGTAAAAGAGACCAAACTAGGCATCAGCCAGTCAGAAGAGCCTCACCCCATAGAACCCTCCTGAAGGAACCTCAGAGCCTCAGATTTTCTACCGCAGGTTGTGCTTAGGAAGTCTCCTTGAGCTCTGCTCAATCTCTACTCTTCAGAAGTTTTTTCTTCAGGATTTTTCTTCAGGATTGTTAGCTGTTCCATCCAGGATGTCTGAGAAGAAAAAGAAGAAAGCCCTTTTCAAGCCATGTTCCACCTGTGGCAAGAAAGGCTTTTTGTTGAGGATAAGCATAAAGATTGTGTCTACTGCCTCTATCCTGATAATAAGGCTCCGGACTGCAAGATCTGCTGGACCTTTTCAACCAAAACCCTCCGGGATCGTGAGGGTAGGCTTCTTACCTGGCTCCAGAAGTTGAAGTCCAGGAAAGACACAGTCTCCAGTGACAGTGAGGAATCTTCATCAGCGTCATCTTCTAGAAGGTCAGTCAAAAGGGGTAGGGGTTCCCCATCTCCTTCTGTGGAGCATCCTTCTAAGGCCTTAAAAAAGACCCCCAGAGAGTCTGAGAGCCAAGGTCCAGTCGAATCTCCTCACCATGGTGAAAAGGAGAGGGTGGGACCATCTACGCCTTCTTCAGGGAAGACTTATCAAGCCTTCAAAAAACCTTCTTCTTCTCAGTCTTCTGGAAAGTCTGACAGAAGTACCAAGGCGTTTACGGTAAAGGCGTCGTCGACGAAGGCTTTGTCGATGAAGGAATTGAAGCAAACGCTTAAAATGGTCCAGTTGACGGGCTCGTCAACGGGACAATCGACGTCGACGGGAGTGTCGACGAAGAAGTTGTCGACGACGTTGACAGCATCATCGACGAAGATGTCGACGACGGCAGCAATGTCGACGAGGATGTTGACGACGGCAGCAACGTCGACGACGATGTCGACGACGGCAGTGACGACAAAGGGTTCGTCGACGGTGGTGACGACGACGGTGTCGTCGTCGAGGGCTTCGACGATGACAACATTGACGACGACGACAGCAGGAGTGTCGGCGGTCTCGTCGTCGACGGCATCGACGATGCCCATCTCTTCGTCGAGTGTTCGTTCGTCGACGACGTTTATTCCGTGTCGACACTGATGACGGCAATATTAAAAACACCATTGTCGACGGGATCATCGACGATTTTGTCGTCGGAGGAGAGGATTACCATCTCTATGACAAGGATTACTCTGGACATGACATCTCCTAGGAGAGTTACCCCTTGCCTCCAACTCTGCTTTTAGAGGAGGATGAGGATGAGTCAGAGGATGACGGACAGGACTCGTATGGCTATGCGAACAGTCCTTCCCAGCTTCTGGTGAAAGGCCAGGAGTTGGACTCTGTTGGAGACTATAACCAGGAATGTGGTTACCACCATCATCATTCTACCCAGCCACAACAGTACTCGAGACAGGACATGGTGTCTGTACCATCATCATTATTACAGGACCTTCACAATATGCTGCAGGACTATAAGTCAAGTTGTTCGCAACCTACTTCTGTTCCGACTGTGCAGGCCTTGCCTGTCGCTGCAGCTCCACCAATGGCGGTTCCAGAAATGCCGGCTAAGGTGTCACCTCGGCCGCAAACACCAATTCCACAAGAGCCTTCGATGCCATTGGACACTCATGATCATTCATTGGATGAAGATGAAAATTTTGATGAACGGCCTGGTCAAGGTGTGGAGTGGGATGAATATGTCATCCCGGACCCAGCATCTCCGTGTCCAGATCCGGTGGACTCCCCGCCTGCGGATATAGGAGGGTTTCACAAGCTAATGGAGAGAGCGGCTGGCAGATTCAAACTACCTATGCCTTCTGTGGCCACCGAATGTTTCTTATATGATTTTAAAGAACCTTATAAGAAGACAACAAGATATATTCCTATTGTCCAACATCTTTGGGAGGAAGGCCTTAAGGCAATGACAAATCCAGCGACAGTGGTCCCTGTACTACTGCGCCTAGACAAAAAATACAAAGCGCCTGAGGATGGTCCGGAGTCTTTGATGGGGCACCCAAAACCGGACTCGGTAATCTCTCAAGCGGCACAAAGGAAGTCTCGCAACCCCTCAGCTCATTTGACGACTCCTCCGGATAAAGAGGGCAGGAGGCTGGACAACGCCGGAAAAAGATTTTCTTCAATGGCGAGTTTGTTAGTGCGAGCAGCAAATGCCTTGGCAATATTGGGCAGGTACGATCGCCAACTTTGGTGTGATATTTCGCCATACTTGGATCAACGTCCTCCGGAGTCCAAGACAGAGGCAAAAAAGATTTTGCAAGAAGGGGAAGCAACGTCAATGAAAGTCATAGACTGTGCCATGGATATTGCCACGACAGCTTTTCGTTCTTTGGCTGGAGCTGCAGTCCTTCGTCGCCAGGGATGGCTTAAGGTGACCTGGATCAGGCCCGACATCCAAAATAAGATCTTGGATTTGCCCTTTGATGGAGAAGCACTATTTGGTAAGCTGATTGATGACACCCTCCAAGAAATTAAAAAAGATACTGAGACTGCTGAGTCTCTGGGTACGCTTCAGTACCGCAAAGCTCCTTTTAGGGGTTCCAAGGGCAAGAGCACCACCTACAGAGGCTCTTATCAACAGCAAAGGTACTCTTCATATGGCTCAAGTTCACAACAGTACCGCCAACCGTACCAGCAAAGGCAAGATCAGTCCTCAAATTTCTCAAGTCCTAACAACAGAGGGAAGCAGGCTCGCCAAGGGCGTGATGTGTCCAAGAGACAATAACGGCCTTCTGGCTCTTCCTACTGTACCCACCTCTGCAAGATCATCAGTAGGAGGCAGGGTGTCACAATACCTTCTGAATTGGTCCAAGATACCATCAGACCAATGGGTGCTCAACATCATTCGAAAGGGCCATACTTTGGAATTCACGCAAATCCCAATATCCAAGCCCCCTGCTGCCATTCCATCAAAACATCTGCGTCTTCTGCAGCTCGAGGTTCATCAGATGCTCCAGAAAGGAGCGATAGAGCCGGTCCCCTCCGCTCAAAGGGGAGAAGGATTCTATTCCAGGTTCTTCCTGATAAGGAAGACGCTAGAGAAATGGGGCCCAATTTTAGATCTCAGGGAGCTCAAAACCTATCTCATCTCCCTATCTTTCCGAATGGTCTCTCGTCAAGACATTCTACGTCTTGTCAATCCAGGGGATTTCATGGCCCCGCTCGATCTCGAAGATGCGTACTTTCATGTGCCGATTCACCCAGCACACAAAAGGTTTCTACGATTCACAGTAGCCAAGAGCCACTTTCAGTTCAGGGTTTTACCCTTTGGACTTCGCTCAGCTCTGAGAATCTTCACGAAGGTGCTGGCACCAGTAGCTGCATTTCTACGGAAGAATCATTTTCAGGTCTTCCCTTACCTGGACGATTGGTTGCTAAAGGCTCCGTCCGGGGAGGCTGCGAGGGAAGCGGTCAACGCCTGCACAAACCTCTTCCAGAATTTGGGTCTCACTCTGAACAAGAAGAAATCATCTCTGATTCCGTCCAGGACAGCACGCTTCCTTGGAGCCATCTTGGACTCAAATCTCAAGAAAGCTTTCGCTACCTTGGAGAGGCAAGAACAACTGCAGACCATGGCGCTAGACTTACTAAGAAGAAGGTGTCTTTCAGTACGCCGTTACAAATCCCTTCTGGGGGTAATCTCTTCATGCATTCCTCTAATTCCACACTGCAGATTGAGGATGCGTCCTCTTCAAGAACAACTGGACATCCAATGGAGACAGGTTCATGGGTCGTTCGACGATAAGGTGACCATCACCTCAGCAATGAAAAAAGCTGCCGTGTGGTGGACAAAGCAGGAGAACGTGTCCCAAGGTCTATCCTTCGTAAGCGATCCATCTCCTCAGGTTGTGATGACGGATGCGTCATTGGACGGTTGGGGAGCAGTACTGCAGGACCTGCATGTCAGTGGGCATTGGTCTCCTCAGGCTCGTCGGCTTCACATCAATCTCTTGGAGCTCAGGGCAATCAAACTGGCTCTTCAGGCTTTTCTCCCTCGCCTAAGTGGTTCAAAAGTTCTCATCCGGATGGACAACACCACGGCCATGCATTACATGAACAAAGAAGGGGTCTCTCCCATTGTCTCAGGAAGCTCAAGAAAACTGGGAATGGGAGATCCAGCATGGGATTTCGTTACAGGTGGAACACCTGCCAGGAGTTTTAAATGAAAATGCAGACAGACAAAGCAGGTCATCCTCAGTCAGTCACGAGTGGGAACTGAACCAGCAAGTTCTGGACGAGGTCTTCCGACAGTGGGGCAAGCCTGCGATAGATCTATTTGCCACACCGACCAACAAGAAATACCGGTCTTATGCAAGCAGGCTTCACCACCAAGGATCATTGGGGAATGCACTTTCGATAGCCTGGTCAGGGACATTTGTCTATGCCTTTTCCCCCATTCCACTGATCCCGAGGCTTATCAGGAAGATCAAGGTGGAGCCATGCAAAATGATCTTGATAGCCCCTGCTTGGGCGAGACAGTTCTGGTTCACGGAACTCCACCTGTTGTCGCTGGTTCCTCCTCTTACCTTGCGAACGATTCCAGATCTTCTCACAATGTCCGAAGGGCAAATTTGGCATCCGGATCCAGAGTCATTGCACCGGACAGTATAGCTCCTGAGCAGCGAGAGTTTATGAAACTTCCCATCTCAAATGAAATAAAGGAAGTTCTATCCCAGGCTAGAGGCCCTTCCACTAACAAGATTTTGCATCTGGTGCAGGAGAGAGGATGTTGACCCCTTCTCTTCACAACTTCATCAAATTCTGCCTTATCTTTTATCCCTAGCTAAATCTGGGCTGGCCCATTCATCCATAAAAGTTCATTTGGCAGCGATTTTTAGGTACAGACGTTCAGCGTCTGGACCTTCTCTTTGGTCTTCCAGAATAATAAAACAGTTTCTTAAAGGATTGTTTCGTATCTATCCCCCGGTGAGGCCTCCGCCTCCTACGTGGCAATTGAATTTGGTCCTTACACAGCTCATGAAGGGCCCCTTTGTACCAATACATCGATCAGACATGAAATTTCTTTCATGGAAGTTGGCTCTCCTTCTTGCCCTCACATCGGCAAGACGCATTGGGGCATTGCAGGTGCTCACAATCCAGGAGCCGTTTCTCCAATTCAAGAGAAATATAGTAATTTTACAGACTAATCCAAAGTTCATACCCAAGGTGCCCTCAGACTTCCACTTGAATGAACTTGTTATTCTTAAAGCTGTCTTTCCTCACCCTACTACACCAGCGGAGAGGTCGCTACATTCTCTGGATGTACAAAGGTGCTTGAAGTTTTACTTGGATCGCACCAAGGGATTCCGTAAATCCTCCCAATTATTTATTGCTTTTTGTGGTCCTCAGAAGGGCCTCCCTCTCTCAAAGCAAGGTATTGCACGGTGGATTACAAGTGCCATTCTACATTGCCATAATACAACGGGGAAGTCGCTGACCAGCAGGGTTAGAGCTAAGCATGGGCGGAAAATCCGTTACGCTCGCGGATTTTGCGGATTTTCGGTAAATTCGCAATCCGCGAGATTCGCGAATTTCCCGCAAAATCCGCAAATCCGCGAGCAGCGGATTTTATGGCTTGCTCGCACTGTTCGCGTGAGTTCGCGGCTTCCCAGTTCAACTTCGCGCCCCGCTAATAAGCGCTAAATTGCAGAAATACGATCTTAGCAAAACTGAAACTACTTACCAGGTTCAAAAGTTCAAGCTCATCATTAGTAGCCATTTCCTGTAGTGCTTCCTGAGGGGCCCCTCCAGAGTTCAGTTGCCTACTTGCAACTATTATGTGACCCTGCTCTGACCCTCAGAATAGTTACACAAAGGTCCTGAATTACAGCTAAGGCAGACAAGCAGGAGCCAGGCTGGAAGTTCAAATCCAGTGACACATTAATCAGCCCCTAATTCATTATTGTCAGTTGGGGCAGGGCAGGTGTTGTAACTAATTTTGCAACAATGAAAGCACTTAGCAAGTGCAAAAGATCACTAATCAGGAAGCACTAAGGAAGCAGGTGCCAGCTAAAAAAATATTCTGTGACACATTAATCAGCCCCAAATTAATTCAGGTCACTTGAGGCAGGGAAGGTGTGCCTTGCTTTGCCGAAAATAATGTACACTGGACAACCAGAGGGTGCGGTGATAAAACAGATGAAACAGAGGGTGGCATGGGTGGGCCAGAGGGTGGCATGAGTAGTCAGAGAGTGGCAGTGGTGACAGAGAGTGGCAGTGATGAAGAAGAGTGTCCCAAACAGGCTGGACACGTAGAAACAACAAGTTCGCAAAACTTGCGACCCGACAGGTAAGTTCGCGTTTGCGAAATTGTACAAAACCTTCGCGAACTGGCAGAAATCCGCGCGAACACACAAAAAAATCCGCAAATTCGCGAGAATTCGCGGATTTTGCGGATTGCGAGTTCGCAAATCCGCAAAATTCGCGAACGCGAGATTCGCAAAATTCGCCCATGCTTAGTTAGAGCACATTCCACAAGATCAGTGACTTCTTCAACAGCTCTCTTCGCGGGAGTGCACATCAAGGACATTTGCAGAGCTGCGACTTGGAGCAGCGTGCACACCTTTACAAAGCATTACTGCTTGGATTCCTTGCAACAGGAAGATACGGCTGTGGGCCAGGCGGTACTGAGGAACCTCTTCCACTAATTGGTGAGCTTTCCTTGTCTATCCCACCTTCCTTTTATTCTGCACATTTTGGTTTTCATGTACTGATGACTATTCCAATGTTTATTTATGCAACAAAATGTGCTTATGGCTGACTGCTTGCTACTCTGATAAAAAAGCATGGGAATCTATGAAAGTTCCAATACTGGGGCAAGAAAGCAAGTTACTTACCTGTAACTGTGGTTCCCCAGTATTGGTAACTTTCATATATTCCCATGCACCCACCCACCTCCCCCAGGAAAGCTCAGCCTTCAGCAGATATTAAGTTTTACTTGCAAAGGACAAAGCAGCTGCGCAGAACGGATCAACTTCTAGTATCTTATGGGGCTGTAAAACTGGGTTCTGCTGTCACAAAAAGAACTATTGCATGGTGGATCGCTGCTACTATTCAACTGTGTCATATTAGAATGGAATAATTCAGAAATATGTAAGTGATAATGTAGCATTTTATGTATGCTTACTATATTGAGGTGGATGGGCACGACAGGCAGCTTCTTCAGCACCTTCTGTTCCAAAGAGTCCGAATTCAGGTACACACCAAGTTATTTCTTTAAGAGGGTGGATCATTTTGTAAGGTGTGGCAGATGCTTGGAACAAGGGCTGGTGCACCTATAAGGAATAGCCAGTTTTATAAGAGGGTGGCATCCATGAACGGCAGCGGGGCTGTCAGTCACAAGTTAGGGCATGTACTAGACTCTGCCATATACTAGAGACCAGTGTGACTTTGGGTGGAGGAGACTGGTTATAGGTTGGCATGAATGAATAATACGCGATTGGACTTTGCTGAGTTGCCTATAGTTTCTGTTTGTTAGATGTGCCCCTGACGTGCTGCTGTGTGCTCTCTCTCCTCTAGATTCCAGCACCAATGCCTTCAGCAAGCTGTACATCTGGTTGGTAATCCTCCTTGCCGTCGCCATCAGCGTGCTGCCCTCCCTCTTTGCACGTTTTGTGGTCAGACTCACCAGCTCCGGCATCAAAAGCAAGGTACCTTTTTCCAAGGGTCATATTTTTCTTAATCTTATTAATTCTATAATTCTAATTTATAATCTACGCCTTTTAATATTAATCAATGACAGAAGGAAAGACAAAGGAACCGGCCTATGGGAACAAGTACATCACTAACAGCACATGCAGTGCCAAGTTCAGCAGCATCCACAAATGGTTTCTGTTTGTTGTTTTTTATATTGAGATAAAAAATAATTACATCACATCTGAATATAGAATATGCACAACAGCAGGGGAAACATATATGCACATCTAACATAAAAGCAGTGAACTGTATCCATCAATGTGTCAATTCCAGACTTCCCTGAAAGTCCATCCACCTGCTCACAACTCTCACTGTTGTCTTTATCATCTTGTTCTCACGCTCCTCAAAAACAGGCCAGGACTCTGCAGTCTTCAAGCAGAGGATCATGTCCCATCGTCATGCGGAAATTATTTTCCATCTGAATCATGGATGGCGAACATTTCCTACGGTCTATATGGCTTTGAGTTCTCCCGCTGTTTCAATGTCTCAAAATTACACATCATGCTAGGAAAAAAAAAATAAAGCTGCAAATATTTTCCTACAATTTTCTAACAGAGATAATCACAATCCCACGTCCTACAGATCTCATTTAATCTCCCCGTACTGTTTTCAAAAGATTCAGAATACCTTCACTTTCCAAGAACATTGGACCCAGCTCGAAGGAACCGGAGCCCAGAAAGGCAACTGTTGCACGCCATCTGGATACTTTCTTTACAGTTTACCATTACAAAATAAAGGGTGATATATAAATATATACAAAAATCTGAAAGAAACAGATTAGTGTTAGGTTCCTTACCTTAGAATATCCCAGGCGTCAGACTGGATCCGGAAAGTTTTGTGTAGCAGTACCCCTGCGCGTCGGTTGGCGTCGTCTGCGGCTCCGCGTGCGTCGTTGGCGCCGGAATGACATTGTCGGAGTACTTAGACGCCGCCCTCGTGCGCTGACGTCAGTTCTTCTTTTTTCCGCGCCAGCTAGTGCAGACCCGGAAGAGCAGTACTCCTAAGTCACTTTTTGACTAACTTTTTACGATCTATTTTGGATCTTCTCAAGTCGTTCATCGACTCCGGTGCGGGTAGGGATGCCTGGGTTCAAGCCCTGTGACGATTGTAACCGACTGATGTCGGTTACCGACCCCCACCATCGGGGTCTTTATTGCCTCGGGCCGAGCATGATGACAAGACGTGCCCCGGCTGCCGGGCCTTGATGTCGAAAGCTTGGCGGGAGCGGTCCCCTAAGCGACTCAAGATCCGGCAGTCGGCCCCACGCTGCTCGAGGTCCCGGTCCAGGAGAAGGTCGAGGAACCAGTCGCGGGGCCACAGTCATCATAGCTCGGCGAGTTGCCACCACTCGTCGGGTTCGAAGTCCTCAAGTAAGTCGAGGCACAAGAAGTCGAAGAAGCGGCATCGCTCTTCTGACTTCCCCCGACGATCGTGCGACGCGGCCGGGGGTTTGGGCGACACCACCCACGCGGCTCTGCCGGAGCCGCAAGCTCCGCGTCAAGCTCCATACCCGCCGGTCCCTGGGCTGAATGCGACGCCGGAGGAGATCAGCGCCTTCCTAATGGCCATGAGGTCGCTCTCTCCTCCGTCGGACTCCGCCGAAGTGCCTCCAGGCCCGCGGGTCCGTCTGGGAGCCCAAGCGGGCCGGCGGTTTAGGCCCCAGCGCCGTCGGGTGCTTCGGCCCCGGCGTGGTCGGCGATTTCGGTCCCGATGCCGCAGGGCTACTCAGGATCCAGGCCTAGATCTGTGTCGACGCCGGTCGACCTTACGACCCCTCCGCTGGCGTCGTCACCAAGGGTGTCACCCCTGGCGCCGTCCTCGGGCGGCGTCGTCCCTGATCCTCGCCCCGATCCGGATCTGGTGTCGGACCGGCGCTGCCCGGTGCCGTCTTTGACGCTGATAGGTGAGTCCTTCAATGACGATCCGGTTCCATCATTTTCCCTGAATTTCAGGAGATGGAGGACGAGGAGGATTGGGAGGGGTCTGAGGACACTCTGGCACTGCAGTGCCAGTTGAGCCAGGACTGGACTGACGAACTTGGGGAGGCCAGTGGTCTGGACACTTCGCCCGACACTGGTTTTCTCTCCTCCATCCGTGGCTACGGGAGAGGGACTGCATACAGCGTGTTGTTGACTCAGGCAGCCAAGGCCTTGGCTCTTGAGCTCCCAGTTGCGGCCGCAAGCTCCTCGGAGCCTCTCCTGCCATTCAATGAGGCCCTTACTGATGTTCTGTTGGGCACCTGGTCCAAGCCCTCCAGAGGCCTCCCTGTGGATCGGAACATGGCCCGACGCAACCGCCCGGCTCTTGGCGACCCCAGATTTCTGTCCGTTCACCCCACCCCTGAGAGCCTGGTGATCCAGGCCTCAACCTTCCAGACCGCATTCCCGACCCCCCCTCCGGATCGGGAATCCAAAAGGTGCGACCAGTTTGGTAAGAAGCTGTTCTCCTTGCTCAGCTTGGGGTTGCGGTCTCTCAACACCGCCTGCCTTTTGGGGCGTTTATCCCACTCTTGTTGGGATACGGTTGCGGAACTGCTGCCGCAGTGCCCGGTGGAGGTCCAGGCAAAGCTAGCCCAGGCCCTCGTGGAGGGAAGGGACGCAGCACGATATTCCATTCAGTGTGTGCTGGATACCATGGACGTGCTACCAGGGCGATTGCAACGACGGTGGCGGTTCGCCGCCACGCCTGGCTGAGGTCTGCCAACTTTTCGGGTGATGTCCAAGCATCCCTTATGCAACTTCGGCAGGAGGAAGTTACGGCTCTCTTGGCCAAGGGGGCCGTCGAGCGTGTTCCTGGGCCAGAAGTCGGGCGTGGTTGCTATTCCCACTACTTTCTGGTACCCAAGAAGGGCAGAGGGGGCCTACGCCCTATCTTGGATCTAAGGAGCGTCAACGGCTTCCTCTGGAAGGAGAGGTTCAAGATGCTGACTTTGGCTCAGGTCTTAGCTGCCCTAGACCCCGGAGACTGGATGGTAGCGTTGGACTTGAAGGACGCATATTTTCACATCCCCGTCCTGCCGGCCCACTGGCGTTACCTGCGGTTCACGGTAGGCCAAGAGCACTTTCAGTTTACTGTGATCCCCTTCAGCCTTACCAGCGCCCCTTGGGTGTTCACGAAAGTGATGGCGGTGGTCGCAGCTCATTTGCGCAGATTAGGGGTGTCAGTCTTCCCCTATCTCGACGACTGGTTGTTGAAGGCGGGCTCGCCCCAGACAGTAGTCAGCCACCTCCAGACTACGGCCGACCTCCTACACCTGCTGGGGTTCTCCATCAGTGTGCCGAAGTCACACCTGTGTCCCTCTCAGAAGCTCCTCTTCATTGGAGCGGTTCTGGATTCAGCGCAATTTCAGGTCTATCCTCCCGAACAGCGGGTTCGGGATATTCAGGCTCTGATTCCGATCTTTCAGCCTTTATCCCAAGTCTCGGTCGGGTTGACGCTGCGGCTCCTGGGGCTGATGGCCTCCTGCATCCTTCTGGTGCATCACGGCAGGTGGGGGATGAGGGCTCTGCAGTGGGACCTGAAGTTTCAGTGGGCCCAGCATCAGGGCAACCTGTCCGACAACGTCCTGATCTCGGAGGGCACTGCGAGACAGTTGCAGTGGTGGCTCACGGACCGCGATTGAGTCAGCGACAGATCCCTCTTCCTACCCCAACCGGAGCACGTAGTTGTGATGGATGCGTCCCTCCTCGGTTGGGGGGCACATGGGAGAGGGGGAGATCAGAAGCTTCTGATCTTAGGCAGAGTCCCGGCTTCACATCAACCTTCTGGAGCTGCGGGCGATTCGGCTTGCACTGAAAGCCTTCCTTCCCTCTGTCCGGGGAAGTGTAGTGCAGGTGTTCACGGAAAACACCACCGCCATGTGGTATTGCAACAAACAAGGCGGGGTGGGGTTGTGGACCCTTTGTCAGGAGGCTCTGCGCCTCTGGCAATGGCTGGAACACCAGGGTGGTTGAACACCTGACAGGTTCCCTGAACGCCAGGGCGGACGAACTCAGCCATCGGTGCATGATGGATCACGAATGGCGCCTGAACTCAGACGTGGCGCAAGGTCTCTTTCAGCAGTGGGGAGAGTCTTGGTTAGATCTATTCGCCACAGAAGAGAACGTGCAATGTCATCAGTTCTGCACGTTGGAATTTCCAAGGCGGCGCTCCCTCGGAGACGCTTTTCGTCATGAGTGGAGCTGCGGTCTGTTTTAGGCCTTTCCGCCTATACCACTTCTGCCCAGAGTGCTGAAGAAGATCAGGCGACCGGGCCCAAGTCATCCTTGTGGCTCCGGATTGGGCACGAAGATACTGGTATCCCGAGCTACTCAGCATGTCAGTCGATCCCCCGATTCGCCTACCTCTTCAGGAGGACCTTCTGTCGCAGCAGCAGGGGACGTTCCTCCACCCAAACCTGTCCAGTCTCCACCTCCATGGGTGGAGATTGAGCGGCGGCAGTTGAGGCCATTTGACTTGCCTCCTGAAGTTTGTGATGTGATTCTGGCAGCCAGGCATCCCGCCACAAAATCTGTATATGCCTGCAGGTGGAACAAATTTGTGGCATGGTGCACAGCAAAAGCTGTGGATCCCCTTTCTGCCCCCCTTTCGGAGGTTCTCCTCTTTCTTCTTTCTCTTGCCCAGCAGGGCTCTGCTCTGGGCACTATCAAAGGCCATTTCAGCCTTCTTAAGGCTTCCTGATCAGCCTTCTCTTTTCAAGTCTTCTGTTGTAAATAGGTTATTGAAGGGCATCACTCGCGTGTTTCCTTCATCGGGCAGTCCATCACCTTGCCCACCTTCTTTCCACCTCCGCATCCCTCGAAAGAGGAAGAGAGGCTCCACCGTCTGGACCCAAAATGTGCGCTCTCATTCTATCTAGACCGCACACGCCAGTTCCGGGTGGATGACCAGCTCTTTGTTGGTTACGTGGGCGCTAAGAAGGGACGGGCGGTGCACAAACGAACCATTTCTCGATGGGTCGTTTTGTGCATAAAGGCTTGTTACTCAATGGCTAAAAAGGAGCCTCCTGTGGGGCTGCGTGCCCATTCCACTCGGGCCACGGCAGCTACTACTGCCCTGGGTCGGGGAGTCCCCTTGCAGGACATCTGTCAGGCAACTACGTGGGCCTCGCTGCACACGTTCGCTAGACACTACTGCCTGGACAGCCAAGTCCGGAGAGATGGCTTTTTCTGCCGTTTTGTTCTCCCGGACTTTCTGGTGTGATCATTGGGTCGCAGACCCACCACCGGGGTTGGTATTGCTGGGGTATCTATTCTAAGGTAAGGAATGTAACACTAACCTGTTTCTTTCAGATGCACAAGTTACTTACCTTCGGTAACGATATATCTGTAAGAAACAGTAGTTAGTGTTAGATTCCTTACCGCCCCACCCATCCTCCCCGTTCTGCGAACCGATATCTAGGGGTAGGGTTTTTTCCCTTTGAGGGCCCTAGTTTCATGGCACCAGTGTCGGTTTTTATCATGGCTCTGCTCCTGGCGCAGAAAAGCTATGTATAAGAACTGAGGTCAGCGCGCGAGGGCGTCTAAGTACTCCGACGACGTCATGCCGGCTCTGACGGACGCGGAGCCGCAGATAACGCCTACCGACGCACAGGGGTACTGCTACGCAAAACTTTCCGGATCCAGTCTTACGCCTGGGGATATTCTAAGGTAAGGAACACTAGCTACTGTTTCTTACAGATATATCGTTACCGAAGGTAAGTAACTTGTGCTATTGGATTCTTCGAGGACTAGCACAGGGGCCTCTGTTGCTGACTCTATTTTATATCTTCAACATTTACTGAGATTACCATGCAAAGAATAGCTTACTGCTTAAGTTGATAGTAGCATACAACTTAAGTCAGTAGCCAAAGAGAGAAGCATATCTCTTAAGTCAATAGCCAAAAAGAGCAGCATACAGCTTACGTCGATACACAAAAAAGAGCACCATACAAGAGCAACATACAGCTTACATTGATCGACAAAAAGCTTAGGTCGATAGACAAAAAGAGTACCATACATTTTACGTCGATAGACAAAAAGAGCACCATACAGATTACGTCGATAGACAAAAAGAGCAGCATACAGCTTACGTCGATAGACAGAAAGAGTAGCATACAGCTTAAGTCGATAGCCAATTAGAGAAACAAACAGCTTAAGTCGTTCTAAGTTCTTTCAGCCTGATACTTACACTCCACTTTATTCTCACACTCGTTGAGTTATAAATACTTTAATGATCGTGCCCTCTGTACCAGCTGTTGGTATTCCCAATACTTTGTGGATATCAACAATTATTTTCATTGTTTTAAATCCCAACATTTGACCAGACTCCTCACCTCTAGGGCCCTCCCATGTGGTTTGGCTCCTTCCACCACCACTGCATCTGCTGGCCTGGATTGTGCCAGCATGAAATGCATGTATGCACCCAGGGTATCTTTAATTTTCACTGCCATGAGCACTATTTCACAGAGTTTTGCCCCTGAAATTTCAGAAAGAAAACTTTTCAGTGGATGAGGGTGCTCAAAAAAGGTTCCTACAATGTTCTCCATGGCTTGCTTTTTTCCAAATACAAATACTGGGGAATTATGACTTTCATCCTGCACAGTGCATATGTCTTCAATAAATGTCTTATGTTCCTATTGTCTTGACGGAACTGAAAAAGACACAGATTGGTCGGATTAAAATTCTACATCAATTTAGGTATCAATTTCAAACTGATATGCGACACCTTATCATGATGAAAAATGGACAGTGTTTAAACCCCACTGTCTCACTTTATTTCAAGTAATTTCAAGCAAAGCATACTTTGAAAGTGATGTGTTTGAGGGGCTTTCTCGAATAAGTTGAATGTGGTGCTTAAGAAAGCTATAAAAAGATGCTTAATCTTCATGTTGGAGTAGGTTGAGTGGTGTAGGGAAAGCATCATTTTCAAGCTACGCAAAAATGTAAACTTTACCTAATGTGTATTGTGAAAAGGTGAAAAGGCTTGAAAATGAACATTAACAGTAAACATTTGAAAGTACCCCGTAGCCTGTTACATACAAAAAATAGGGAAAGGTATTTTAGTAGCTTCTTCGCTGACATGTCTTTTCCTAAAGGAGATATTTCAACTTTTTCAAATGACCTTTTTATAACAATACCACTGGAGTTATTCACCCTGGACAACATTTCATAAGAATAGTGAATTGATTCAAAAATGTAATCTAGTTTCCTTTCATATTTGAGGTCAGTCAGAATCACAGAGTTTATGCTAAATCTCTTAGGTGTTAGAAACATTGCCATCATCATCATCAACCCAGCAGTGTATGAAGAAATATATCTCGGTTTGGGGATCTGAATGTATTTGCAAATACCTTTCCACTCACACAATAGCTAATAAATACCTAATGCAGCTTTAAAGACAGCTTCATTCTACAAAAATGACGATCAAGAATGCTGGTTGTCATTGGCTATTGTTTCCCATTTATTCATGCCGCCATCAGAAAGTTACCCTCAGGGATTCAATGAAGGATTCGTAGCACCCTGCCAATCCATAGCATCAGTTGCTGCAGTCTGTGTGGTAGCTTAATGGACATATAAATGTTGCATTTGTCTGTGGGAATCTTATTTAGCCTGTTTGTCTTCCAGTTACCAGGCATCAGAGAATAAAGTTTTGATTAAGTTGCAAAAAAGGACCTGCAAAGTGTTTATTCAAGGAAAACGACACCCTGTCTACCTAGAACTCCAGAGTGGTTTAGGACCAGAATGGTTATAAGGATTTGAGAATTATTCAAGAAAATAGCAGTGATTGAACACCTCATGTTGAGGAGTATCCAGAACAGGATCTGCTCACCAGTAATAAAAGTACTTCAGAGGCGCAAGAGAAGATCAGAAATTGCTTAATTCTTCTTCCACTTCTTCTTCCTTCCTCAACCCCCTCTTCTTTTTCTGCATCTCCTAATATCTTTTTCATATTCTTGTTCCTATGCTCCGTCTTCTTCCCCTCCTGCTTTTGTCTCACCTTTTCTCTTTTTCATCCCCTTCTGCTTTGTCTCTTTTTCTGTCTCCTTCCACTTCTTTCTATTTGACTTATCTTTTCTTCAGCCTTTTACTTCTCCTCACTTTCTCGACTTTTTCCATCAACTCCTCTTTCTTCATGTTCCTCCTTTTCTCATTTCCACCTTCATCTTACCTTTCCTCTTTCCTTTTCCCTCTGATTTCTGTGTTTCTGTCTCCCTGTCTGTCTTGTCTTTCTGTGCCTTTTCCTTCTCCTTCTCATCCTCTTTTTCTTATCTTTCTCATCTTTATAATTACCTTTCTCTTTTTTTTCTCAGTGATTCTCCCACTTTCGTGTCACTCCTTCTCTTGTTGTCTCTGTGTTTCTGTTATTATCATTACTGTTCTCAGAACCTCATGATAAAGAACAGCACTGATGCAGACTCAGGCAAACATGAAACTCATACTTCTCTCTCAGAAAATCTCCATCGATAATCATAAGCACTGAATAGTCCTGCCCATGTACGGAGAGCCTGGGGCACTTCTTTACACTACATCTTCTTAAATGTAGATGTTCACCTTTCTTCAGTAAGGCCCGGAGAGATTCTTAAGACAGTAATGTTTAGCAGCCTGATAGGGTAAATCTCTTTCACAAACCCTTTTTTAAAAGGAAATGATGACGAAGGAGAGAACAGTGTAGCCCTATAGGCTGCAACTGTGTAGATATGCAAAGTGAGACTGCGCCTTTAAGGCCTCACAGCCCACCAACATTCCATCATACCCAGCAGGTGGCAGTTGTCTCAGTTCTTTTTTCCAGCTCCTGGTGACAGGTTCTTGGAGCACCATGAACACCACCTTCGAGACCGGCTCCTTCCCCGACGACTGGAAACGCGCAGAAGTCAGGCCCCTGCTCAAGAAGCCCTCAGCAGACCCGATGGACCTCAAGAACTCCCGGCCTATCTCGCTCCTCCCTTTTGCAGCAAAAGTCGCCGAGAAGACATTCAACGCAGAACTGACGACGTTCATTGAAGACAACGCCATCCTCGACTCTTCTCAATCCGGATTCCAAAACAACCACAGCACCGAGACCGCCCTACTCCCCGCTACCAACGACATCCGCACTCTCCTCGACCAAGGCCACACCACAGCCCTGATTCTACTCGACCTGTCAGCAGCTTTGAACACCGTCTCCCACCACACACTCGCAGCTAGATTACATGCTACGGGCATACAAGGCACCGCCCTCGACTAGATCAGATCGTTCCTCACAGGCAGGAGCCAAAGGATCAGATTGCTACCCTTCCTCTCTGAACCCACGTAAATCAGCTGCGGAGTCCCACAGAGATCATCACTGAGCCCAACCCTCTTCAACATCTACATGGCTCTCCTCACCGCCATCGTCCATGAGCACGGTCTCAGCATAGTCTCCTACACCGATGACACCCAACTCATCCTCTCCCTCACCAAGGACCCCACCACCACCAGGCTCAACTTCCAGGAAGGAATGCAGGACGTCAGAGCCTGGATGAGCAACAGCTGCCTAAAACTCAACTCAGAGAAGACAGAAGTCATCGTCCTCGGAACCACCCCCTCGGCATGGAGCAACACCTGATGGCCCAAAGCCCTCAGCTGCCCCCTGACCTCCACGGACCACGCCAAGAACCTCTACATCATACTCGACTCCTCCCTCTCCATGAATCGACAGGTCAGCGCATCACCTCCAGCTTCTTCAACACCCTCCGCATCCTCTGTAAGACCTTCAAATGGATCCCCCCCCCTCCCCCGGCAAGGAAGACAGTCATCCCTGCACTCATTACCAGCAGGCTGGACTATGGAACACCCTCTACGCCGGCATCAACAAGTCTCTACTCCACAAGCTCCAGACAATACCGAACACCGCCACCAGACTCTTCCTCAGAGTCCCTCGGCACGAACACATCAGCCAACACCTACGCAAGCTCCACTGGCTCCCAGTCGAGAAAAGAGTCAACTTCAACATACTCATCTACACCTAGAAATGCCTACACAACAGCGGACCCCAATAACTCAAGGACAGAATCACCCTCGACGTACCCAAAGAAACCCCCGCTCCACCAACCTCCTCGCCAAAACCCAGCGCATCCTCAGAGCCAGAGTAGGGAGAAGATCCCTCTCCTATTTCGCTGCCAAGACCTGGAATGAGGTTCTCACCGACATCAGACGTGCCCCCTCCCTGAACACCTTCAGGAAGGCTCTGAAGACCTGGCTCTTCGACTGAAACAGAACTGCGCTCCCTCCCCTTCCCCCCCAGCGCCTTCAGACCCTCACCGGTGAGTAGTGCGCTTATAATTCCCTGATTGATTGAGAATAGCCTTTTTTGCTTTTTTCCTAAAAAATCTCACTGAAAAGTTTTCGACAAGTACTTTACTCAATGGATTTCATTTGTTCAAGTGTTTTCCTGTCATTTTCTAACAGAAAAAGTTTTTCCTTTGTCAAATAAAATGCCGTCATTATTTGACAAGTGCCCTGCCTGTGAAAGAAAGAAGGCTAAGTCAGACCCACATGACATTTGCATAATCTGCCGCCTTTAGACTCATGTTCCTTACCGATGTCCACACTGCAGAACCTTTTCCAGACTTACCCTGAGGGACAGGGAGAAGATTTGCCTCCATGGGACAGAAGAGTGGCACAAGTAGCAACAGGCCCAATCTGAAGGTAGGACAGCATGAGAGTGAGGATAGGGTCAGTGCACTATCAGGGCTCCTTGACCTTACTCTGACGACTCCAGGCGAGGAAGAGTGAAAAAGAGAGACCACCATCAAACCATCAAAAATTATGTTGTTCTAGGTTGACATCGAGGACATTGACGTTGAGACAAGGTACAGTGACTACCTTCTCACCGTCGAGAGCTGGGTCGGCATCGAAGAGGAGGCAGCGTTTGACGTTGAGACATTGGAGGTCGACGTTGAAGGATACCATGACGTTGAGACACAAGGAAGTTTGACATCAAGAACTCTTCTTGTCTCGAGACATAAGAGAAAATCGACATTAAGTATTCTGTTGATGCTGAGACATTCGAGAACTGTGGAAATACTGAAAAAAATCAAGACATTTACCATCCACCTCTGACTCTGAATACTCCAGGGCATATTCTTCATCGTCGCGTATCTTACTTCAGGACTTTCCTAAGCATCCTCCAGTGCATCTTCCACCTACTTCGCTAGGTCCTCTTCCACAACCACAGACCTGTGGAAGCACCTCTGCTGCCGAGGCTTCTGCTCAGAAATCAAGATCTCCTCATTCCAGATGTCATCATTGTTCAAGAACACAAGCGCGATTGAGACATCGCCATCAGTCTCGACACTCCTCTTCACAATGATCTTCTTGTCACACACATCACTACCATCAGGCATCCAGGTTCAAGTCTAGAACTTGATCAAGACACATATCTTCCTGTTCTACTTTTTCCTCCTGTGCTGGAAGATATCCCCCAACACTAACCGATTCTCCCCAGTCAAGGGTCTCTCCAGTGGATGGCATTAACAAGAGGTGCTTGTTTGAGGGGCATTGAAGTTGAACATGCCAAAGCCTGTCCCAAGTACATCAATGTCAGTAATTCTCAAGACGCTTCTCCAATGGGGGGCGTTCAGACCCCTCCTACCACTAGTCATGAATTTATTGTATCCAGCCATAGAGCTGTTCCTTACACCGGCTGCAGCCAAATCAGCTCCTCCAAAGCTCCATTTAAAGAATATACCTCCTTAGCTGGACGAAGGAGTAGTACAGCGCACTTATTTTGCAGCTGGGAAGACCACTGAATTAGGGGGAGGATCTGAATGAAGGAACAACAAAAGAGACTGTCTTTATCTCCACAAAAGGGATTCAAGATTCTCTTAAGTGAATATATAAAAAAATGTGCCATTACCTCCTGTAAAGCTCTTCGAGATTCTCTGAAGATGAAGGTATGTTTGATCCGGAGTATAGTCTTTCACAACTGAACGTGAAGTGCCAGGAAATGGAAGAGGTTGACCAGGGTCAGACCATTTTCCTGCAAGGAAAATATTCTTTCCAGGATAGAATAAGAGAGGTTGCCTGCAGGTATGATACTTTCGAGGATCACTATCCCTATGAAGAACAAAAGGAAGAACACCATCTACAAGAATCCTCGATTACAGTTCCTGTGTCTCTGATTATAGACCTTCAGTTAATGATCAATTAATATTGAAAAAGATTTCCAGATGCTATTTCACCGACTCCGCAAACTCCAAGATGTAAGGATGCTACTGAATCTGCGCCTCTTCAGGGAAGTCCTGCAGTATACTTCATAAAGACAGCTCTATTCCCCCACCTATCACAATAAGGAATGATAGTCAAGCTGAGAGTGACAACGAGCATCAACCAGAGGAGGATGAAATTCTGTTTGATGCATCGGCAGAAGCTCCTCAACGGGATGAGTACATCGCCCCTCTGCCAGCTTCACTGACTCTGGCTCCAGCTGATTCGCCACTCTCAGATATAGGTGTTTTTCATGACCTGCTAGAGTATGCATCAAAGCCTTTAGACCTACCACATCCAACTAAGCATACAGAATGTTTCTTGTATAACTTCAAATATGTGGCTCAACGCTTAGTGAGCTCCATACCAATCGTGGATTACATTGGGCAGTAAAGACTTAAGTTAATGAAGACTCCAGCATTTGTAGGAGCAGTGGTGCCAAAATTTGATAAAAATATAGAGCACCAGAGAATGCATCAACTTGCCTTATTGGTCATCCCAGGCCTGATTCTGTTATCATGCAGTCAGTACAGAGGAGGGGTAAGAATCCATCTTCTCCATGCCCACCTCTACCCAATAAAGGAGGCCATAAACTCAATAATATTGGGAAAAGGTTTGCGGCCATGGCTGTGACTGCGATCAGAGCTTCTAATGCCCTAGCTATTCTAGGAAGATATGACTGCCAAATGTGGTCCAATCTGTCAGCATTTATCGAGTAGCTCCCTGAGGACAAACAGAAAGAGACAAGAGAGATACTTAGGGAAGGGGAGAAAGCCTCTGCTGAGATTATCGACACAACAATGGATAACTTCTCTACTGCTTTCCATCAGATGGCCGGGCAACAGTGTTGAAACACCAGTACTAGCTCAAAGCTACATCTTTCCACCCGAGGTGCTGTCAAAGATCTTAGACATGCCATTTGAAGGCAAAAACCTGAATGGCTAGCATGTGGGTGAGGCCATCCAGTCCAGTTAACTAGATACTGAGACTGTCCGCTCTCTGAGTTCACTCCAACCAAGACGTTTTTCTTCCTTTCGAGGAGGAAGAGGCGGGGGTAATTTTACGCCACACCCACTATACCAACATAGCCAGTTAGCCTTATATTCAACAGGGATTTTGTTCCAACTACCCATCACAAACGACCTACAGGGCTGCTGCAGGTTCCAACTATCCTCGACAACCACCTTGAAGACTCCCTCCGGCTGGAGGGAAATCTCAAGATTCCTCTCGGAGACAATGATATGCCCCTGGCATCAGCCATCTCAATCCCACCTCACAAATTCGGCGATTTTCATTCCAAATTCTTCAGCCGTTGGAAAAACATCTCTTCAGACAAATGGATGTTAGACCTATCCAGCCTGGTAACACCCTGGAATTTGTTCAAAAGCCTCCAAATTATCCAGCGGCACGTAGTTTCATTGAAGCAGGAGATCAGCGTGCCTCTCTCCAAGGGTGCAATTGAAGAAGTCCCACCAGATCAGTGCAACAAAGGCTTCTATTCCAATTTTTTCCATCTAGAGAAGAAAACAGGCAAATGGAGGCAAGTGATGGATTTCAGGCTTTTGAACAAGTTCATAAAGAAGCAATCCTTCTGAATGCACTAGTTGGAAATTCTCCAACTAGTGGATCCAGAATATTTTTTGACATCCCTAGATCTGCTGGATGTGTGTGTCAACATTCCCATCCTACCCAACCATCAAACAATCCTTCACTTCGAGGTGGCAGGGTGTATTTATCAATTCAAGGATCTTCATTTTGGCCTTCGCTCCGTCCAAAAAGTCTTCATGAAATGCATGACTCCAGTGGTGGCTTTTTTGAGAAGATCGGAACACCAAGTATTCCCCTACTTGGACAATTGGCTTATAAAAGGAGCTACCTTTCTCTCAGCCACAAACTTAACTCGTGCTTGTCTAAAACTGTACAGATGGACAAAGAAAACCCCTCGTTAACTCCTTCAATGACAGCAGTCTTTCTAGGAGCGGTCATAGACACAAGGACCACAAAAGTGTTTCCGACTTCAGAGAGAATCGAAAAGCTCAAGACAACAAAACTACTGTCAACGAGAAAGTACACTTCAGTACATAAATACAAGTTAATGCTGGAGATGATTCTTCCTGCATCCTGTTAATACCAAACTGCTGTTTATAAATGTGCCCACTGCAGGAAGAGCTGGACAAGCAGTGGGTGCAAAGTCGAGGGTCTTTCAAGGATTCCATCTCAATAACTCATCAGATGAAGTCGATAATGTTCTGGTGGGTGGACATACAACATGTGTCCCAGGGCCTCTCATTTATCCCAGTCAGACCTTACATAGTGATGATTACAGATGCTTCTCTCGAGGGATGGGGAGCTCATCTGCAGGATCTGGAAATCCACAGCAAGTGGACCGTGCAGGAAGCTGCCTCCCAAATCAAACACTTGGAACTGAAAGCAATGTTTCTGGCTCTTCAGGCCTTTGTATCCAGGTTACGCACTTCCTCAGTTTTGGTTCGAATGGACACCACCACCACCATCTTCTACCTGTCCAAGCAAGGGGGAACGCGATTGAAAGTTCTCTCAGCTCAAGCTCAACTGATCTGGGAATGGGTGCTCAACAACAACATCACCTTAAAGGTGAAGCATGTCCCAGGAGAATAAATGGGCAGACACCCTGAGCTGGATGGACAATCAATGTCATGATTGGGAGCTGAATCAATATCACCTGTCCAAAGTGTTCTGGCGATGGGGAACATCCAACCTAGATCTTGTTGCTACCCTGCTAAACAAGAAATGCAATCTGTTTGCAAGCACATATACTAAACCAGGATCCCAAGGAAATGCATTCAATCTGGCATGGACGGGGATGTTTGCTTATGCCTTCCCGCCTTTTTCTATCATTCCCAGAATCATCAGGAAGATGACCTTGAACTGTGCCATCTAATTCTAATAGCTCCAGCTTGGCCAAGACAGTACTGGTACAGTGAACGTTTTTGCTTATCACACAGCTCTCCTCTCACATTCCCACCAGCGAAGGATTTCCTTTCATTGAGCAAGGGTCAAAATCTGCATCCGCAGATCCAATCCTTAAATTTGACTGCCTGGCTCCTCGGGACATTGAGTTCTAGTCAATAATTCTGTCTGAAGATTGCAGAATGATTCTGCGACAAGCTCGAGCGGAATCTACAAATAAATGCAATAACGCAAAGTGAAAAAGGTTTTGTCTTTGGTGCACTTCTCACTTGGTGCATCCTGTTTCTTCAACACCAGAACAAGTTCTTCCTTATTTATTGCATCTAGCAAAGTCAGGCTTGTCTCATGCTTCTCTGAAGGTTTACCTGGCGGCAATTTGCAGATTCAGACGACAGAAAGGCACTCTGTCCTTGTGGACAAACAGACTAACTAAAGAGTTATTGAAAGGACTGTCCTGGGTTTTTCCGCCGGTTAAGCCTCCGCCTGTGACTTGGCAACTCAACACATTCCTATCACAATTAATGCAGCTTCCTTTCGAGCCGATGCACAAGATTGACTTAAACTTTCTTTCCTGTAAGGTGGCATTTATCCTGGTTATTACCTCCTCAAGGGGAATAAGTGAAATCAGGCTCTCACAATCCATGATCCATATCTTAAATTCCAGAGACCCAGTAATCCTGAGAACTAACCCCAAGTTTATTCCAATGGTACCAACTACTTTTCATCTCAATGAACCTATTGTCTTACCAACTTTTTTCCCTAATCCATCCTTGGATGCGGAAAAAACTCTTCAATCTTTAGTCATTAAAAGATGTCTCAAGTTCTACCGGGAAATCTGATCTACTCTTAGTCTGCTATGCCTCACCCAGAAAAGGACAGGCCCTCTATACGGCCAGTATTGGACACTGGGTTGCTGCAGTCATCACATTCATGAAAAAGCCTTAAGACCACTGTCCATGAAAGAGAAGGCGCGTTCCACAAGAAAAGTGGCAGCTTCTTCGACCTTGTTTGCAGGGTTTCACTCTCCAACTTCTGCAGAGCAGGCTCATGGGTTAATGTCCATACTTTTACGAACCACTACTGCCTGGACTCATGGCACAAGGCTGATGTGGCAGTTGGACAAGCCGCTTTACGTCGCCTGTTTTCATAAGCTATGCAAGTTTAATTCTTTTAAAACAAGATACACATTTCATATTCCTTTCCTTTTCTCTGTCTCTTTTATTGAAATGGCTAGGTCTTCATATGTGATTAGAATTTCTGCAAATGTACAAATGTTGTATTTCAAGGGTGGCCTTTATGCATGTATGATACATATTGATGCTTAGAAAACATGATTTCATCAGTAGATCATACTTAAAGTTGTGCGGGTTTGATGCTGGGAAGGTTCGCCTAACCCACCGCCTAAACACGTTTGATACTGCTCGCAATTCTGATTCAAGCATGTGAATTTATAAAAGATATAATACATGAGAAAAAACAAGTTACTTACCTGTACACTGTGGTTCTCCAGAATTTATATTTTTCATAGATTCACATGCAACCCTCCCTCCTCCCCGTTTAGGCTCACCAATACTTCGCCTCCTATCCTCCGGATATTACACTTGTGCGTGAAATCTGAGGAGTGGTGGCTGTGCAGGGGAAGAGTGCTTCTGGGTCTCTGCTCTGATTGGCTGAAGTGTGGATGCTTTAAAACACAGTCAATAAGCTAACAATTTTTATTGTTTTCAATCAGTCGTCTAAGACCTATCTACTAGCATTGTTTTTTCTATTGCTGCTACTGTGGGACTCCCACCATGATGATGGGGAAGATTCAAGCATGTTATTCTATTAAAGATATCTATACTGGAAAACCACAGTGTACAGGTCACTAACTTGTTTTATCCCTGCACATGGCGGGACTATTCAGTGCTTATGATTTCAATGGAGAGTCCCCTGAGAGAGAACTAGAATTACAGGTAACAAACCACTCCTTCCATCCCACCCCCTCATTTGCCTTTCTTTTTCCTTCTCTTTATTTTGTATCTGTAAAACTTGTCTCCCTCTCCCCCTTCTATGTCTTCTCTTACTATTCTTTCTGTCTGGTCCCCTTTCCTCTAACTCTCCTCTTTCTTCTTATTCATTTGTTTTCTTTCTCTAGTAACCTGCTTCTCATTCGTCTCCTCTTTTTTCTCTCTCCTACTTCTCTAACTTCTCCTCTTTGCTCCACTAATCCTCCTCCCTCTTGTCTTCCTCCTGAACTACTATTCCCCTTCTATTCCCCCAGTCATTTGCAGAACACTGTCTGCGTCTTGACCTCTCCAATTTGTTATTATTGATATTCCCTCGTGAAACTTAAGTTGTGGTTTTGTTTTCTGATGATGAGGTATTTGGCTCGATACGATTACATTTTACCTGATTCAGACATAGTCATAAGAATGCGGCTACTGTTTAGACTTAGAGCGTCTCAGTGTCTGTTGGAGGGAAGGCAATTGATGACATTCAAAGTTCAGAGATCATCACTGCCCGTTGATGCCTTAGAGGTGGCAGTCATGCTAGGTATCATTTGTAGGAGGATAACCAATTTCTCAGGCACAACTTTATTAAATTTGAGATGTTGGTACAGGGGAAAGGTTTAGTCATTTCTGTATTTTTGGTCTATTGCAGCCCTCATTTTTGACACCATGTAAAGAGTTTAACAACTCCCCAGCGTGGTGCTGGCTCAGCTGGATTAAAACGAGCTAGGAAAGTGATTATATGAGATTTAATATGCTGTAGCTCAGAAATAACATCTTTGTACCAAAGCGGTACTTTTCACTTGTCAAGTTGATTTGAACCTCTGTTTCCACTACATCCAATTTTTCAAAACTTCCTAAAACGTGTTCCTAAATCCCTAACGCAAATGCTATTCTTAATAGGAAGTTGAAACACAAACGGAAATTGCCTTGGAAGACAACACAGTGAAACTGGAGTCCTACTTTAAGAGGAATGACTGGCTCCGCAGATCCAGCAGCGCTTTCTCCCACAATGAAGGCTATGGCGAACTTATCACCCGGGGCACAAGCATCCGTAAGCGACGACTTGGAAACCCAGCAGTGCCGGAAGAGAAGCAACCATATCAGGAAGAGAAGAAATCACAAGTATAGAGGACAAATGTGATGATTAAAAAGATAGACCAGTGACTTCAAAGTATAGTATCCCTCTGTGGCTAAGTGTGAGAACTGCAGCTAGGGAAACACTGGGCCCACCACTAATGTCGTAAGAGAAACAACTGGTTCGAGTCCTCATTTGGGTGAAGGCTCTCTTTCTAGTTGATGATGCAACATTAGACCTTCAGTTAATATTGGCAGAACTAGGAAGAAACTAAGTGCCTGTACCTTTTTGTATAATGCACTCATTACCTCCATTTATCAAGAAACACGAGTGGGCCTCGTTATTTTTAAACTTCAATATTAACTTTATTTTTATAACCATACATTTGTGTAACAATAATCAATTCTTTTATAAATGTTTTTTGCTCAATACGTCTGTGCTTACTGATGTTTGAAGGCAATTTCCAAGATTATTCCACCCTCTGCAGTACATTCAAGGACGTTCATCTTTCTGGTGTATCAGAACTGGTGCAAGACTATGATTTCAGCCTCAAAATTAGCTGTGGTGGTGCCCTGCCACATACAGTCAAGGGAGGTGTTCGATTCTGGTTTTAGCTCTGGAGCAAACTGAAAGAACTTGTCGCAACTAATACAAATAATGTATTTGCCTGTGTCCTCTTACTCTGCAAACTGGCCATGATGCACTTTGGGCAGGAAGCATGTTCCATTTCTGCGGGAATCCAATGCTCCACAATTATTAGAAATCCCACCAGGGTTTCCGTCTGATAGCTTCCGTTGATCAGAGAAGAGTTGCAGTGGTTGCATGTGCGAAAATCATAGGTGCATAAAAGGTTACATCACACAACCATTCACTCTAACCTGGCAACAGCAACAGTGACAACAGACAACTGTTGGCTCTGATGACCTCCTATTTTACAATGTTTTTTATACAATTGTGTTTTTCGGATCCTAGCGGATTCAAGAGTGGGGATCATTGATTATTAAAGTGAGCAATAAATACACATAGATTTATTCAATACAAACATTGTTAAGCAATGTCCAGTGGGTCTAAGGTACAACACGGAGGTAGCAATGGCCACCTCATCAACCCCTACATGAAGCCCATCATTGTTCAACTAAAGGCGTCATTTAGAGTACACCGGGATGGTGGCTCTACAGCGGAGGCAGCAGGGACACCGCTTCTACAGGCAGCCCTGCCATATTTATAGCTGACCTCCTTGTCCGTGGCCCGTCAAATGCATGTCTACCTCAATACCTTTCCTCAAAAGCCCATGCGGTGCTTCAGTATTCTGATTAGTTTGCCGTGACTAACTACGTCAAAACAGCTGATACTACCGACGAACTCTTGATGAAGTGCAATGTTGTAAAGGGGTAGGGTGGGGATCGGGGTCTTAGACGGGAATATATGAAATCTGTATTGCGTCTGCTCCCATGTCCAAAATTCAATAAAACAGAGTTGACCCAAAAAATCAGCTGATACGTCTAACATAAGACAACAAACAAACAGGCGCTAGCATTGTCTAACATGCACTTAACATAACTGAGTATTTTCAGAGTTGCTGTTTCAATGCTGAAATCAGCATGGAAACCGGATTGATAGTTCATCACCGGATGTTCCTTGGAGATGGTGTGTTCTATTGGTGGCAGCTGTCTTTTCTGTGGCTTTCCCTGCCACAATATGTTTGGCAAAGTGCAGCAGTTGAATAGATGTGTAGTTTCCAGATACATTTTTGGAGCGTGGTGATGATTTGACTGATCTTTAATGAGCTTGGGAATAAGCCTTCGTCTAGGCTGGGGTTGATCTGACCTTACAATGTGTTATCAAAAATAGGAATCTTGTTTCTGACTATTTTGTCCGGTGTGTAATTACGGAATCACGAAAATATTGAGTTGCTTGGTGAACCTTAATAATTCCTCCATTTCAGTGGGTTTAGAAGAGTTCAGACCCTTTTTATTATTTTGGAGGGAGCATCAGACTCAAGAAGTTCATGTCAAAGTTATTTCTGATTGTATTTTGATGATGATGCTTTGAAAAAACTCCTGCTAATGAGGTGGACAGTCACGACTGATGCTCAGGTGCATGTGGAAAAGCACATGTTCCTGCTCAATGGGATAGTTTTGGAAGGCAGATAAGAAGATGCTTTGCAATGGAACAACTCAGATAAGTCAGAGAGTGGGGCACGGGGAATTCTATCTCTAAACCGCAACCGGAGTGGTGCTTGCAACATGAGACAAGGAGGACCCCAATGTGGTGGGTCGGAGCAAGAACTTATATGTGGAGTGATGTTTCAAAGGAACAGATTTTACCTAGATGTCCGTGGATGTTCCACTGTTACATTAAAAGGGGTGACATTGGGTCATGCAGGAATACTTTCATGTTATTTAATATTAGGGAAATAAACATTTCAATAAGGGCCTAAAATGTGGTTGAGCTAGTAAGACAGTTGAAGGGAGTGATCAACACCACCAGAAATGTGAGTGCAGCCTGCAGATCACAGGTATCTTGGACCGGAAGGGCTGAGCCTGCCTTCTTTAAGTTTGAGTTCAATAAAAAGAGTACCATTGAGTTGGGTAATGATAATATATGTCACTGAATCACAAGGACCCAATCCGGTGTGCGACATGTTCTACAGGAATGGTCAATGCTAACATTATAATGTGATATTGGTGAAATGTAGACCACTGCTGACATTTGGGTGAACCTTGTCCTATGTTAACTATGAGTTTTCAGTCACAAGGCAAATGTTAATGTAGCATTTTTTGGCTACGAATACAGTAGCAGAACTGCCTAGCTACCCTTTCTTTTTCTAAACATCAGTACATAATTTAAAATATATTTTTTCAGACAGTAAAATATGAATAAGAAGCTTACGAATTGATAATTAAACATAGTAAGGCATAGCAAAAAGTTCTCGATTTTGGAACTCCATTTCCAGTAGAACATGTTTTTGGGCAGTATCTATATTCTGCATCAAGTTCTGCTTTGCTTGGTGTGATCTAATGTGCTGACAGATTGTGGCTCTCCCTACATTCTTGGCGTGCTTTTGAAAGATGCCGAGGATGAGATTGATTCAGATGAGATTGCAGCGTGACTTGCATTTGAGAAATACAACGTAAGTATTTCAATATAACATTACTCTGACTTCTAGTGTGGCACCGGTCCTCCTACACATGAACCTATCATTTATTCCCTGCGGAGTAGATCTAAATGAGGAAAACAAAGACTCTCTGGGTGAGAATACAAATAAGTAATCTATCGAAATCTGTTCACTGCCATTTTCTAGGGGCCTGATGATGTATCCTGCGGTGTAAGTGAAGCACAAGAAAAGTTGACCGAGCATAGCATCAACTCTAAGGGAATAGACCTACCTCCTTTTTCATAGGGTGCAGCTTAATTTATTAACCACTCGCCTAAATTAAGTCAAGATATTGGTATTTTGAATTATCAAGTTGCAGAAAAAGAATTGGAAGTAGTCTTATGACTGAAACTACATAGCAAGAACATTACAGGGCACATTAAGAGTTTTGTAATTTGCATTACTGAAGCCTAAAATGGCAATCATGAGACACTTAGTTCAAAACACCTTTTGACGTATGGTATGAATTACTCCTTGCTTTAAGGCAACTGCTACCTGATACCACTTTGCTGCATGGGCAAAATGTGCCAGACCCGCAACAACTCATTGGACGAACACTACAGGGAAGCAGCGAACAAAGAGCCACCCTTCAGGGCGAGGTGCCCGCAAGGACATAGAAAAACCCATAGGAACCATGAATATTGAAAACCTTGCAGGTACCTGACATTCTGGTCTGCAACATAGGTGGCTTAACTCTTATAACTATACTCATCTCACACTGCAGGGTCTGTACAAGAAACATTAAGAATCCCACCATGAGCATTAATTCTCGATCCACCGCATAAACGGCTAATCATGGCCTCTTTAAGTAAGCACTTACAATAGTTAACCAAACCGCTTTGCCAAGTTGTTTCTCCTTTTACTAACCATGTCGGTTTCCCATCCTCTCTGTCTTATGCAGCTTGCAAGTGAAGCATATGCCAGTAAATATATATAAGCTCCGCTGATAGTCCAAGTTTTATTGCTAAGATTTATTCCTAGGAGTGAGTTATAAAGACACTACCATAAAGCCGTGCCATGATCCATATCTAGAAAGTTATAAAACCACTTCCCCAGACCAATTTGTGTCTTGTTTTTCCCTGCCTTTTAGCAGTCACAATTTCTAACACTGTTCGAATCTAACCTTTAATGTCAATTTATGCTCAACATATTTTCTTTTTCAGGCATTGGTGTTCGGGTGTGTTTTATTTTTTTTAAAGTATCTTCCTTCAGATTTTTTAGGCCTCGCCTGCCAATGCGCTTGCGCATTGCTGACGAGATTATAGTAAGAGCAAAAGAACAGTCTACCAAAACGGCGGATTAAACACAGTTCATGTGAGACGTGCACGAGGCCAGCCACGTCATACCACCATTTGTCTGTGCCTCGCATTAGACTGCAAAGGCTGCCACTCCACCCCTCCTAATCACACTTCAAAGGCTGCTGCTCCCCAACCACCATGTGCAAATCGCACACCAACACTCTCCTACTTTCCTCCCACCTCCCACGGCTGCTCTTCCCATTCACGCACTCTGCAGGTCACCATTTGCCAGCATACGGCTGCTAGCGCTTTCATCCTGATCACTCCCCCTCTCCTACTTCCCCTCCCACCTCCCAAACAGCATTGAGCCGCGAAGACTTGTTTTTATTGCATTTCGCGGCCGCACCTCAGCCTATGTTGGGTATTTCAATGCGGCACCGACTTTACAAGAAGCGCGATGCTTTAATAGTATTTCAATGCGGCGCCGATTTTACAAGAGGCGCGATTCTTTAATATTATTTGCAGCCTGACCTCGTCACACCACTACAGCCGGCCCACCGCTCCCTTTTGCTCCGAGGTTGCTGCTCGCAGTTCCCTCCATTTGAAAAACAGCAGCAACTGCGTACGTGAGCGATATGATGAACCTTCTTTGCAGTATTCTGGAAATGTATAATGTGCCCAGGCTCACAGGCTGTTCAGCCACGCCAAGATTCAACCATCACTCCCCTGCTCCAAGGTCTACAGGTCCGAGCCTCAGGCCCCCGGTATAACCTGCCATATCTGCTCTGGTCTTCCGTAACAACCTTGCGTTCCTACACTCCACTTAGTACTGCACCCCTCCTAAAATGTTCCTTTGGCATCCCCTCTTGCTGCTTCCATTCCGATACTCAGTGCATCGCCCCGGGCCAAAGGTGTTAACTCACGCATTGTTTTACATATCACAGATACTTCAGACGTAATAGCCACATGCCTCCCAACATTTGATTCCTGTCCTTTTGGCGAGTCTTACAATGTCGTCTCTGTCACCAGCTTTTGTTAGGGCAAGATTAACGCCCTAAAGCAAAGTCTTCTCTCCTTTTCGCCAGATGCAGTCACTTTTAACACCGCCTTATCACACCAGAAATGTCTTCTTATCAACGGTGCCATCTACTTCACACTCACTTTAACATACAGTTTTAAACACAAGTTAAAGATGCCCTCTGACATTTCCTTTCACTCACTCTTACACACCCTTTGATCCTCACAGCAGAGCGCTCGCACCTACTTCACACTCGACTAAACCTCAACACACCATCTCTAGCTCACCTACGTATTTTACACAAGCCAACTGCTATACTTATGTTATTCAAATTAGGGTCCCCTTTTTTATTACCTGTTCATGAACTTAAATGGGACAGAACAAGTTTTGCAAACATTTCTTGAGCCAAAGCCTTACCTATACATCGCCAAAGCTGGAAGCTTCAATACTTCTGTTGCTACCATATACTCTAAAACGTAAATTACTATAAAATACAAAGCTACATCTAGTACTTTAGCAGTTTTAATGCTTGCTTCAATACATTTTAAAATAAACTAAAACATGCTCTTTTTGCTAGAATTTATTATGCAGCTTTTAAAAAGCATTGCTATTTTACCAAACCCTTTTTGGAGCACAGTATATTATTGCTTATATTATCACGCAGCACCGCTAGTAAAATGATAACGTATGGTTTTATAGGATTATGTGTAGCTGGACGTCTGGCGTTTTCTCTTATATGTTTATGAGTACCTACATGTTCTGTTTTTATCTTGCCAATTTGCGCTTATTATTGTGGGCTTTTTTACAGCCAAAATGGTAACACAGCAACACATGTATGGAAACAGAAAAGTACACTTTTACCAATGTTAATTTGCTTTATTAATTGAAGTATTTAATGTTGCTGGGCGTGGGAGTTTCACATTGCCGTGCCTTTAATATTTATTTTCCGGGCCAATAGCAATTAGCTGCACGTACAGGTCCGGTTTTTATGTTACAAACCTGCGCCTTTATTGTGAGCTTTTTATAGTGGGCCCCAACAGTAGCAAAACACAGGAGGTACAGAAACGGAAAGGTCGGCTTTCAGATTGGGTGAATTTCTTTTATAATTTTTTTTTTTATTGGTATCCCACCCAGAGGCAGGATCCAGTCAGGAAGCGTGCCGGCCATCTGCCACCATTCCGCCCTCTGCTCGCCGCAATTACAAGCGACAGTGAGGAGACAGCAGGCAGTGTCCCGAACAACCGAGCATAGAGCTGCTTGCTTATTAGGGCACATGTGACCATTTATGACTCGATGTTAAATATAATGTACTGTTTTAATTGTCTCTTCCACCGGATGTGGCCCAGCGGCCAGAGCTCCCGACTTTGGAGCTGCGAAATATTTTCGAGTCTCTGATTCTGGGCAAATCACTTAATCTACCTCTACCTACCAAAAAATGAATGTCTCCTTGCATAATGTAAGTGGTGCTCATTTAAAGTGCACCAATACCTTCGGGTCGAGTTTGTGCTGTAAATAAATGTAAAGAATGTTTTTTGAGCACAGAATTTACGTAAGTATCCATTACCTTGTGCTCCCTACCTAGCGCACCGATTTATAGTTGATTCCAAGTACACAGGTTATATATTTTTCCAGCCCTAGGCTTTCATTGCACTAATTACTCCTTTCCGTGAGTTTCACTTCTGCTTCGCTTAAACTAAACCAATCGGACTAATGTGTCTAATTATAATAATCGCTTCAAAGGAAAGGCCATGACTGAAAACATGGTGTCCTGGTCTAACAACCATACCTCTCTATGAACCATGGCCCTTTCATTCAATATGCAACCATATAAAAGGTCAAATGTCCTCTACCCCCGTTACCGCACCTATCGCATATATGTGTTTTGTGACAAGCGATATTAGTCGGAGAAAAACATATCCCAGCATTGAAAAGCCTGTGCCTTTATAGTTATCAATTGAGAACAGGCGGGTAAGATGCAAATTACTGATAGAATCCATCAAGGGTGCACTCAATGCAACATACAATAAAAATACCACTCAGTGCCACATAATTACACTCCACATAATTACACTGCACTCAATGCGACATACACTCCAAAGCCCACTCAGTGCCACATAATTACACGCCACATAATTACACTGCACTCAATGCAACATACACTCCCAAATACCACTCAGTGCCACATAATTACACGCCACATAATTACACTGCACTCAATGCAACATACACTCCAAATACCACTCAGTGCCACATAATTACACGCCACATAATTACACTGCACTCAATGCAACATACACTCCAAATACCACTTAGTGCCACATAATTACACTGCACTCAATGCAACATACACTACAAACAATACCACTCAGTGCCACATAATTTCACGCCACACAATTACACTCTACTGAATACAACATACACTCCTCATAATACCACTCAGTGCCGCATAATTACACGCCACACGATTACACTGCACTCAATGCAACGTACACTCCAAATACCACTCAGTGCCACATAATTACACGCCACACAATTACACTGCACTCAATGCAACGTACACTCCAAATACCACTCAGTGCCACATAATTACACTGCACTCAATGCAACATACACTACAAACAATACCACTCAGTGCCACATAATTACACGCCACACAATTACACTCTACTGAATACAACATACACTCCTCGTTATACCACTCAGTGCCACATAATAACACGCCACACAATTACACTCTACTGAATACAACGTACACTCCTCATAATACCACTCAGTGCCGCATAATTACACGCCACACGATTACACTGCACTCAATGCAACGTACACTCCAAATACCACTCAGTGCCACATAATTACACGCCACACAATTACACTGCACTCAATGCAACGTACACTCCAAATACCACTCAGTGCCACATAATTACACTGCACTCAATGCAACATACACTACAAACAATACCACTCAGTGCCACATAATTACACGCCACACAATTACACTCTACTGAATACAACATACACTCCTCGTTATACCACTCAGTGCCACATAATAACACGCCACACAATTACACTCTACTGAATACAACGTACACTCCTCATAATACCACTCAGTGCCACATAATTACATGCTACATAATTACACTGCACTCAATGAAACATACACTCAAAATACCACTCAGTGTCACATAATTACACTGCACTCAATGCAACATACACTCCAAACAATACCACTCAGTGTCACATAATTACACGCAACACAATTACACTATACTGAATACAGCATACACGCCACACAATACCACTCAGTGCTACATAATTACAAGCCGCATAATTACACTCTTCTCAATGCAACGTAAATACACTCCACATAATCCCACTCAGTGCCATATAATTACACACCTCATACTTACACTCTACTCAAAGCAACATAAATACACTTTATCTATTGGTCTATCTATCTATCGCCCTCACTCTGTCTATCTATCGCACTCACTCTATCTATCGCCATCACTCTATCGATCGCCCTCACTCTATCTGTCTATCACCCTCACTCTATCTATCTATCGCCCTCACTCTATCTATCGCACTCACTATATCTATCTATCGCATCACCACAGCATCACTCAGCACCACCACAGCGTCACTCAGGGGCACCACAACATCACTATGCACTACCACAGCATCACTGAAAGCCACAGCATCACTCGTCGCTATCACAACATCACTCAGCGCCACCACAGTGTCAATCTGTGCAACCATTCAACAACCACTGGTTCAAATATGTTCTCTCAATGTTTCAAGCTTTATTAAAAATGTCACAAAAAGATGTTAATATTTCATTTCTGTTCTTGGATTTTCGTCACAATAAAATAAAATGAACATAATCTTCACAAAAGTTATTTACAAAAGCTATTGCCATTATAAATTACAATAACTTTTATTTAAGTATTAATTATTAAAAAAATTAAAAGCCATTTTTATTTGTAATATCAATACATCTAAGTCACGTAAATACAACACATATTGCATTACAAATGCTATAGGTGTCACGTTTGCGAAAGTTAAAACTATTGGCATTATAAATGACAAAGCTATTAATTTCACTATTTTCAAAACCAACACATGAATAAAAAAAAATGTCATTTACAATACCAATAGCTCAAACTTTCCTAATGCGAGACCTATTGCATTGCAAATACTTGTTTTCGGTTGGATTCCACTTGGTTGTTTGTTTTCATGAATGTGGACTTGTATTACAATCAGTGAGAAAATGTACAATCAGTAAGAGAATGAAAAGAAAGCCCCTTCAAGATGGGATTAAAACTTGACAAATTAATTTGTCATATTTCGAGCAAAATGATTTGAGATGTGAAAGTGTCGAACACAAATCACACATTTAAAAAAATATATTATTTGTCAAAAAGCTAACCATAAATTGACACGAAAATCGATTTTCTTCAAAAGAGAGCCAGAAATGGAAAAAACGGTCAAGTTGCACCACAAGGACACTTAAATTGAAAAAAGCTAATTTCGTTGTAAAAGTATGCATGTTCCCAAAAAATTATAATTTGCCGTTTCGAAACCTGAATCTGGCAGATAAACCCCCTAATTCCATTTCTCACAGTTCTCTAGATTGTTCTGATTTGTAGCCGGATTCCCTATTCCTATTTGTGGAGAAACATGAATTAGTGACTCAGACCTGCATGTGTCTTGTTGAGAATTCCCAGTTAGGGAAAGTCGCGTAACTTGACAGTTTGCTCCTATAGTCATCTAGGGAAAGAATGTGTATGGAGAAGTGTATCTTCTTTAGGTGCATCTAATGCTATCATGTACTTGGGCCCATGTCATGTTCTAGCTCCCACAGCATTGTCATGTACTATTTCACAACCCTGACCGCGAATTGTAACCAAGGCTAACATCTTATAAATAACACTAAGTAGAATAAAATAAAAAGAGAGGGTTTCAGTATTTTATCCCTGACAAAAATAAAAAGAAAACCATGTATATACCTTCATGTCCCTGGGACATCAAATAGTTACAGTTGTACAAATCACTCCCTATCACCTATAGTTTTAGCATTTAAATGTCTTTAAGGGATGATAGCCTTAACTTACTATTACTGCTGTACCTATGTTGTGTGACAGAGGACAACAACAAAAAACTTGTGCACCAGATTATAGGATGTTCTTGTTTAACTGGTAAAAATAAAGTCCTTACCCCGTTTTAGCCTCCCACTAAAAACCATAAACGGAACAAGCGCACACAATTTACATATCGGGCATCCTCAGGCTATCATTGCAGAGGGAGACATTTGCAATGGATACTACAGCCCCCATGCACGGAATCTCAAGGCACAGAAACTGCCTCACTGTCACATTTCTTTATCAGACCTTCCAATTTGACGTTTTTAGGGTTTATGTCATAAGCTGTTATCAATTGAATGGGATCTACTTCCACCCTAGGACAGAAGCTCACTGCCATTGGGAGCGGAGAAGCTTCGATAGCAGTGAACTAAGGGCCTGACTTAGAGTTGGGCGGACAGGGCTACTCCGTTACAAACGTGCCGGATGTTCGTATTACAAGTGCCCTGGACGGGTGAGGAGCTAAGGGAGAAGGATGGGGTCATCACTCTGATGTCACGGCGAATGGAAGAATGCGCGATTCGTGCCACTCCTGCCATTTTAGTAACTCGATGGCAATAATCCACCGAGAGAAGGGGTAGCTCCACCTAATTCATTGCCCATGGCTATCCCGCCACCGCTTGGAAGCATCTCGCCCGCGTCATCACCTATGGCAGGTTGTCACTCCCTGTAACATTTCATTTCCGGTGGATGAACACCTTACCTCCAGACTCCTGCTTTGATCCGCGTGTAAATGTTTGCTGAAGCTCAACTTCAAAGAGAATCAGGAGGTTTTACAGTTGTTTGTCCAGCAGGAGAGCCTGGGCAGGTTTCTCTTGTTTGCTTTCACTAATGTCCATGTTTACTGGGCCAGTTACAGCAAGAGGAAGGAGAGTATCTCTGGCAGTGCCCACTTAATTAGTTTTCCAGTACCTAAATATCACTCGCAGTGATATGATCACCAGTATGTTTACATTTAGTTGTTTTAAATATTATGTTAATGTTAATGTTAATGTTAATGTTAGCCACACTTTTAGAGCGCACGGCTACCCCAAAGGGTGTCCCGGCGCTTTAGCAAAGAGGCCCCTAGAAACAGAAAAACCAAAAGGTAAACAAACTGCAGAAACGCGGGTTACTAGGTGAAGAGCAGAGTCTTCAGCTCCTTCCTGAAGGCCAAGAGATTATTTACTTTCCGGAGGGAAAGAGGGAGTGCATTCCACAGGCAAGCTGTAACGTGTTGGAAGGAGCGACCTCCCATCCTCACACGTTTGGCCACAGGAACCTCCATTTTGGCCAGGTCCGCAGACCGCAGAGACCTCCGTGGCACATAGAAGGCAGTACGCTTCCTCAGGTAGAAAGGGCCGGTCGCATGGAGAGATTTAAACGCCAGTGTAAGGAGTTTAAATTTAATTCTCTCCGCTATTGGTAGCCAGTGAAGCCTGGCTAGGAGCGCTGAGGCTCTTGCTCTCCTCGGCAGGCCATAGATGGCTCTGGCCGCCGAATTCTGCACGACCTGCAACCTAGATAACAGATATTTAGGAAGGCCCGCGAAGAGCGCATTGGCATAGTCCAGGCGTGATCCCACCAACGCCTGAACTATATTCCTGCGGTACTGCAGAGAAAGCAGGGGCAGAAATTTTCTAAGCATCTTGAGGATGCTGAAGCATTTCCCTGCAAGTCCCAGGATGTGGGGACGAAAAGACAGATCATCGTCAAACACCACTCCGAGATTTTTTACCTGAGCTGATGGTGTTTCAGGGGGGAACATGTCCTGGGGCCACCACGACTTCCAGTCCGGGTCTGGGGCACAGCCAAAGAAAAGCAGCTCAGACTTGTCTGAGTTGCATTTCAGGCTGTGCCGCTGAAACCACGCAAAGACTGCGCTCAGACAGTCCTTAATTCTGCCGCCGTTGAAGACCTCTCCCTTCCTGCAGGTGAACAAAAGCTGGGTGTCATCAGCGTATGAGATGACCCGGGCCCCGAACGCCTCCGCTACCTCCGCTAGAGGGGCCATGTATATGTTGAAAATGGTGGGGCTCAAGATAGAATCCTTGAGGCACCCCCACCTCCAGCGCAGGCATTTCGGCCGAGAACGGCGGAGCCCAGATCACCTGTCGGCGGTCGGCAAGAAAGGATTGAAACCAGTCCAGCACCGTCCCACGCAGACCAATCTCCCTAAGTCTTGAGAGAAGGCCTGCGTGTGGGACGGTGTCGAACGCCGCCGAAAGGTCCAACATGACCAACATCGCCCGTCCCCCATGATCGAGTGTCTCCCTGATGGTGTCCGTGACTTCTACCAGAGCGGTCTCGGTGCTGTAATTTGCACGAAAGCCGGACTGGGAGTCATGCAGCAGATTGTTGTTTTCAATAAAGGTGGAAAGAGTAAGCTGAACATGTTTTTCCAACACCTTCGCCAAAGCAGGGAGGAGGGAGATCGGACGATAGTTAGCCCATTGCAGGGGGTCTAACAGAGGCTTCTTGATCAACGGCAGGATGAGTGCATGTTTCCACTGACGTGGGACAACCCCCGAGCTCAGTGAGAGATTCAGCAGGGGGTTCAGCAAGTTGTTCAACGCTGGAGCCAGCCTGCCCAGGCATTTCGCCGGACAGGCGTCCAGTGGCGAGCCAGATTTCAGCCGGGATAGCAGCTCCAGCGAGGTTTCGCAGGACAGCTGAGGAAAAACAGATAATGTGGGCCCAGAGTCATCCCGACAGGGGTCTAAAATGTCTAAATCTTTGTAAAGATGATGCCAGTCTGCAGATCTGAGGTGGCGGGTGGTCGAACCATATAGACAACTAAAAGAGGTCTCACCTAAAACGCAGCGCCATGGGCTACAGGCATAAGCATATTGTGCTCTTGTTACTTAAAGTGGGTGCAGTGGCGAACAAGCCTGTTGAAAAATGATGAACAAACAGTGCCTCCACAAGGCCATCAGAATAAGGCCTCTTTCTTGAAGTTCAGTATATTGCACCTGTAAAAGTATCAGCCTCTGTTGGTGGGAGTTCACTCACAGCCACTGCTTCAACTAGAAATGTAGAAGTGCAGGTTGTTACTATTTAGAGTACCCGTTTGCTACTGACAAGTGCCGGTGCGCTCCCATTAAATGAATTGCAAAAGTGCTGAGAAGTGCTGGTACTCTTCATTCCAAATTAAAGAAGTGCAGGTACTTAGTACCGGACAGGACCTGCCTATTTAAAGCACTGCTCACACAAAGTTGTGTATTTAATAGCAGTAATGAATGTTTAATGTTGCCGAGGCATACGTAGGTGGCCTGGGGGGAATCAGTTCTGTAAAACGAAGAACAGACTTGTTACAGACCCGACTCCTGCTACTCACCTTAGATAGAGCAATGCGAGCCATGTCCGGGTAACACCGTGCTCCAATCAGTTCCCAAGATTTCAATTGGAAGGTGTATTCCTAATCACAATTGTGAAATAACTTGACCCAAACACTAATTGACAATCGTTTGTAAAAGGGAAGTCCCAGACCATTAGAGAGAGACAAGTGATCAGTGCTGGAATTAGAAAAAGAATTACTCCCGAAACATATACATTGGAAGTCAAGGCTCGGCAGCGGAAAGAAGGGTGGAGTCATGAAGCGCTAAGACGGACCGTCAATTTATGGATTAATGTTTTAAATATATTGCTGCAAGGAAGTAAGCAGCAAGGACAAACATGGCACTAAGGAGCTGATTTTATTGTAGGCAGGTGGCCTGTCGTTTCGCCACGAACACTGAGTAAATTACTCTATCACCATGACAGAGGGCCCCCCTCTTAATTTATAAATGACCACCAAGCATTTATAAAAGCATTGACCGGAACCGCCATCACAGAGGTTCCTGTCAACGCATTTTACTCTTTGCTACAGGGCTGCGTCAGCAGAACGCAGCCCAGTAACACAGAATCATTTTTTTTTCTTTACAAAAAGAAAATACCGAAACCAGATTTTACTTTTTGTAAAGGAAAAAATATAAAGCTTCCTTTGACATGGGAGTCTTCTCCCACCTCGGGTGGGAGCATTGTAATGTTTTATTGCTCCTTAGTAACAGGTTTTACCTGGAGATAAGAAACAGTAAAAAATGAATCATGTACCCTCATCTAAGTTGTGCGGGCTGACATGTAGCCATTTCTCCGACGCCCCTTACTCTCCAGGACTGTCAGAAAATTTTGGCCAAGACAGAGAAGTCTCCGCCGCAGAATAGTCTCCGTCGTGGCCAAACTGAAGGTCCACCCGCATTTAAATCGTAAATTCATATTGGCGGTACACAGATAAGTAGGCACAGAGATATTTGTATTACTTGTAGTTCATAAACAGCAATCATTCTAATATTGCAGAGTGCGCTATGAACCAGCATCAAGGAGCAGCATGAAACTGCAAGGCATGGGTTTTATTGTTTTTTTCTCCATCGGCCCTTATTAGAAGGTTGCTAAAAATGAGTTCCTGTAGGTAGTAATAAAGTATTTGTAGTACAGAAAACTCCAATCCTTGTGTTATTTTTTTTGTATCCTGTCTATGCACTCTTGAGGTACAGTGCCTACCAGTAGGGATGATATGTGGCTCTTGCATCCTGTAACCTTAATTGTTTTATGTAACATATACTCTACGTAGATTGATACACTTGTATGATTTATTGCCTCTGTATAATGTGTGGGTGTGAAGTAAAGTGCTCCTACGCCCTACATTGGGATGAATAGCATTTTAAAAGAATAAAATACAGATAAATAGTAAGTGCTATTTAAATTGTTATTTGTGTAAATATACAGACCAATACATATGCATCTATTCTTACAATGGATGTATATCTTTAATAGAAGGGGTTAAACACAGTCCAAAAACAGCCTCCAAATTCTAGTTTCTAAGAAACTGTGAATTGATAATACGTTTTCTGCCTTTGTTTGCTCCATTGCATTGGCATCTAGGCATTAGGCTTCAGATAGCTCACAACCAGGCTGATACTAGAACAAAAGGTGGACTGATGGCCCTTTAAATCAGGCCTTTGTTTTGGGCCCAACTAGAAAATAAGAAACCCCCCTCACACCTGCAGCTTGATGCTGAGAATGGAAAGCAGACATTGTGGAGTAGCAAATTGCACCGCAACATTGATGTGCACTGCTCACTGCATTAAAGGTTTGTTGATTACACCATCAATTGCATTTTCAAAGGCACTGCAAATCTCTGTACTTCAGTGTAATTCTGTGTTCCTCATTTGGATTATTGTCCACCTGATGTTTTGAATTGAGTCTTCAAGTAAGGGACCTTATTCCGGTGCAGTGCCTTGTATGTTAGGCATCCGAAATTAATATCATTAACCCAAATCCTATTGTAATGATCCCTAATAATGGAAGGATCAGTGCTCTTAGGAAACATGATTGAGGTAATTGTATATCTCAAGGCTAATGTGGCAAAGATTCTGATAAATGGTGCGCTACTTTGGTAACTATGGACAACAAGTTGGCTGTGTCAACACCTACAACTTGGATTGACCTAGAACAGGAGCAGAATAAGCGGCAAAGTAAAAATACAGGGTTGTCACTGGGCACTGTATGTGCCCCAACATGGAGTGATTTAGAGGTATGTCATGCTCCAGCATCTCAGGAAGTGACAAGAGTAGGGAAGGGAAAGGAGTCATTTCCATAGCAGAAGCTCCAGTTCTTTCCTGTGGCACTGGGCTTGAGCGGTATGGTATGTTCATCCTCCTGGGAGAGCTGTAAACAACAATCAGAAGGCTCAGGAAAAAATAGCAATCTTTCAAGGTAGTAGAAGTCTTCTTGGACTCCCTGTAGCCGCCACTGTTTATTAATATGTCCTGGAAGTGGCTTTACACCCTCAGTGAAGTGATAGGAATGACATCAAATCTTCAGGAGTGGTAACCAGTGTGCATGAGGGTGAGCGGCCCCTCTGGCTGCAGGAAGTGCGGCCAGTGGGGGAGGTGTTTTACTTCCGGCCATTCAGAGCTTTTATTGGCCCTTCACGTTAGTGGGTACAAGTAGCCCTGCTCCAATGGGCGCTTTGGATATTCCCGGCTACTGGAAGTCCCCCACAGCGCAGGACCTCTGGCAGCAGGGAGACGCCAGTGAGTAGGCTGAGCGGTGGTCCACGCAAGAGCTGAGCGCCTCAGGGACGTCTCCAGCCCTCGCAGGGCTTGTCCTACTTTTCTTCTTATTCAACTTTACTAAATTCATGAAGATGTCAACGTTTTAACATCAAGTATGGAAAGTTGTGAGTTGTCAGAAATTGCCCCTAGTCAAAAAGTGTCACAAAAAAAGCACTGAAGCATCACACATAAGCACACTGAATACGTGAAAAAGTCACACAAACTGTAAACATGGCGGCAGTGTAGTTCTGCAGGAGCAACTAAAACGCACACTAGTGTAAATGGGAAACATGCAAATGAAACACTCGCTGCGCCTGTCTGCAAGACCGTGAGCGGCTCGGCTGGCTGCAAAGATGCTCTGTTCTGGGACACCTGGCAGCACTGCTCACAAGCACACGAGAGCTCCAAAAGGTGTCAGCTGTATGAAGTGCCTACTGTGGTGTGCGCTCTAGCCTATCGGCGCATACGGGATTACGTGATGCGCCGTGGGCTAGAGCGTCATAGGCGCGCATGCGCAAATGAGTAAAGAGAAATGGCGCGAAGGCAGAAATCGGCAGTTGGCGATCGGAGCAGTCGGCGGTTAGACGCTCGGCGCCCTTACTTTGTACCTTGTACTTGGAATGAGAATAAACGCATTCCTGTTCACCATAACTTGTGTCAGTGCACTTCAGTGGGAAAATACAAACATTACAGTGGCGACGAGGCTGGGACCTGGACACCACCGGGCACAGACGACAGCAAGGGTATTAACCCCCACTCCCACGAGCCAGATAAGGCACAGGACCGACAAGGAGAGCAAGGGCGTGGCAGCAGCGCAACAGCACGACCAGAGGAAAGCCACCAACCCCAGAAAGCCAGGTCAGTGGGGCCCAAGACGCAAATAAAGCCCCCAGGCAGCAACCTGGCAACCAAGGGAGACACCCCTGAGCCAGAGGAAGGGGGGAGGACTGCGCAGGCAGCGCACGCTTCGAGGGACAACACCCCAGGTAGCCCAAGGGGTCAAGGAGACACGGCAGGCAGCGCAGGAGCGCCCGGTGTACCCACTAATAGAACCCAGGAGGAAGGACCCAGAGGTGAGGCCAGAATGGCGAATCAGGCATCAGCCCTAATGGCGCCAGTTCCATTCCTAACCAGGCCAGGGGAACCCCAACTCAAATGGGAGGACTGGAAGGAATACTTCCTAAATTACATCGAAGCCTTAGAAGACGAGAGTGAAGGGGAATACAAGCCGGAAAGGAAGAAGAGGCTTCTGCTCCACAACTTAGGCCCAGAGGGGGTCAGAGTGTTCAAGAACTTGGTGCCCAAAGAGAGGGGCGTGGAGGAGGCCGACGTTTTTGAAAACGCACTGGACGACCTGGATAGCCATTACCGCCCAGCAGTCTGCGTCTCGATAGACCGCTATAACTTCCAACAGAGGAAACAAGAGGCGGGAGAATCCATCGACGACTACGTAGCAGCCCTCCGCAGGTTGGCCATCACGTGTAGATATGGAAATTTACAGGATGAATACATAAAAGACCAAATAGTGATGCACACCACCAGCAGAGCAGTCCAAGATAAGCTATGGGCAATGAATGAAACCACCTTGAAAGAAGTAGTGGCGATGGTCAAGAAGGCGGAAATGTCGAAGAGAGGCGCGGACGCAGCGAAAAGAGAAAGCGGGCCCAGACAGATGGTCAACAAAATAGACGAAGCGCCGCAATCCAGTAAACCCAAAAGCATGCACGGGGACCCGAAGAAGGACACAAGAGGGCCGGGGAAGCAGATGCCTCGTTCCAGCCCAGGAGCGAAATTTGCGTGCTACAGATGCGGCAGTGCAGCGCACGCTGCCCAGGACAGGCGCTGCCCCGCGTTTCGAGCCAAGTGCTCGTTTTGCGGGTTGACGGGGCACTTTGAAAAGGTCTGCCGGAAGAAAGGATCGAAATCCACGGTCAAGTGCATCGAATCGGGCACGGCCAACGTCAGTGAAGAGGACGAGCAGGAAGAGGATGACCAAGTGCTCTGCATCGAGGATCAGGTGCTGGACGTATCCGGAAAACGCAGGGACAAACCCCGCACCCACATGCACATAGGAGGCGTCAAGGTATACGTGGCTGTAGATTCGGGATCCCCATGGACCATAATACAAAGATCGATATGGGAAGAGGATTTCGAGCCAATTTTAGGCCCCGACCTGGAGCCACCGGACATCAGACCCATCTCGTACACGGAAGATTCCATTCCGCTGGTAGGATGCAAGGAGTTGGTGTTTGAATTTAGAGGGCGGTCAGCCTCATGCACCCTGTACGTAGCAGAAAAGGGCCCATCAGTGCTGGGGTGGAAAGACGCAGGTGCCCTCGGCATCGTTCTCAACCCCGGAGGGAAAGAACAGATCCTGCTAACGGACGAATGGCCCCTGTCGAAGGAGGAGGACTGGAAAGCAGCATACCCCAAGGTATTTGAGGGCACGGTTGGAAAACTGGATAAGTTCGTGCATAAGATGGCCCTGAAGGAGGGAGCAGTTCCCGTAGTACACAAAGTACGGAACATACCGATCTCCACAAGCGAGGCAGTGCGCCTGGAACTACAGAAGCTAGAAGAGCTAGAGATCATCGAGCCAGTCGACAGTGCAGAATGGCTATCGCCCTTGGTGGTAGTGAAAAAGCCAAATGGGAAGGTCCGGCTCTGTGTGGACCTGAGGGAGCTCAACAAAAACCTCATAGTGGAGAGATTCCCGCTCCCCAGGATCGAGGAGATGCTAGCCAGGACAAAAGGCATTACTCACTTCTCCACCATTGATCTAACATCTGCGTACTACCAGATAGAACTCCACCCGTCGAGCAGAAAGTACACAGCGTTCATTACACCCTTTGGATGTTACCAATTCAAAAGAATGCCCTTCGGCCTGGCCTCCGCCGCAGCCGTTTTCCAGAAGTTGATGCACAGGTTGTTCAAGGACATCGCGGGGGTGCAATACTTCCAAGACGACATCCTAGTGATGGGCACGGACAAACGTGACCACGACGAGAAACTCCATAAGGTGCTGAAAGTGCTGCAAGGCAAAGGAATGACGGCGGAGTGGAGCAAGTGCAGGATCGGTTCTCGCACAGTGACCTACCTGGGACACGAGATAGGAACACGAGGTATCTCGCCAAAGGAGCAGAACGTGAAGGCGATAAAGGATGCCAAGGCCCCTTCAACCAAGGAGGAAGTGCGGTCATTCCTAGGAATGGCCGAGTATTACAGCAGGTTTGTTAGACAATTTGCCACGAGAACACACAGGATGAGACTACTGACCAGGCTCAATACGAAATTCGAATGGGATGAGGAAGCCCAGGCCGAATTTGAAGCCATTAAGGAATGTATCAGCCATGCCATTCCCTTGCAGGGATTTGCCCCCACAGACAAGTCCATAGTGACAACGGACGCCAGCGACAAGGGCTTGGGGGCTGTCTTGGCGCAGGAGAGAGAAGACGGTACAAGAGAAACCATCAGTTTTGCATCCCGGGCGCTGTCCCCGACGGAACAGAGGTACAGCGTAATTGAAAAAGAGATGCTGGCGGTCACGTGGGCGCTGGGCAAATTTCGCCAGTTCATATGGGGCACGAGATTCAGGCTCCAGACGGACCACAAGCCACTCATCAAAGTATTGACGTCATCAGGTCACGACACGGCCACTCCGAGGATAGCAAAAATGACCCTGAAATTGCTGGATTTCACATACGATGTGGAATATCTCCCAGGTACGCAAAACAAGGTAGCAGATTATCTCAGCCGGGCAGCGGCCATGGAGGAAGCTCCGGGAGAGTCTCAGGACACAGAGGAGATGGTGGCCAGCATGGAAGACCATGAGTCGTCCATCAGTGCGCAGGAGTGGCAAGCGGCATATGAACTCGACGAGGAGAAGATGGAGGTAAAGAAACATCTCACGTTGGGGTGGCCGGATAAGAAGAGACTGACGGAGGGGGTCCGGCGCTTCTATGAGATGAGGGAAGAATTGTCCCTGAGCGACTCGGGAATTTTCTTGTACAGAGGAGAGAGAGTTGTGCCCCCAGTGACGCTGATACCCCGACTCCTGAAGGTGCTTCACGAGGGGCATCTGGGCATAGTGAAAACCAAGGCTTTGGTCAAGCAAATGTATTGGTGGCCAGGAATGGATGCCCACATCGAGAGACAGGTGCGGGAGTGTGAACAGTGTCAAGGAGCGGACAAAGTGCTACGCCCACTCCGTCCTGCATTAGGAAAATTCGACACCCCACACGGCCCATGGGAGGAAGTGGCCATAGATATCCTTGGGCCCATTCTGGACAACAGAGGAGTGAATAAGTACATATGTGTGGTAGTAGACAAGTACTCCAAGTGGCCAGAAGCAGACATACAAGAGTCGATGGACACCGACACGATCTTGAAGTTTCTGACAGGGCTGTTCCTCAGGGAAGGAATACCCAGAACCATCCTAAGTGACAACGGACCGCAGTTTGTGTCGGATAAGTGGGAGAAATACATGAAGAGGAACGGAATCGAAGTAAGACACACGGCAGTATACCATCCGGCCTGCAATGGTCAAGTCGAGAGATTCAATAGAGTGCTGATGGGCTCCATTCAGGCAGCAATATCGCAAGGCAAGGATTGGGAAGCAGAAATGATGAACATGATATGGGCATACAGGATAACGCCCTCAGTGGCGGGGTACAGCCCGTTTCAAGTGTTAAGAGGTAGGCATCCCTTCACAAGGGACAACGTGGCATGGAGGGAGAAGACCATCACCAGCAAGTGGTCCCCGGCCGTGGTGCAACACAACCTGGAGAAGGCCCAGAAAATCTACGCAGCACACTATAACAAACGTCGTGGCACCAAGGACACAGAGCTAGAAGAAGGGGAGTGGGTGAGGATCAAGCTCCCTACTTTACAGAGGAAGGGCGAAAGCAAATTCAGCCAGCCGCTACAGGTCAAGGAGGTGCGGGGCAGGGCTGCCCTCCTCAGTGATGGCAGAGTATGGTCGCAGGATCGAATGGCCAGGGTAAACAAAATCCTAGTCTGGCCCAAGACTGAGGAAATCGAGAGGAGCTTGGACCACCAGGAGGCTGTCCCACTCCCTGAATACGTGGTAGATGACCAAGAGGAAAGCATAAGGGATGACCATGAAGAAGCAGTGGGTAGTGCCAGGTCGATGGACGGAGAAGCGAGACAAGTGAGTGCGGAACCGAGTACAGGCGGGAGAAGAACTGAGATGCCCCAAGGAGAGACAGCGGTGAGAGAGAACATGCCGGTAAGACACACCCGCAGCGGAAGGGCAGTTGTAGTGCCCTCTCGTTATAATGACTTTGTGATGAATGGACACTAGAGTTGTGCCAGCCCCCTGGCACCCCACATAGACTTTGGACACTATGAGGACTCCACCATGGGGAGGAAATGTTATGTTTAGTATTGTGTAAAAGGGGGGAGATATGTGGTGTGCGCTCTAGCCTATCGGCGCATACGGGATTACGTGATGCGCCGTGGGCTAGAGCGTCATAGGCGCGCATGCGCAAATGAGTAAAGAGAAACGGCGCGAAGGCAGAAATCGGCAGTTGGCGATCGGAGCAGTCGGCGGTTAGACGCTCGGCGCCCTTACTTTGTACCTTGTACTTGGAATGAGAATAAACGCATTCCTGTTCACCATAACTTGTGTCAGTGCACTTCAGTGGGAAAATACAAACATTACACCTACAAGTGCTTGGAAGTCCTTCTAGGGCAGGCCAAGTCCAGAGAAAACACGCGCTCCCGGAGCCTCCTTCTGCCTGGGGGTGTCACAGGCCTGGCGGCCTTGAAGTCGGGTGCGTTGCTAGGCGACTCCTCGGATGAGCCGCACACATTGTAACAGTTGCTAGTTTCAACTTCCGTCATTTGCACAGCCTCCAGAAGGATAGTTAGAAAATGAAAAAAAGGCTTTGGAATAATTTTGCAAAAATAAATGTCAAAGTATCAGTAATAAATATCGACTTGCACTTACTTTGACTTCAAAAAATCAATGCCCAACATTTTTCGCATCCATGGTGGGGTAAAGAGCTCCATGTCCACTCTGCATCCACTTGCTTTACTATGTTGGGCCAGTGCTGTGCAGTCGGTATAAGTGCGGGTGGAGAGTTTTCAGCTTCGACGTCCTGCTAGAATACCATCCACTTCTCTGTTCCTGGCATGGCTTGGCAAGGTTAGAGGTCAAGGGTCGCATGGACAATTTCAACAGCAACAAGTGGCAAGCCAATGAGAAGTTGCTCTCTCTGGGGACCCTCAGTGATTCCTTTTGCTGGATTGAAAATCGGTGGGTACCCCTGAACTTGGATCTGATGGAGGGAACTATCTGCTGAACCTGCGTAGTTGAGCGTTGCAGCTGCCTTGGTGGTACCGCAGGACCCTGTCCTCAGCGAGTCTGGTCCCTACGCCATGGAGGCGCTCAAGAATCAATCCGCTCTGAGCTTTGTAAGACACTATGGAAGACGGCCAGATCTCATCATCATTCTACAAATGCGTGTGCATGTGAACCTGTCTTACGTCTGATTCATTCAGGGGCCCTAAAACTCCTTTGACTTCAGATGGAAAGGTCTGTACGGTGGGTCACTTCACTCCTCAAAGCGCTTGCGTGCAATAAAGTTTCTTCCGTTACCCCTAACACAGCTTTGACCTCTGCAAGTGTCTGTCCTGAGTCTGGTGTGCAGCAGTAAGGCACTGGCAAGATAGAAGCCAGACCCTCGGCTCTTGCCAGCCCATACACATGCTGTTTGTGCACTCTGCAGCCTCAGCTCCATTGTTTATGTCTGCTCCTGGCAGAGCGACAGCGTTCACCATCAAAGATGAATTGCAGGATTCTCTCAGGATGGTTGTCTCCATCGCAGAGTCTCATGGGCTCAACTAACCAGCCTTGGGCGGGACCACAGTCTTGTCTATGGGATCAAAAGTGTTGATGAAGTCGATCCTGATCCACATGTAACCTGAGGGAGACACTGGCATTCCCCGTAACACTGCAAGCACAGTAGCAACTGTGCTTAACTTGTGCCGACTCTTGCAGGTGGTGGGCACAAGCATTAATTTCTAGTTATTAGGACTTTTTTTCATCTTCAAACTTTGACTCAGCAAAAGAAGGAAACGCAAAAAAAATGAAAGAAGGAAGCAAGAGAAAGAAAGGAAACAAGGGACGGAGTGCAGATATGAAAAGAATGCAAGAATGAGATGAAGAGAGTGTGGTGGGAGTAAGAGACATGAGCTGGAATGGAGAGTAGGCACTCTCAGTATTCGACAACTTTGGGCTGATGCGATTTTTCATTTTTTTTTTTTACGAATGAAGCACACACAGCAAGTATCACTCATGTAAATGTCTTTCTTTTTCTATGCATGAAGAAAATGTATACATTTTTTAAAATGCAAGGATGTTCCCTCTTGATCGTCATCCTGAAAATACACTCACTCTTCTTTACACCAGAAACACATGTGCACACAAGTTCACGACAGGAAGCTACCTGCAAGGAATTAGAGAATACCCACAAAAACACAAGTCTGTGGGTGTCCAGTTACACCATCACTTCCAAATATAGAAACTCCACAAGAATGAAAGATTTTTGATACTTGCATCACGTGTCCTTGAAATTCCCCCAGGTCTTTATCAGCGAATTAGGTTTGGCATCTTGTGCTGGGAAAGTGAAGTTCTGGCATTGTTGAGTTCATCATTGATGCACAAAAACATTTGTGAATAAGACCAACAGACTTTTCTCATGTTGGGGTTGTTGATTTTATCAAGGTAGATACACACATGCAGAAACAAACACAGACACACACACACACACTTTGTTTGTAATGCTAAGTTAAAATATTGCCTTTAAACAGAAGCACTGCCCTAGCTCACTCTGTAGATGCTGTGGTGTTCCCTTACGATACATGCCACTTCCAGCCATGTATCATCATTTAGCCCTTCACATCCCCTAAATGTTGTCATAGGTCCTTCATCACCACACTGCACTTGAGGGTCATGTCCTGTGAGGTGAGCCCCTTGGGATCTTGGAAGGCCCTTCTGGCTCCGCTGAAGCTGTGAATGCCAGCAGCTGTACCTTCACTATTGCTTGCTCACGCGCAAGGAGAACACACAAAGCTTAATTGTGGGTCCTCAGGTCTTCACGAGTCTCCATAGCACACTTAACACCACCTGTGCTCTCCACCCAATGTGGCAACGTTTCCTGGTAAACGCAAGCTCTCGATAACGAAGGGAATGCCACTGTGGGCTTTGTGTTGAGTATGAACAAGAGAGTTGTCATCGAAGTTCTAGGCGCCGAGACCCAGATGCCAAGCTTGCACACCTGCAGAAGGAATGTATTTGTATTTATTAATTGTCTAAAGGTGAACACCTCTACTGAAATGCTGAAGTTTTCAAAGGTGGTACATAAGAACATGGCAGATGGCAGCTACTTAAGCAAGTGACATGTGGTGGATGGGGTTTGAGAGCTGTAAAGGGAAGGATGGGGTCTCCAGCGGAAAGGCAATGATGGAGAGAGGTGTTATGGTTGATGTGAGCGGGGAATCACGGCTTTTGTAGGTTTTCTCCTACACAGCCACATGGGCTGATACAATCAGGCTTGCACAGTCACACTCTCCTGTCCCTGTACACATACCTGTTGATGCAGTCAATCCAAATCCACATGTAACATATTCATTTTCTCTCTCGCTCTCTCTCTCTCTCTCTCTCTCTCGCTCTCTCTCTCTCACTCCCCACCTCCCCCACCACCTTCTTGGAAATGTTCATGTTTCCTGTCACTAGGGTACAAGAAGAAAAATGCCAACTTCAACCTGAATTCACTTTTATTGAAATACATCTGCTTCTTTGGCATTCTGCTATATAGTTCAAGAGAATACATTGCATTGCAGCTCATAACAGTAAACAGAGTCTGTAGGGCGAGGTGCACAATATGCCAGCTCTAGACCCCTCGCCAGGACACTCAGCTACTTGCATCAGCGCATCAAGTACATGTTGCTTGTTCTTTGCCGATGCCTTATAAACATGTCTCTGTTATATTGCTGACATGTCTCATCTTCTGGAGGACCTTTCGTTTTAGGGGTCTGCATTTATCCCTGCTCCTGGAGGCGGAGTTCATTTGTGGACGGTTGATGGTTAAGGAGTGGGTATTCCTTGGGCCCGCTCTTCGCGCAGCTCAGTTCGTGTTTGTCGCGGTTCCGAGGTTCTTTCTGGTCTTTTAGGCTTTGGTTCCGGAGAGTTTACTGGTCGAGGCAGTGCTGCTTTGCCTCTGCTTCCACAGGCGTCATGAAGGTCTGTGTCCGGCCAGCCTCTCTTGCTGTTTGTAGGCCTGTGCTGGGGAGACATCGATCTGTGTGTCTACCCTGTGAGCTCCAAAGTTCGAAAATAAAAGTAAGGGAGATAAAAGTCAGACACTGAAAGCTTGCAAAAAAACCATAAGAAGTCATGCAAGGCCTGCAGTCTCACCGTGACGTCAGCACTGAGGGCTTGGTTCACAAAGTCACTCTGTTGGGGTCCTGTCTTCCCCACCCTCAGGATCTAAAGCTTTGTATTTCATGCTGTTGAGTTCCTGTGACAACAATCGTCGACTGTCTAGTGTCTTTCAGACGTCCAGGTCCAACTGGAGACTGGTCCATAGTTTCAAGGCCCCTGTGTCCTTTCATCAGCACTCTATGCCATTCTGGACTGCTGCTTTGGATGTTGCTTTGATGAGCTTCTAAGAGTCTTGCTCTCTCCAAGCATGGCATTTTTTCCCTTGCAGTGATCATATAGGTAGAGAGATGCACTCCTTTTCCTCTTTTAATTATCCAGCATTACTTTGTAGTTCATTTTTAACTCTGTCGGCGTGCTCGCTCTCCGTGCCCCGCCCATTCGCACTGCAAATAAGAGTAAAAAACGTAAAGAAGACACATTTCGGTCTCCGTCTAGCTGCACAACCTATTAGAATGAATTTAATGAATTAAATTCGTAATCAACATATTTAGTGTTCCAATATTTTTTCTCCAAGCTTATTCGTCCTCTCTTTGATCAGTTTTCTCTTCAATCCATTTTATCCATTTCTTAAATTGTTTAACTTTGCAATAAACACAGGCGAATCCTTGTTTCCTTCTGCCACGTTTTATTTCCAAAAAACACAGTTGATGGACAGAATGCAGAACAATGTCTTACATTCACCCCAGTACAAAGATCTGGGCCTAAATCCATCGTTTTTTTGCACTGCACACCACCCTAGGTCAGACACTGGCTATATGCAAATCAGCCTTGACCCTATGCCTTATGGGAACAGTCCAGCCCGAACTACCAAGCCATGTCTTTCCCAGACCGGAATCAAGCATCCAAGGACCGGTTTCTGGCTATCAGTCTTCTTCAGCCAGGATAGCTTGACTCCAGTGATGTGGAGAGCCTGGGCCTCACGTTGAGCATACCCAGCCCACTCGGGGTGAAAATTGCAAAAAACACAGTTGATGGACAGAATGCAGAACAATGTCTTACATTCACCCCAGTAAAAAGATCTGGGCCTAAATCCATCGTTCTTTTGCACTCCACACCACCCTAGGTCAGACAATGACTAAAAGCAAATCAGCCTTGACCCTGCCATTAATGCAATTAAAGTATTTCAACAAACGTGAACATAATACGTTGATATGATCCTGCGTTTAACAGGAATTTTCTGCCCTAAGAGAGGTCGCACCCAGGAAGAAATGAAAGGAACAAAGGATACATGGGATTAAGTTTTGCAATACTGTTAAACGGAGGAGGTGCGTTTCCTTGCCACACTTGACAATACTTAGAAACATCAAAGAAATTCACATTTTCAAAAGGAGATCATGTGTGGAGCTATGAACATTTATTCATATCAACGTATTATGTTCACCTTTGTTGAAATTCTTTAATTGCATTAATGGCAGTTCTAAGAGCTTCAGGGCTTCATATATTTAAGCAGCATGGAAATAGCAAGGGAGTAGATTTTGGACTGCACTTTCTAAAAAAACTGTTACAGAGGGTTTCTGGGAAATGTTGTGCTGTAGAGTAGTGAGGACGTGGTAGGGAGCGCGGCCCCAGCAGTTTGACTAGGAGCTCAGTACTAATCAGTAGGTCACGTGAGAACGCAGCTGCGCAGTAGTGAGGTCACTTGAAGTAAGGGGTGGGAGCTGAACACAGTGTAGCTGTAGGATGAACACGCAGCCAAGATGGTGTTAAATGGTTGAAACAACCAGTGCTGCGGTAAGCGCGCATTAATATACAAGGGTGATTTGCTAAAACCTAAGATTGCAGGGGAGTATACATCATTTCAGAAACCGGCGAGTTTGCAGTGACTCTAGAATGTCAAAACGATTGGGCATTGAAGCAGTTCAGTATGGGGAGCGCTTGAAGCATTTTATGTTTAAAATAATAACAGTATCTTAATGTTTATACATAGAACAAAAGGAAACATGGCAGATGCTAGTTTGTTTTCATTTTACAAAACGCTTGTTCTAACAATGTGTATCTGTGCACGACATGATTGCCATGCAATTGATTAGACTGTATTTGTTATACTTTAGAAACCCCCGAAGAAGGGATTTTTTCCCGAAATGCATTGGGTGACTGGAAATAAAACGTGGCACAAGGAAACAAGGATTCGCCTGTGTCTATTGCAAAGTTAAACAATTTAAGAAATGGATGTAATGGATTGAAGAGAAAACTGATGAAAGAGAGGACGAATAAGCTTGGAGAAAAAATATTGGAACACTAAATATGTTGATTACGAATTTAATTCATTAAATTCATTCTAATAGGTTGTGCAGTTAGACGGAGACCGAAATGTGTCTTCTTAACGTTTTTTCATTTTTTCCCTTGCAGCATGTGTCCTGTTAGCCACACCTAGGCAGTTGTGAATCATAGGCTTGTGGCTGGATGCTGAGTACGAGGCATTGATCACAATTGGTAGAAGTTGTGCGTATGTCTCTGCACCGGAACTTAATTTATATAAAAAAATATAATAATAAGTCCAGGGGCCCAAAGATTTCTATTGGAATCCACCACCACTAGTTCTGGCAACTGCTGGGGTTTCCGAAATACAAGGTTGATTACTCATGATTCGAAGTCATACCTCTGTCTTTGACCAAGTCCTCAGTACCTGGATCATCACTGTTCACTCTCACATATTCTATTTAATCCCTCCTTCCTCACTGTGTCACTAATTTCTTATCTTCCTCTTTCATCAGGCCCCTGAAAATAAGTGGTGGTGACCCCCGCCCTAAACCATCGGCACAAATCGGGCACTAAAGCTTGGAAACCAATGCCTCAATACTCGGGACCCCTCCCAAAGCTCCTGTTCGTTCGGTTGGCCTTAACAAGCATCAGATCTCTTGTCCACAGTTGCTGTTTCTAATGGGGATGCGCAAACGTGGAACAGGTTCCCTTTAAAAGGGCCGTCCAGTGAATGATCCATCAACACATCCCAGAACCCCCGGTACCATGATCAAACAAGGAAGCCTTCTAGAATGCCTACTGTTGGCGATTGTTAGAGACACAACACTGTGTATAGACAACTATTATATTCTCTACTCTTGATGCCCCCTTAAATAACTTTGTGACAATAAAAAAATAAACCTTCAAGAAAAACATCCCAAGAAAATAGATTTGGCAAATAAAAAAGTCTCTGCAAAAAACATGTTTAGATGAAAACTGTATAAAAAAAAGCTATTATTTTCCTGCATGAAAAAAATTAACTTGATTTTGCAATCGTCCCAAAATTTGAAATGTGTAATTTCGAAAACTTCCTTTGCAACATTATACGCCCCTAATTTCTATTTCTATGGTAGAGGCTGAATCACGTTTTTAACACTCTTGAATTGTCATTGTGTACATTACCAGCCTTGTGAAATAAATAAAATAATCATTTCTGAGAATTTCTAGCACTGTCCCATTGCCTGCACTGAAGTGTCTTACTGTTACCATAGAGGCAACAGTTCCCTGCTGAGAAGTGCTGAAACTGTCATTTAGGAAGCACCCAGGGCCTCCTGGGAAGTGCCAGAATTATTGTATGAGAAGCACTGGTGTTCTGTTAGGAAGTGCCACGTCATCCAGAGGAAAGGATCACCACTACATTGGTGAACAAGGCAAAGTTTCTGTGCTGTGCATGGCACCAGATCATAGATGGTTGAGTGTAAGGAAGGGTAGGAGACGGGCATGTCTTGAAATAGCAGGGGTGTATGAGCCTGCTTGGGGAAGGGAAACTCTTAGTCCCACAGTCTTGCCCTTGCAACTGCAAATGTTGTCACAGAGGGGTCCATCCCACCGTGGATCCTGGATGCAGAGGGGCTGCAAAATACTTCCTCCAAGCTGGTATCAGAAAAGACCAACCTCCCCGCGTCTACCTATAGCCAGGAGTACGGTAGCGGCAAGGGCAACGGAGGAAGGTAGCTCAGCCTTCGAATATCTGCAAGCGGACCAGAGATCAGCCCTAGATCTTCCCTAGGCCCTGGCATGGGCTGGCATTCAGGGGTTCTGGCCAACAGATGCACCCCCTGAGGCTTCAGAGGGGATGTGGAGGGAAACAAACAGAGGTCTTTCTTTGAGGATGCACAGACGTTCCCGCTCACAGGTGAATCTGTTGCACGTTGTACGATTTCACTCGCCGGTTTTGATGCCTTTTCTTTGCTGGCTGTGGCTTCTGTTGGCAATGGATGGGAATCGCCCACATTTGGCTTCTTATTGACCCCGCAGAGCTGACCCTTGCGGAACTTGGCGCGACGATTTTTAAACCAGACCTAAGGAAAGAAACAACAACACTGATTTAAATATGCATTAGCAACATGTCGAATGTTCAATGATAGAAAATAAGAAAAGGAACTAAAACAGGACAAGGGGATACAAGAAAATAAGGTAGGCAGTGGTCTGCCAAGGTTAAGTAAGCACTCAGGGCAAATAGTTATAACGATCAGATTGAGAAAAAGCAAAAGGAGGCTGAGGAACAATAATAGACAACAAAGAACAACGCCTATTGAAAAGACCAACTACGGACAACCGAATACAAGGTCCAGTGCTAAAACAAGGATAAGCAGAAGCAACGCCCAGCATCAATGGGAGAGGCAGCTACATAGGGGGATGCTAAAGGCAAGGTCGAGTTAAGAACGGTCAAAGGCAGTGCGCTAAACAAAATGCGACTGCCTAAGGCAACATTTAAAGAGAAGCCAAACAAGGAGTGGTCAAAGGCAATAGGAAAACAAACACGAAACGACCAAAAGCAACGCACTATGAAACACTTTCCCAGCAAAAGCAACGTGTATTCAGAGGGCAAAGATGAACAGTAGAAGGCAATGTCCATTGGAAACCATACAAGAGCAGAAGGCACTGTGTATTGAGCAGGCTAACAAGGAGCATAGAAAGAAATGAACAATGAGAAGCAAAACAATGAATGGTTGAAGATAAATTCAGTGGCCAGACAAGCAACAAACAACCAAAGGCAATGCCGAATGAGACAATAACTATAAGAAGCTAAAGGCGCTGTCCAATGGGAAGACAAACCAGTGGTAGCTGAACACAATGCTCACTGATGGCAAAAGGCCATGTCCAATACATATGTAATCAATGGAGTACTAAAAGCAATGGCCAATCAGAATACAACCAAGCAAGAGAAGACTAATAACGGGCCAAACGAGGGGCCGTTGGGGCAACATCTAATTAGAAGACACAGGTCAACAGAAGATGCCCACTGAGGAAACCAGTGTTTAGCAGTAGACAGTGCCAGTGAGGACACAGAGGCGAGTCACCAGTGTTGGACAATGTCAATTTAAGATGGACACAATGGACGGCAGATGGCAAACTCCACTGAATATTGGTATGTTGTGCATAGAAATGTATGACACCATTTAAGGTAATGCCCACCAGGATAGACAGGTGAATCCTGAATGAAGGATGGGATATTATGGATAAATTGAATGGTGTAGAGAGATATGTTAGTGGATTCATACAACTCAATAGTTATATTCACATTATGGCAGGTCTTTAGGAAAATTAGGAGAGATACCTTGTCCAGCCAGTTCCAGGTGAATTCTATTGTGGCCAGTGCCGTCAGAAATGTAACAGCTAACCAGTTGCCGGCAGTAAATGGACACGATCTTGCATTTTTTAAACGTAATTACAAGCTTTCATTGCACTCTCAAATAAAGAAGAAAAAAAACTAGCCTATTCCAATGCTACCTCCGAGGACCTAGCAGCCCTTGATTCCAGCAGGTTTAATTTATTCGAAATGTATGCAATGGCGCTATCAAGGGTGGGATAGGGGTGTTAATATGCTAGTTTGACTTCTGGAATGTGCACTACTTCCCAGAAAGATGCACCTAAAGTGAAGCAACTAAAGCAGAAGCTTAAAGTCCATCCTAAAGTAGGAACTAAAATAACGTGCATGTTACACCCATGTTGAAACACTGCTCCGCGTAGTGTTTGCAGCCAGGATTAACTTCAGAAAGGGTTGTCTTTCAAAAAAGACTGTAATTTTGAATCCATTGCTCTATGCCCCAAGAATATTGAGAAACATTTACGCAAAAACAAGTTATTGAGGCATAAATACCTTGAACAGAAATATTGCAAAGGTAAGCTTATTTAGATAAGTACAGGTTTATTTTATTTAACTTCATATATACGTATTATGGTGATAAGTATCTTCAAGGCATGTAGATGGTATTTTGGATCTTAATATTTAAGCCTTAATATTTTCGCTCTAAATTCGTTTTCCCTGCTATTTTGACATAGAATCCCATCCAATCAGGGAGCTGCATGCAACCAGCTGTGCAATCTCATCTGGTGAGAAATGATGATCGGAACCACCTAGATATGCCAATGGTCTGAAAGGCACAAACTCTTAGTCCCTGAGGTTGGTCATACTTTTTTTACCCTGCCCCCATCTCCTTTGAGACCCTCATGTTCAATTGGATGCGATTAATGAAATGTAATTTTTTTATTCAAACATTTTTTTGAGTTTATTCCTATAGGATAGACTGCGAATTCATGATGATTATTGTGCAGCTTCTCAACAATCATTCTAATTTGAAGGACAAGGGAACTTCGTTCAAATTCGTATGCAATATGAGCACTGGAGAAGAAGACAACCTGGAGAGATTTTTTTATATATTCTTTATAAAACAGGGCAGTGTAGTCATCCTGTCCCAGAGCCTTGTGGGAGGTATGCCCTGGATTGCATGGACGATAGCCCCTCAATAAATGGCACATGTGGGCATTGTTTGTGAGCCTCATCCAGGGACTGCAGTCGGATAGGATCAAAGTGCTTCACCACCTCATCTGGGGGGCAGTGAGGGTGGAACTATACAGCGCAGCATAGTATGACTGCATCTGGCGCGTGATATCCTCGTTGGAGTGGCAGAGTTGTCCCTCGTCATCGAGGGGATCAGTGATGTAAGATCTGTCTGGTTCTCAAGCAGGGATGCAAGAGTTTTCCCAGTCCCGTCTCCCTTCCAGTATCTTCGCCGAATGGCCTCCTTATGGAGGTAGTGCGTTTCCCTCTCTGCTTCTTATTGGTACTCAGAGAGTTCACAGCGCGACTGCACCAGTATCTGTGGGTGCTTTGACGTGAAGCATTGAGTCTCCAGGTCTCACAGTTCCTGCTCCAGGCGGGATAGGCGAGTCCTCAACTCTTTGGACAGCACTCAGGTAAACTAGAACCACACCTGGAGCCGCACCCTGTGACCTGCCCTCGGTTCACCCAGTGTGCATGACATCTTTGACAGCACTGACACACACAAAGCCAACACACACCCTACAGCCACTCAGATAGCATCAGCATAAAAATAATGCACCCTCATGCTCACAGCATTCCATCATAATTATCCATCTGGATTGTGATTCATTTATGGAAAACACTTTCCAAGCTAGGCATTAAAAAGCAAAGAGTTCTCTCATCCAAGTAAAAAAAAAACAGAAAGCCATGTGGCCAACCCATTTTAACTCATAGGTTGCTAACATACACAAAGCACCAATCCAAAACAGACACCTCCGAGGGGTGGCATTCCCAGATCCACATGAAAGGAAGCACAGGTTGAAAAGGTGCTTTGATGCTATAGTATATATTTTCTGCCCCATTCTCATATGTTATGATATGCTACTGGCATTTGTGTAAACCGCGCTACCATTACTAAGTGGCTATTTTGAAACGAAAGGTAAGGGATAAAAACGATCCCATGGCCATGAATTTGCCTGTGCTTGGTGTGCCTTATTTAAAGAGCCCTAAAGCTGGCAGCAAACTGTTGGGTAGGAACTGGTGGTGTCTGTTTCACCTGAAATCAGATACAAGCTCCAACAGGAAGTTGCGGCCTCCCTGTCGGTACTTAATAGAGAAAAGGCATGAGCAGAGGTAGCATCAGCATTGGCAGAATCAGCACTAGAGGCACTTTTTCCTGCTTCCTGCTCTTTGGGGGCACTCTGCAGTTTGCGGCTTCTGTGCCAATGCACTGCCTAGGTTGTTGCAGCTAGAGCCGCACCATGGACTTCAAGTTGTGAAATCCAACCTTCCATCTGAGCATTTACAGTAAAATTAGCTGTGTGATTTGAAAGAGGGAGAACAGATATGTGTGTGTGTAATGTGCATATGTGAAGAGTGTGTGTATGTGTTATGGTATGCCTGCATTCAATGCCCTAAAACAGTACAAACTGCCCCGATGCCATTCCTCGAAGCAGAATCCGGGCTAACAGGGTTTTACACAGCAGTTGGACCCATTCAAAGAACCCCCGCCCCACTCCAAGTCATTGCTGAACTGACCAGACATATTCCCCCTCCACCGAGTCTACACACACATGTGCATGGGTATGTATAACTCATGCTGGTGACCAGACTGATCCTCATATTGAGAATGTATGTATAAAGATATGTGTGTCTTGTATAGGAGTGCCATAATAATGGGTGTGGCAGCCATAATGGCGGCAATTTTGGCGTGATGGTGTCAACATTGACATAAGAGCATCGTCTTTGGCTTCTTGTAGGCTTCCTGATATCTGCAATCCCCCTCAGGCATATTGAGAGTATGCATGGAAATTGGAAACCTCTGCTTCGGATCAGTGTTTCTAGTATACTATTGTCGGCCTTAACGTCTTGTAGTCATTAGACGCATATGGTGGCAACCACTGGCATCAGGAAGCTACTCTTACAAATCTTCAGACATATGATTATACATTCAGTGGTAGTGTTCAAGAGTGGCAGCTTAACTTGGAATGCGGACAGTGGGAGAAGACAGAAAGAGATCATTTCTCTCATCTATAACTGACCTCGCTGGCAGCAGCAACTAAATAAGAGGATTTTCAGCTTTTTTTGTGCTGATCATTGGAGGGAATTGTGAATTGCCCTGAAAGTCAGGGGAATAGAGTTCCAGATCCTTGGTGCGCTTCCTGAGAATGATTGTATCAGACTTTTCAGATGGTCAGTCTTCCTCGTAGCTTGAGTTTCAAGCAAGATGGTTCCTGACCTCCTCAATAGTTGCGATCCTCCTGAAATCTGCAGTTTACAATGAAGGTAGTTTGGCGTGCCCATGTGAAGTGATCTGTGAGTAGTGTATATCAGTTAGAAGACACCCCTTGCGTCTATGAGGGGCCCATTCCGTGAGATCAGTAGGGCAGATATATGGTCCTGTTTTCTTCCTTCGGGTCTATGGCTATGTGGTGGGCTGCTTTGAGAGGATTCATATGTCATTTAGGCACCCTCGCTAGTAGGGAGATCCCACAGCCTGGTCTTCACAGTATTCGTGCCTCCACCACTTCTTTACAATCATGTCAGGGATGAATTGCTTGATACTTTTAAGTAGCTTGAGTTGAATCTTAGCTCCCTTGGTGAGATGGTTGATATATAAGTGGATGTCGTTGAGGTGTCTGTTCAAGGCGAAGCCTAGTTAATTTGGCATGGTTGACATTGATCGGTAAAAAAATGAATAACCGAGCTGTTCTTGAGCCTCCTTTGTACAGGTTGTTGCATTTGTGAAGGGGAGATGGGAGGAATTCCGGTTTCATCTGGTTTACGTCCGGGTAGGGGAGAATATATCTAATAGAGGACTTCGGTGAGAACTTGTGATAGTATCGCAATGCCTTTTGGGAGTGTTGATTTTGAATAAAGTTGTGTGTTGTCCATGTAGAAGTGATAGGAGATGATTGAATTAAGGCGGAGTCTAGAGCTTTCGTGTAGATGTTGAAGAGGGTGGGTGCAAGAATTTAGCCTTAAGATACACTGTTAGCTCCATGTTTTGTCAGTGATTCTGGAAGAGTCCCTTACTCCGTGGAATAGTTTGGGGTTAAAGCTCACTGCAGTTCAGAGTGACCACGAACACCCTTTCCCTCTGGAAGCTCAGGAGCCACCTTTGCTTACAGCAGTGAACGGAGACTCTGCTATTTCAGCACAGGGGCAGCCAGGACTCTGGCTATGAGAAGAGATTTGGCCGATTCTTGAAGTGCTCTAGGTTTATCCTTCTGCTGTGGGGTATACAGTAAATAGGATTGCGAAAAAATCGGTGAGGTCGGGGATCTCTCCCCGCTTGTTTCTGCCCCTTTCTTTTATGATACTGTGCCTCATGCTAGCAAGGCTCAAGCAGCTTCCCGGGTCAGGGAACCTGCCTGATGGCTGGCACAGATGCAAGGAGGTGCCTGTGAATTCCATTAGATGGGTTTTAGGGCTGGCAGAGATACAGCCCTGGTCTCAGGCATGACATGTCCAGGTGCCTCCGTTGTGACACGCTTCATACAGAGTCACTTATAAAGGCAGCCAAATGCACTTAAGGCTTCAGTGCTAGAGTTGCCAGGGGCCACCTGTCAATCAGTCTGTCATCTCACCCTCCACCATCACGTCACATGGTGGGGAGGGGTGGGGTCAGGAACCCCACTGATCTCAACCCACCTTGTGTTGAAATAGAAAAGGGTGGGGTGAAAAAGGAAGAAGCTGAAAGCAGGTTTGAGCATTCATTTTCCTACTTCAATGATTGAGGCACGAAGGAGCTGTGCGACAGCTCTAGGGGTCAATAAGGTATGTTACCTTTACCATGCAGCCTGTATCACGTGGTACCTTTACCATGATGTCTTTACAATACAGTTAAGTAGCAATAACGCTATTTTAGGGTTCTTTACACCACTAGACTTTACAACACAGGTAAGTTATAACAAATTTTAAAAGGCATAAGCACTTGTTTATATATATATATATATATATTGGGAGCAGGGGTAGAAGGCGGGGGTGTGGGGCAGGGTTGGGTATAGGGGAGGTAAGGGGATAGTAAAAAAAAGAAAAAAACCGTACCCCGCACATCTCCTCTGACATCCCACCGTCGCCTCTACTGGCCGGTGTTCCAGGAACAGGAAGTACCCAGGCTGAAGCTCCCCTGAGCCAATCACAATGCTGCAATGCAGCATTGTGATTGGTCTGAGCGCCATGGTGGCGCTCAGCCAGGGAATGGAAGCCGAGGCATGTTCTTCACCCAGGCTTTAATGCAACCCGGGGGAGAACATGCAAAGTGCGTAGGAATGGTTGGCCATCCCCAGATAGCTGACAAACATTCTTGTACACTTAGGGAGTGCAAACCACTCCTCCCTGCTCTCTCAGTAGAGCAGCCCCGCCTGCAAAGCTGCCGCAGCGGGGACAAAATAAAATTATAATTACCTCGAGTTATTATCATTTTATTGGTTACTTTATTACACTGCTGCAAAGCAGAGTGGAGACGCTACTCCGCCTTAGCGAAGGAACCGCCACTGACTATATATATAAATGTCCACAACACAACTCCCAACAGCTATTCAGTAACGCATATTATTAGTCATTTGGTTTGTAAACGCCCAATTGGGAATGACACACATATATATTTCTTTGGGGGGGATTCATTGCCCTAGTGCTTAACAAACCACAGTTTTTGCAAATCTTTCAGTGTTGATTCAATTAGCTGGGTTATAACATTAACCAGCGACAATGGTAACATGTCCAATAACATGAATACATCATGTGACCAATGCTTGTGGAATGCTGTATATTGTGTGCTCTTTAATTCTTGATTCAGATAGAGTACGTCTTAGATTGTACTCTGCAATGTATATTATTTTGTCACAGATATTCTTGCTTTTTGAGTGTTTATTTATCCAATATGCTACACAAACACTAGTCAAATGAATTGTACTATGGGCTTACATTTCATGTAAATCAAGATTTCTTCAATGTCTGTAACTGCTTTATGCCTAGTATGTCTTCTGTGGCCACTCTTAGCCATAAAACATGAAGTGGTATTTAAGGGCCTGAAAATGACGGCCGGGCTATGTGATCAAGGTGACTGTGTCCACCGAAACTCATCGTCCAGCGCTCATTTCTGCCTAAAATAAATACCTTTACAGATTCCTGGTTGCCGGTCCCTGCTTTCATCCTTGGATGCCCATTATCACAAATGGGATCACCCTTTAAAGTCAAAAGGACCTGGGTATCATATGGTATAGAAAATCAATGTCCCAGACTATCATAATTTTTATACTTCCAAATGAATTATATGTATAATCAGTACGGCACATACGATCGTAGGCACACACAGAAAGAAAAAACTTAAAAATGAGGACTGATAAATAAGTTTATTCAGTCACATATAAGTGTAATTTAGACCTTATAGCATAAGAGTGGGTACAATCCTCAGCTTCGGGTCTTCTTCAGGACGGGGGTGGGGGGGTATCATGGATCAAAGTAAGATGAGCGACAAGGGCTGTAGCCTCAAGGAAAAGTTTTAATCAGGTCCTGTAGATGCATCAGGAAGGGAGGGAACATGTCCCAACACCGCCGTAGTAGAGATGCAGCGTTCTAGAGCCATGAAGGTGAGCTAAACTACGCGGTTCTTGTATGAATTAATCCTGTAGTTCTAACAGTGTGCCTTCTCCATCATGCACGCGCTTTTCCTTGAGGCTATAGCCCTTGTCGCTCAACTTACTTTGATCCATGATACCCCCAACCCCCGTCCCGAAGAAGACCCGCAGCTGAGGATTGTACCCACCCTTATGCTAGAAGGTCAAAACGTTGACGCATCCTAAGAAGCCTACAACCTACATCTACCCCCCCACTCCTGTTCCACAGATGAAATTACACTGTGAGTTGCAACAGTTTAATTAATGTTTTGTATGCAACAGTACCGATAGGGGTAGGCTAGAATACTACAAGGGTGACTGTGTTTCAATTGCTATAGGCCCCTTTTTTATGTACCTGCGAAAATTTCAATTTCCAACCTTCCCTTTTCCTCTATTCTTTCATATGAGCACCAACTTTCGACGCACTTTTTCCTTGCTGATGATAACCGCCAAATAATATGTATTGAAATGACTGAATTGTGTTTAAATTGAAATATTTTCTTTATGTGACTGAATAAACTTAGTTATCAGTCATTTTGAAGTTTTTTCTCTCTGTGTGTGCCTACGATCGTATGTGCCGTACTGATAAGACATATAATTCATTTGGAAGTATAAAAATTACGATAGTCTGGGACCATTGTTTTTCTGTACCATTCATCCTTGGAAGAACAGGATTGATGCTTATCTCTCTCTCTCTCTCTCTCTCTATATATATATATATATACACACACACTGTACCGGTCAGCAAGGTAGCGACTAACATTGCTCTATAAGCACTGGCAGCTGAGGAGCGAACGCAGACAGGTGCAAGCAGCTGCAGGTAATTAAAAAAAAAGGTCAAATGCATGAATACATACAGGTAATGGTGTGTGTGCATATGTACGCTTATGTGAGCATGTGTTCCATATGTATGAGTGTATGTGACTATGTGTGAGAGAAAGTGAGTAATGGGAAACTGAGAATAAATGACAGTGAGACTGTGTAACTGAGTGAGAACACGTGAGTCAGCTTGAGTGAGACTGTTAGATTAAAAGTTAATGCAAGTGAGTGAGCATGACATAGTGAGTGAAAATGAGTTTGCAGGAGTCCAAGGAAGTTAGAGGTAGTTAGTGTGCAAGTGTGAATGAGAATGAGGGTAAGTGATTGACTGAATATAAGTTGGGCTTCCGGTTTTCCGTTTTTACTGATTTTAACAGATAAATACAGACAGAAAACAATGTGTTTCCCGTCTGTATTTATTTTTAAAAGCAGAAAAATACGGAAAATGGTGTTTGTTGTGAAAGACTCTCCATGCTGTCTTTCATGAATTCCAGACAATAGCTGAGCAGATAGACAGCTTGGAGAGTTAAAAAACAGGATGAGATTTCCTTAAATACAGGCATATGCTGACACATATTTGTAGTATAACCCTAAAATGTACCTGTGAGTGTAGTCTTTTGTTAAGAGTGGCACGTCCAAGAGTTAAATAAACGTTGAAATATACCATTTTACACCTTCATTCATTTTCAAAACACAAAATAAATATGAAGAAATAGTAATGAGTTGGCCAAAAAATAAATGTGGATAAATACAGAAGGAAATGTTTTAAAAAGAAATACCGTCAAATCGGGAGCCCTAAATATAAGTGAACAAGAGTCAGTGAGTGTGTGTTATGCTAGCGAATTTGCTGCTGGCTCTGGTGCACGGAGGTGAATGCTGGCTTACAGAGACATGCATGGCAAAATGCTGGTCCTGGCATACAGGGAGCAGCCAAGGCAAAATGCTGTTCCTCCCTATTTGTAGAAAATTCTTGGCATAAGGGTAACTCATTTAAAAATGCTGGCTCTGGCACTGTGGAGGTAAGTCTTGGCAAAAAGGGCACCAATGGCAACATGCTGGCGTTGGTACACTTTAGGTCATTCTTGGCATTTAGGACACTTATTGCAAAGGGCTGGTGCTGGTATAATGGAGATAATTCTTGGCAGATGAAAACTGTGGCACATTGGGGAGGGCAGGCAACCATGACAAATTGCTGGCCCTGACATATTGGTGGTAATGTTTGACATAAGGTGACTTGTGTTATGAGGATAGCATTAATGGCAACATTTTGCCACTGGCATATTGTATTTAAATCTTGGCATAAGGGGGCACCCATGACATGTGGGGAGCAACTATAACAAAATGCTGGTTCTGTGGTGATTCACATGAGGAGGCTCCCACTGCCCATTTTCAAAAAATTAAGGTAAACTTTTATTGAGCCTCAAGCTTAATTTTCTTGGCAAACTATGAAAGAACTTAAATGTTTCAAGAGTGCCCTTTCCGAGCCAATGGCATTTGGGCAAATGTATGTAAAACTGGTGCTTCAGAATGCATTATTTGACCCACACTTTTTCCAAAATGTTCATGTCGAATGAGGGAACTTTCCAAACCCATCTAGAAACTACCAGCTTGCTTGATTTTCTCGCTTGCAAGAATGTTGGGGTAAGTATTACACCCCGCCACTCTAACGGTCATGTGCTCTTCCCAGAATGCATTTCATGACAAAGGAAATAACTGGAGCATCTTCCTGTATACATCTGAAATAAAGTCAGGCGTTGGGCCCACTAGAGCATCTATAGAAAGAAGTCCCATACCTGGACTCTGGCTTCGGGTAAGTTGACGTAGAGGGCCAGCTGCTCTCTCATGGCCACATCAGGGTACTGTGTCTTCTCAAAGGCCTTCTCCAGGGCTTCAAGCTGGGGGGCGGTAAAGGCGGTGCGGCTGCGGCGATGTTTCGGGTGGCTTCCATACCGGGCCTCCAGCAGGACTTCTATGGAAGATACCAAGCGAGCAAATCAGGAGACAAGAGTGGGCCAATGGAGGAAGGGACAGAAGAGTGGGCCCACAGGGGAAGGGACAAAGAGTGGGCCACGCGCTTGTGGAGCACAAGGAGGTGCACACCAGAAGCCACTGACGGGTCACCAAAGGATAGCACCATGTGGAGATATCCTATCACAGGCAAGGAATCACAGCCTCTTAGCACAGCCATGGATGCCAGTTAAGAGTAGCCTGGGGGCGCTGGGACTCGGTGTTGCTTTATCCTTGGCACCCCCCTTGGCAGCCCCTGCTGCTCTCAGAGCTCAAGAATGCAGGAATGGCTGTCAACGCATTATTGTCTTCTTGCGTTTCCCACTCACTCTTTTTCCATGTCCCTGAGATCAGCATCAACTAGGAGGCTATGAAGGGGTTAAGGGGGAGATATGGATCTATGTGGTCATTTGGGGTCAAATGGCACCTGGTATCACTTTGTCTAATCCTCCCAATGTGCTGCTGGTAAGAGAGAGTAGACTGACTTTATATTGAAGCATAGCTGCTTTCTCTCCCTCCCTCCCTCCGGAAGCCCCCCTCCCTCACCTCCATCCTACCTGCCAGGTGGTCCACCAGGGAGATGGTGTGCAGAGGCGATGCCTGGATGCTCGGATAGGAATCCAGGGTCTGCTGCTGCAAGCTGTAGAAGAGCGACAGCGGGCTCACAGCGCCTCCTGCAGGTACCGGGTAACCATTGCTGTCCATGTAGTACATCCTGGGACTTCAAGGGAACAGGTGAAGGTCACAGGCGTCCTCCCTCCTTACTAGAACACACAGAGACAAAAAAACACTCATTGTAACTCTGCCTCGGATCGGGTGGTGTCCCGTCTACAAAGGCAGGGCTTTGCAAAAGCACAGCTCTCCGCACAGCACTAGCCCACACCGCAAACTGCTTCTTGGCGCTTAAGTACCTGGTCGCATTATTACCCACACATTGAACATATACAGCATAGCCATAAAATATTCTATCCCCTAACCTGCAAGTGAACACAGATCGCTGTAGCGCAATCGCAACCGACTGAGCTAAATATCACATCTCCCCTGCACGGGAGAGCGTGGTACAGCGAGAAAACAATGGCACTCTCAGTCTGCCTCTATAGGTCAACAGGAAAGGACTGGTTTTTTTAACGTTTTTTAATATTTTGCTCAAAAGCGCCATCTTGTGGCACGTTACAGCCTTTGGGACCGAGGAGCTGTGGGTCCAGCAACCTACTGTCGCTGGAAAAGGAACATCTGTGTGGTCACAAGGACGTCGTTCAACCAAGAGTACAAACCTGTACCAAGAGAGTGCCAGGCCAGTGAGAGCACCGCTGTGCATTGGGACCTCGCTGGGAGCTTCCCAGGCCCACCTGTGGTGCTTCGGCATCAGACCGAAGCACCCTTCTGCCACGGTGACAGACCGAAGCACCCTTCTGCCACGGTGACAGACCGAAGCACCCTTCTGCCACGGTGACAGACCGTAGCATCCTTCTGCCACAGTGACAGACCGAAGCACCCTTCTGCCACGGTGACAGACCGAAGCACCCTTCTGCCACGGTGACAGACCGTAGCACCCTTCTGCCACGGTGACAGACCGAAGCACCCTTCTGCCACGGTGACAGACCGAGGCCCCCTTCTGCCATGGTGACAGACCGAAGCACCCTTCTGCCATGGTGACAGACCGATGCACCCTTCTGCCATGGTGACAGACCGAAGCACCCTTCTGCCACAGTGCCAGAGCGAAGCACCCTTCTGCCACAGTGCCAGAGCGAAGCACCCTTCTGCCACGGCAGTGACAGAGCGAAGCACCCTTCTGCCATGGTGACAGACTGAAGCACCCTTCTGCCACTGTGACAGACCGATGCACCCTTCTGCCATGGTGACAGACCGAAGCACCCTTCCGTCACGGTGACAGACCGAAGCACCCTTCTGCCACGGTGACACACTGATCCACCCTTCTGCCATGGTGACAGACCGAGGCACACTTCTGCCATGGTGACAGAGCGAAGCACCCTTCTGCCATGGTGACAGACTGAAGCACCCTTCTGCCATGGTGACAGACCAAAGCACCCTTCTGCCATGGTGACAGACCGAAGCACCCTTCTGCCATGGTGACAGACCGAAGCACCCTTCTGCCACAGTGACAGACCGAAGCACCTTCTGCCACAGTGACAGAGCGAAGCACCCTTCTGCCACGGCAGTGACAGAGCGAAGCACCCTTCTGCCATGGTGACAGACAGAAGCGCCCTTCTGCCACTGTGACAGACCGATGCACCCTTCTGCCATGGTGACAGACCGAAGCACCCTTCCGTCACGGTGACAGACCGAAGCACCCTTCTGCCACGGTGACACACTGATCCACCCTTCTGCCATGGTGACAGACCGAGGCACACTTCTGCCATGGTGACAGAGCGAAGCACCCTTCTGCCACGGTGACACACTGATCCACCCTTCTGCCATGGTGACAGACCGAGGCACCCTTCTGCCATGGTGACAGAGCGAAGCACCCTTCTGCCACGGTGACAGACCAAAGCACCCTCCTGCCAGGGTTACAGAACAAAGCACCTTTCTGCCACTGCATCAGACCGAATCACCCTTCTGCCACGGTGACAGACCAAAGCACCCTTCTGCCAGGGTTACAGAACAAAGCACCTTTCTGCCACTGCATCAGACCGAATCACCCTTCTGCCACGGTGACAGACCGAGGCCCCCTTCTTCCACGGTGATAGACAGAAGCACCCTTCTGCCACAGTGACAGAGCGAAGCACCCTTCTGCCAGGGTTACAGAACAAAGCACCTTTCTGCCACTGCATCAGACCGAAGCACCTTTCTGCCACGGTGACAGACCGAAGCACCCTTCTGCCACGGTGACAGACCAAGGCACCCTTCTGCCACGGTGACAGACCGAAGCACCCTTCTGCCACAGTGACAGACCGAAGCACCTTCTGCCACAGTGACAGAGCGAAGCACCCTTCTGCCACGGCAGTGACAGAGCGAAGCACCCTTCTGCCATGGTGACAGACAGAAGCGCCCTTCTGCCACTGTGACAGACCGATGCACCCTTCTGCCATGGTGACAGACCGAAGCACCCTTCTGCCACTGCATCAGACCGAAGCACCCTTCCGTCACGGTGACAGACCGAAGCACCCTTCTGCCACGGTGACACACTGATCCACCCTTCTGCCATGGTGACAGACCGAGGCACACTTCTGCCATGGTGACAGAGCGAAGCACCCTTCTGCCACGGTGACACACTGATCCACCCTTCTGCCATGGTGACAGACCGAGGCACCCTTCTGCCATGGTGACAGAGCGAAGCACCCTTCTGCCACGGTGACAGACCAAAGCACCCTTCTGCCAGGGTTACAGAACAAAGCACCTTTCTGCCACTGCATCAGACCGAATCACCCTTCTGCCACGGTGACAGACCGAGGCCCCCTTCTTCCACGGTGATAGACAGAAGCACCCTTCTGCCACAGTGACAGAGCGAAGCACCCTTCTGCCACTGTGACAGACAGAAGCACCCTTCTGCCACGGTGACAGACCGATGCACCCTTCTGCCATGGTGACAGACCGAAGCACCCTTCTGCTATGGTGATAGAGTGAAGCACCCTTCTGCTACGGTGACAGAGCGAAGCACCCTTCTGCCTCTTTGATAGACTGAGGCACCCTTCTGCAATGGTGACAGAGCGAAGCATCCTTCTGCCACTAGGACAGAACGAAGCATGCTTCTGCCATGGTGAGAGAGCAAAGCACCCTTTTGCCTCAGTGACCGACCGAGGCACCCTTCTGCTACGGTGACAAAGCAGAGCACCCTTCGGCTGCGGTGACAGACTGAGGCACCCTTCTGCCATGGTGACAGACAAGGACCCTTCTGCCACTGCATCGACTGAAGCACCCTTCTGCCACAGTAACGAACTGATCCACCCTCTGCCATGGTGACAGAGCGAAGCACCCTTCTGCCTCTGTGACAGACCGAGGCGCCCTTCTGCCACGGTGACAGACCAAGGCACCCTTCTGCGTCGGTGACAGACCGAGGCACCCTTCTGCCACTGCATCCGACCGAAGCACCATTCTATCACGGTGACAGACCGAAGCACCCTTCTGCTGTGGTGACAGATCGAGGCACCCTTCTGCCCCGGTGACAGACGGAAGCACCCTTCTGCCACAGTGTCAGAGCGAAGCACCCATCTGCCACAGCACCCTACTGTCACAGCGACAGACAAGGACCCTTCTGCCTTGGTGGCAGACAGAAGCACCGTTCTGCCACGGTAACAGACTAAAGCACCCTCCTGCCATTGTGAGAGACGGAGCACCCTTCTGCTACAGTGACTGACCGAAGCACACTCCTGCCATTGTGAAAGACCGAGCACCCTTCTGCCACAGTGACAGACAAGGACCCTTCAGTCACAGTGACAGACCAATCCAAACTTCCGCCACGATGACAAAAATCCACCCAACAAGGGTTATGCACTGACCTACCAGCACTACCAGTGGGACAAACTGACCCTCTCAACGTGACGATGTGGCCCCTAGGTACACCCACTATACCAGTGTGGCACAGAGATGCAGTCACTACGCTAATGTGACACACAGTGTACACCCACCGTGCAGTGCACGCACAGATCCACCCACAGGAATGGGAGGCAAAGATTCTGCCAGTGTGGCAAAGTCACCCACCCATTATGCAAGCATGAGGTCAAGGTGTACCATTAGAGGAATGGGAGGCATAGTTTCTGCCAGTGTGGCACAGTCACCCATCCATTACGCAATCACAAGGTCAAGGTGTACCATTAGATGTATGGGAGGCATAGATTCTGCCAGTGTAACGCAGTCACTCACCCATTATGCAAGCACAAGGTCAATTTGTACCATTAGAGGAATGGGGGCATAGATTCTGTCAGTGTGGCGCAGTCACCCACCCATTATGCAAGCATGAGGTCAATGTGTACCATTAGAGGAATGGTGGCATAGATTCTGCCAGTGTGACACAGTCATCCACCCATTATGCAAGCATGAGGTAAAGGTGTACTCATTAGAGGAATGGGGCATAGATTCTGCCATTGTGACTCATTCATCCACCCATTATGCAAGCATGAGGTAAAGGTGTACTCATTAGAGGAATGGGAGGCACAGATCCTGCCAGTGTGGCACAGTCACCACCCCATTATGCAAGCATGAGTTCAATGTGTACAATTAGAGGAATGGGGGCATAGATTCTGCCAGTGTGACACAGTCACCCACCCATTATGCCAGCATGAGGTCAAGATGTCCCATTAGAGGAATGGTGGCATAGATTCTGCCAGTGTGGCACGGTCACCCACCCATTATGCAAGCACAAGGTCAAGGTGTACCATTAGATGAATGGGAGGCATAGATACTGCCAGTGTGGCACAGTCACTCACCCATTATGCAAACATAAGATCAATGTGTACCATCAGAGGAATGGTGGTATAGATTCTGCCAGTGTGACGCAGTCACCCTTCCATTATGCCAGCATGAGGTCAGGGTGTACCATTAGAGGAATGGGAGGCATAGATTCTGCCAGTGTGACGCAGTCATCCACCCATTATGCAAGCATGAGGTAAAGGTGTACCATTAAATGAATGGGAGGCATAGATTCCGCCAGTGTAACGCAGTCACCCACCCATTATGCAAGCACAAGGTCATTGTGTACCATTAGAGGAATGGGGGCATAGATTCTGCCAGTGTGGCGCTGTCACCCACCCATTATGCAAGCATGAGGTCAATGTGTACCATTAGAGGAATGGGGGCATAGATTCTGCCAGTGTGGCGCAGTCACCCACCCGTTATGCAAGCATGAGGTCAATGTGTACCATTAGAGGAATGGTGGCATAGATTCTGCCAGTGTGACGCAGTTATCCACCCATTATGCAAGCTTGAGGTAAAGGTGTACTCATTAGAGGAATGGGGCATAGATTCTGCCAGTGTGACTCAGTCACCCACCCATTATGCCAGCATGAGGTCAAGATGTACCATTAGAGGAATGGTGGCATAGATTCTGCCAGTGTGGCACAGTCACCCACCCATTATGCAAGCACAAGGTCAAGGTGTACCATTAGAGGAATGGGAGGCATAGATACTGCCAGTGTGGCACAGTCACTCACCCATTATGCAAACATGAGATCAATGTGTACCATTAGAGGAATGGTGGTATAGATTCTGCCAGTGTGACGCAGTCACCCACCCATTGTGCCAGCATGAGGTCAGGGTGTACCATTAGAGGAATGGGAGGCATAGATTCTGCCAGTGTGGCACAGTCATCCACCCATTATGTAAGCATGAGGTAAAGGTGTACTCATTAGAGGAATGGGACCATAGACTCTGCCAGTGTGGCACAGTCACCCACCCATTATGCAAGCATGAGGTCAAGGTGTACCATTAGACGAATGGGAGGCATAGATTCTGCCAGTGTGGCAATGTCACCCACCCATTATGCAACCATGAGGTCAAGGTGTACCATTAGAGGAATGGGAGGCATAGTTTCTGCCAGTGTGGCAAAGTCACCCACCCATTATGCTAGCATGAGGTCAAGGCGTACCATTAGAGGAATGGGAGACATAGATTCTGCCAGTGTGGCAAAGTCACCCACCCATTATGCAAGCATGAGGTCAAGGCGTACCATTAGAGGAATGGTGGCATAGATTCTGCCAGTGTGATGCAGTCATCCACCCATTATGCAAGCATGAGGTAAAGGTGTACCATTAGATGAATGGGAGGCATAGATTCTGCCAGTGTAACGCAGTCACCCACCCATTATGCAAGCACAAGGTCAATGTGTACTATTAGAGGAATGGGGGCATAGAATCTGCCAGTGGGGTGCAGTCACCCGCCCATTATGCAAGCATGAGGTCAATGTGTACCATTAGAGGAATGGGGGCATAGATTCTGCCAGTGTGGCGCAGTCACCCACCCATTATGCAAGCATGAGGTCAATGTGTACCATTAGAGGAATGGTGACATAGATTCTGCCAGTGTGACGCAGTTACCACCCATTATTCAAGCATGAGGTAAAGGTGTACTCATTAGAGGAATGGGAGGCACAGATTCTGCCAGTGTGGCGCAGTCACCCACCCATTATGCAAGCATGAGGTCAATGTGTACCATTAGAGGAATGGGGGCATAGATTCTGCCAGTGTGGCGCAGTCACCCACCAATTATGCAAGCATGAGGTCAATGTGTACCATTAGAGGAATGGTGGCATAGATTCTGCCAGTGTGACGCAGTCATCCACCCATTATGCAAGCATGAGGTAAAGGTGTACCATTAGATGAATGGAAGGCATAGATTCTGCCAGTGTGGTGCAGTCACCCACCCATTATGCAAGCATGAGGTCAATGTGTACCATTAGAGGAATGGGGGCATAGATTCGGCCAGTGTGGCACAGTCACCCACCCATTATGCAAGCAGGAGGTCAATGTGTACCATTAGAGGAATGGGGGCATAGATTCTGCCAGTGTGGCACAGTTATCCACCCATTATGCAAGCATGAGGTCAAGGTGTACCATTAGAGGAATGGGAGGCATAGATTCTGCCAGTGTGGCGCAGTCACCCACCCATTATGCAAGCATGAGGTAAAGGTGTACCATTAGATGAATGGAAGGCATAGATTCTGCCAGTGTGGTGCAGTCACCCACCCATTATGCAAGCATGAGGTCAATGTGTACCATTAGAGGAATGGGGGCATAGATTCGGCCAGTGTGGCACAGTCACCCACCCATTATGCAAGCAGGAGGTCAATGTGTACCATTAGAGGAATGGGGGCATAGATTCTGCCAGTGTGGCACAGTTATCCACCCATTATGCAAGCAGGAGGTCAATGTGTACCATTAGAGGAATGATAGTCATCACATCCGATCAAATGTGATCTTGCAGGGCTCAGTATTTCTCAGGTGTGATGGGCCCCGGGGATGCGTCTTCATCACATACAGAAATGTCCAGGTGCGCGCAGTTTATAATTCCTACATCGGAAGAACAAGGGTTTGCTCAAGGGCTGGATTATCGGGCCCACTTGTAGCCATGATCGAAGGATCGGTTGGGTCTTTGAAACAACCACCAGCACGTGTGGGGCAGCTCAAAGCACCGTATGTACAGCAAACACCCACAGGACCCTGCTACAATCAACCACGACACGTCTAGCAGCACGGTTGTTAGGACAACAAACAACAAATCAAGCGGCACACCCGGCATAAATAATATTATTATCAACAGCACCACGGTGTACATAACAGCAATACTTGGATAAAACATAACACAAGCACTGCACCCAAAAGGAAATCTTTCACACATAGGTAATGTTCCTACGTAACATCCTAACAAACAATAGCAACATCGTAACAGTAAACAGAAGTACAGCGACCAGCAACAGTGGTCCTGCTCCACCCAGCAGAACCACTAGTACACCAAACCGCACTGCCCCTGTTGCAACCAGCAGCCCCTCTGAGAAAGAAGGAGGCTCCAAGCAACCGGTCTCTCAGCAGTAACCCTCGAGCCCGGCACGTGCTGCAGTCAGCAGTCACGGTGATACCGCCACAGCACGGGAGGCCCTCAAGGGTGACTGCTAAAACAGCCGCAGCACAGCAACAACTGGTAGCCGTGATACAGTGGGCCTCAGTTGGAAGCACAGCAGCACCACAGCTGCAGACAACAGCACCGGGGCGACAGTCGTGCATGCACGATTACACGCAGCAGATGCACGTACAGCAACAGCACTGCTCATAAAAGTGACAGCACGTCACCCCAATATTACACTGATGGTGTCACTGTGACAATCATGAGCACCAGTGTTACACAAACAGCACCACGAGTACAGCGCTTACCACACACACACTACGGCATTTGGGTGGCACCAAAAACACAACAGTTACCCCCTGGGGAAGGGGGAGTGGAGGAGAGAGGAAGGAAAGAAGGAAGGAGAGGGGGTGGAGGGAAACAGAGGGATGTAAAGGGAAAGAGGAAAGAAGCTCTCTGCCAGGGGTTCCTTGGCAGCGGCTGGCACGGATAGGTGTCGGCCTGGCACTCTGTCCTCTAACAGGGCCCTCTGTCGCCCCCGTGCTGTCTCTCACCTGTCGGCGCCCTCTCCTGCCAAGCACCTCCGGGGAGGAGGTCTCCTCTGCTGCGGTCCACCCCAAACCAAAGGACACTTCTGCCCAAGATCAACCTCCGCACACGGATACTGCGACCTCTCACCCCTCGAGTTTATATAGGTACTGCGGCCTGCCCCTGCCCCTCCCCACTCCGACCACTGTACTCTCTACAGGGGTACCAGCCAATCGGGAAACGGGGCGCCTTCGACAGGATTAAAGTGTTGCAGTATTTGGGGTGATGGGGGATGTTTCGAGGCTTTGAAGGATAAGCCCTCTTCCCGTGTCTATTCAATCGGTGATTATGTCTCGGCTATAGCTAAAGAGAGCCTGATTCTTAAACCGCCGCCCCCGCTTACACCCCCCCTTCTTTTATAGGTTGGGGACGAGAAGGATGGCCAGGGGTTGCGTGCAGTTTCTCTGTGACGAGGTGTTATCTCCCTTCAAAGCGACCCCATAGAACGGAGTCACCCACAGATTTGTAAATAATATCCACACCACACCTCCCACAATCACCCATTCTGTCTCTTATCAGACAACTTCGATTCACACAGATATCTTCGACCTTCTTCTGTCTCTAACCAGACACTTTTGACAGTCTATTCTGTCTCTAGTTAGACACATTCGACCATCTTATCCCGTCTCTAGTCAGACACCTTCTGTCTCTAATCAGACACCTTTGACCGTCTATTCTGTCTCTACATCAGGCATATTCAGCCGTCTTCTCCGTCTCCTATCAGACACCAAAACTGTCTCTTTTTCCTTTAATCAGTCACCACCGCCATCCATTCTGCCCCAATCAGACACCTTCGTTCATATTTTTTCTCCAGTCAGTCATCCATTTTTTCTGTCCCTAATTAGCCACCTTTGTTGATTCCTTCGAAGTGTAATCAAAAACGGTGAACCGTCTACTCGGTCTCTAATCAGACAGTCTGCCCTCCATCAGACACCTTCACCTGTCTATTCTTTTTCTAAGACTCCTTCATCTGTCTCCTCTGTCCCTAACCAGGTGCGCCCACTCATTTACTTTATCCTAACCAGACACCTTTGTCCATTTCTTTCTGCTCCGACAATCAGATGGCCACCCTTCTATTTTTATCTCCAATTTGACACTTTCACCATCGGTTTGGTCTCTTATTAGACACCCTCACCGTCTAACCTGTCTCTAATCAGGCACCCTCACTTAATTATTCTGCCTCTAATAAGACATCTTGTGCAATTAGACACAGTCAAATCAAAATCAAATTTAAACTTTATTTCGCATTAAAAATGCATACAAGTGCATACAATTTGATTTCTTGCGATTGTTTTTACAATAATTCAGTACCCATGTCATTTCTAAAGCACTACAAATATAGATAAAATCTCATTTACAATTAATTCCGATTCAAATATACAAAGGTTCTTAAAAAAATTCTTAAAAATCCTATACAGTATGACGCACCCAGATATCCTTGGCATGAAATAAATTCCGATATAAACCCTTTTACATAAAAGAAGAGTGTGCTATATAGATGGGTTAGCTGGTGAGCCAAACACTGCCATCCATTCACAAAGCTTTAAATATATAAAAAGTAATCTATACATTTATCCATACGCTATAGGTTAACTGTGTGACTCTAAGCTACCATTGTAGTGGCAGCCCTTCTAGTCTTTACAAAAAAGCAACTGGTGGGCAGAATGTAGAACAATGTCATTCATTCACCCCAGTACAGGGATCTGGGCCTAAATCCATCGTTTTTTTTTGCTCACCGTGCCATTCCAGTTTGAACCCAGACATATCCAAATCAGTCTTGACCCAGTGCCTCATGGGAACAGTCCAGCCCGAACTGCCAGGACAGGTCCTTCCTGGACTGGTTTCAGGCTTTCAGCCCTCGTCAGCCAGGATAGCTTGACTCCAGTGGCATGGAGAGCACAGGACCCACGTCTGGGCACACCCGTCCCACTCGGGGTGACAAATGCAAAATTCCCAGACGTGGGTCCCTTGCTCACTGTGCCACTGGATTCAAGCTAGCATGGCTGATGAAGGGTAATAACCAGAAACCGGTCCCAGGATGATTGTTTTCAGTCTAGGGAGGACCTGGCTTGGCAGTTCGGTCTGGACTGTTCCCATGAGGCATTCCATCCATCATTTGTTTGCGTAGCACTTCTAGTCTTTACAGCAGCCTGTAAAAATGATGCAGTCATAAAACATATAAATGGAGATTCCAATTTTTGCTACATTTTTGCAAACACAGTCACACATGAATGATGTCTCTAATGAGTCACTCATAAATGTTGTCTCTAATGATAAAACGTATTCTGTCCCTTATCAGGCAACGTCTTCCATCTCTTCTACGTGCAATCAGACACAGTTCGCCATCTATTCTGCTTCCAATCAGACATCTTTGCCTAGTCATTTGGTCTTTAACCAGACACCTTAGCAAGTCTTTTTCATCTCTGATGAGATACTTCCACCCATTTATTCATCCTCCCTCGTCAGACAACTGGACTCATTATTCTGCATCACATTGTAAACACTGCATACATAATGCAGCTCTATTTTAGAACTCACATGGGTTGACTCTAGAACTCACCAAATGTATTAGGTCTTCACAGCGCTCAACAACTTATCTGGAGTATTGTTACTTCTTCAGAATGACCATCAATATGGTCTCCTCTTACCCCCCACCCTATGCTTCACATGGAGTATTGCATCTTTTTTTCACTCCAGCCTCGCCAGTGGTATTTTGTCTTCTCTTGACTATAGAACTTACCTGAATAAGCATATTTCCTCTTGCCACTAGTATTCAGCATTATCAATGTCCCTTCTCCACACTGTACACCCCCCCTGGAGTAACGTATATTGCTAATCTATAGTAGTGTGCTTATCTTGGCTCTAGAACTCACTTTGAATAATATGTTTTTTATTCGGTCTATGCCCCATCAGTATTGTCTTGGGTCTTCATCAGCGGGTAACCATGAGTATTGTGCTTCTCTTAACTTAAACATGCAGCATTGGTTTTCTCTTGACCGTTAGTCGCCAAGTCATATATCCTCCTGTCTCTACCCTGAGGCTCTACTAGAGAATGGTGTCTTCTCCTAACTCCAACCCCATGGGGCCTGATGTTGTATCTTTCACTCTAGGCTCATTTGGTGAATGGCATCTTCTTTTGAATCTAAAACTACCAGTGTATGGTATTTCGTCATCGCTTCTCTCTAGACTCCATCGTGAGAATTGCAACTTCTCTTGAATCTAGATAGCACCTGGTTAAGTGTGTCTTCTCTTGAATTGTCTCCTCTTCCCTCTAGAACGCATGTTTGCCTTTTCTCCACCTAAGCCTAATCTGGTGTATTTTTTTTCCTCCTTATTCTGGGCCTCATGTGACGTATTGTTCTCCTCCTCACTCTAGGCCTTGGATGGTATGTTGTTTCTCCTCTTCATTTGAGGTCTCACCCGGTGCATTGTTTTCCTCTTTATGCTAGGCCTCTGCTGGTGTATTGTTTCTCCTCTTCATTCTAGGCCTCAACTGATGTATTGTTTCTCATCTTCACTCTCGGTCTCAGCTGTTGTATTGCTTCTCTTCTTCGTTGCAAGGCTCATCTGGTTTGTTTCTCCTCTTCACTCTAAGTCTCAACTGTTGTGTTATTTCTCCTTTTCACTCTAGGCGTCACCTGATGTCTTGTTCTACTCTTCATTCTAGGCCTCAACTGGTGTGCTGTTTCTCATCTTCACTCTCGGTCTCAGCTGTTGTATTGCTTCTCTTCTTCGTTGCAAGGCTCATCTGGTTTGTTTCTCCTCTTCACTCTAAGTCTCAACTGTTGTGTTATTTCTCCTTTTCACTCTAGGCGTCACCTGATGTCTTGTTCTACTCTTCATTCTAGGCCTCAACTGGTGTGCTGTTTCTCATCTTCACTCTCGGTCTCAGCTGTTGTATTGCTTCTCTTCTTCGTTGCAAGGCTCATCTGGTTTGTTTCTCCTCTTCACTCTAAGTCTCAACTGTTGTGTTATTTCTCCTTTTCATTCTAGGCGTCACCTGATGTCTTGTTCTACTCTTCATTCTAGGCCTCAACTGGTGTGCTGTTTCTCTTCTTCACTCTACGCCTCACCTAATGTATTTTTTCTCCTTTTCGATCTATACCTCACCTGGTTCGTTGGTTTGTCCTCTTCACTCTAGGCCTCACCTGACATATTGTTTTTCCTTTTTATTCTATACCTCACCCGATGCATTGTTTCCCCTCTTGTCTCTAGGCCTCCTGGTTCTTTGCATCTGTGTTACACTTTAGATCTTACCTGGAGCTTTCTTTCTTCTTGCCATACGTCTCACTTGGTGTATTGTGTTATTGTGCCTTCTCGTCATTCTATACCTCAGCTGCTGTCTGTACAGTCTCAAACTCCATTTCAGAATTCACATTGAGTATTAGTATTTTAATAAAGATGGCCCTAATATCAGTATTATGGTAGCCTGTCTTCACCTCAGGTCTCCTGGGTGTTTTTGATTTTTCTACCTTCCCTGACTTAACCTCATGTTTTGTGTTTTCTTCCCACCCTACGCCTGAGCAGATGTATCTGATAGAGACTTTTAAATGCAGATTCCTTACCTTTGAATTTCCAAGGCATCAGACTGGATCAGGAAACGTTTGTGTGGGCAATACCCCTGCGCGCCGACGGGTAGCTCCATTCGGTTTTACGAGGCATTGTTGGTGCCATATGTGACTTCGCAGTCACCTATATAGGCATCACCCAGAAGCGCGAAAGGCATTTCTTTTCTTTCCGCACCAGTTAGCGCTGATCCAGAGAAGAGCTGCTACTGTCTCTTTTTGTAAGACTTTTCTCAACGTTTTGTTGAAGATTTTTTTCACTTGTGTGACAAGAATGACCTCTTGAAAGGTAGGGTTTAAGCTGTGTGGCGCTTGTCACTGCACCATGACGGTTACCGACCCCCACTGTGTGTGCCTATGGTGTCTCAAGCTCTACCATGGCTCGAAGTCATGCTCGGACTGCTGGATCATGGCGCTGAGGGCTTTGAGGGAGCGGTCCCTAAAGCTGCTTGTGGCCTGGCAGTTGACGCATCTAGGCGGTCTCAGTCACGATCAAGGAAGAGAAGGACGCGGGACCACTCCAGGAGCCCAAGTCTTCTTCATCTCACTAGAGGTACTCCGGGAAGAAGCACAAAAAGAAGAAGTCTAGACGGACTTTGCTTCACCTTGCCGGTAAGGACTGATGAGACAAGTGAGGAACATCAACGTTCCAGGCACGGTTCTACGGAGCCGTTGCCAGGTCTGACTCCGCTCCTCCCCCCGTTTCTGGGAGCCAGAGGGACCACCGCTCAAATAAAGGAGTTTTACAAGGCCAAGCGGTGCGTATTTGAGTGGGTCAACCCTGACTGTGCACCTCCGAGCCCCGCGGGGTCAGAAGAGGCCCTATCAGGTTTTTCACTGATGACTCCGGCCTCAGCTCCGATGGGGTCTCATGGATCCAATCCCAGACCTGGATCAGCGCTGGTTGTGTGTGCTGACCGGGATTTTGGCTCTATTTCTGAGTGATGGTGACTTTAAGCTTGCTGCCATTCTGAATCTCTATTCTTGCCTTGTGTTGGTCCTTTTAAGGCCTTTTTCCAGACCTAGAAGCATAAATTAGAGGATAGCTGCTTAATATGATGATAGATCCCTTATTCTTGACTCAAATCCATCTATTGCCTATTGCCTTTGACATAGTTATGTGTCCTTTCATCATCCTACCTATAGTAGAGGGTGGATTCTGTAGTCCTGACTTTATATTACATATTGGTATGGTTTGTGCATGTACTCTGATAGAGCGAAGTGTTATTTCATCCTTCTCAGGCCTACAAGGCCCAGAACTAGAGAGACTCCATTTTGTTTTCTGTCCCTGCAGACTGAGATGCTTGCAGGGTAAAGGTGATGTTTTAGTTATGAGGTGTTGTTCACCCTTTGCGAACTGGAGAGAACCGGCCAGAGCTGAATCTAATCAGGAAGTGTCTCTGGGCTCAGGTCTCTAGACGAAACAAGCAGCTGGTCACTGTGGGAGCGTCTAGAGCAAGGAGCTGGTACATGGAATCGGTGGGAGGAGGCTGCTGGCTGGAACTTTCCATGAGGAGAGAGCATTCCATATTAGTGAAGTGCCGAGGCGGAGGCAGTCAGAAGCAGAAGGAGTGGAGAAGCAGAAAGAGTTGAGTTCAGAAGGAGTTGAGTTGGAGCAGAAGGAGTGGAGTAGAATCAGAAGGAGAAGGAGTGCAGTTGGAGTTGAGTTGGAGCAGAGGAGAGAAGAGACAGTCGATGCTTGGAACAGAGAGAAGTCAGTTAGTCAGTTTGTCAGTGAGACAGTTGGAACCAGAGAAAGAAGAAGATGCTTGGAACAGAGAGAAGACAGACAGACAGTCAGTGAGCTGGAACCAGAGAGAGAAGTCAGAAGCAGTTGTGAGCAGATGGTGTTTTGAACAGAGAGAAGTGAGATGATGTTTGGACTGAAGGAAGCAGTCAGAAGCAGTTACTTATCAGAAGGAGTTGTGATCAGCTGGAGTCTGAAGTAATGCCTTTTGGAAGAGACTGAAGTTATATCGTGGATTAGTCTGTGGGAGCAGCTGGAGTGAATTGGACATTGGAGCTGAGATAATCAGACAGAGGGAAGAAGCTAGTGGAGCGAACGGTTATCAGAGCGGCAGAAACTATTAGGCTGAAGCTGGAAGGTGGAGAGAGTTCGTGGGGGAGAGGAATCCAGTGCAGAGTGATCAGCGCAGATGCGTGTATCTGAGACGAGCTAAGGCACAGACGAGAGAGGAACCCAGATGACAGCTAGAGCAAGACTTCATACTAATCAGGTGATATTTGTCCTTTACATTTAAACATTAACCTTGTCCCTATTGTGTTGCTAATCCTTTTCCTTTCAGCGGTGTGCAGTCTATTTACAGTCCCTGTTAGTTACATGTGGATGTGGTATAGTAATAAAGCTTTACAGAGACCCCGCAGATCTGTGTATGTGTCTATTCCCCTTTTACTTTGCAGGCTATATGTTATAGTGTAGTGTTATATTGATATTGTTGTTCTGATAAATAAAGTACCCCAGTTCTTAGTGAACCGGCATGTGCCTCTTATTCTTATATGAAAAGGTAACCTGTTCTTCTAGTCAGGTGTTACTGTTTGAACAGACGCTACCCCTGATCAGGTAAGTAATAACTGAATAATTAGGGAGAGAGGAGCCCTTGAACTAAAGGATAAGTTGTACACCGTGTAATTCGGCCATTCCATAATATTATTGTACCTCTAGTGAATAGTGAGAGAAACTTCCCAACATAGAGAGAGAGAGCTGAAGGTATTCATAGGAAAGTGATCGTCGTTGTGTAGCGGCGTTAGTGAGAGCACTGATTGTAGTCAGTGTGTATACCCACAGGATTGTTGCTTGTGTATGTATGAAATAGTGAGAGCACCAGGGGGGACACTGGTGTGGATACCCACAGGATTGTGGCTTGTGTATGTATGAAATAGTGAGAGCACCAGGGGAGACACTGGTGTGGATACCCACACGATTGTGGCTTGTGAGAGCACTGGTTGCGGTCAGTGTGTAATGGTAAGTAATCAGAACTGCCCCAGGGTAGATTAGTCTGGGCCCATGTGGTCGCGAGACTATGAGGTATGAGTGTGGTGTAGGGCATGGACGTCCTTAGTAATCAGTGAGTATTCCTAGTAATCCCTATAGATTTAGTGGTGTTTCTGATGATATGAGCTTGTATATTGAGAGTTCCCCATCCTCAGGTAGGTACCCAGGTGCCTGGATAGATGGGTCCTGAGGAGGGAGGTGGTTGCGTTTCGGCTGGGTTGGTGATGTCTTGGTGAGCTGATCCTATCTGGTCCGAGAATCCGGTCGTTACATCGTGCCAATGCGACCTTTTCTGGAGCTGGTCCCGAATTCGATGGTCCCAGCACCACTGGCACAGATAGCCCCATTCTGATTCCCAATGACTCAGAGTTGGACTGGAATCGATCAGTGTTAATTCCGGTGTCAACAGAGCCCAGGGACTCTAGGTTGTTGCCCGAACATTTTGAGCAAGTTTAAGGCATGGTAGAAGAGTGTGAGCGTTTACTGGACTTTAAAGAACACCGGGTACACTCTCCTGGTGAGGAACTGGACTGGTATGAGGAGCTTGCGGAAGCCAGTGGACTGGACACATCTCCAGATACCGGTATGATCTCTCCACCTACTGTGGCTATGGAGGAGAGAGAGTCTTATGCTATGGAGGTGAAGGGGGCAGCAGACTTCCTTGACCTGGAGCTTCCCTGGTGCAGGTCAAGACTAACCTCTTGATGAAGTGCTTCAGGCTGGGGCTTCCTCATATGAACCCCTTTCACCCTTCAGTGAAGCACTGATGGATGCCCTACTAGGTACTTGGTCGAAGCCTAGCACAGGGGTTCCTGTGAACAGGACTATAGCATCACCCTCCATCCATGTTTCCTCAGCCAACATCCTACCCCTGAGAGCTTGGTAGTTCAAGCCTCAACATCTCATGGAGTATTCCCTTCCGTTCCTTGGACAGAGAATCCAAGAGGCTGGACGCAATTGGGAAGAAGATATTTTCTTGCACCAGCCCAGCGGTCGGTGAACACTGCAAGCGTTTTGGGCCGTCTCTCGCATTTCTTATGGAAACCGGTTGCACAAGTGCTGCCAAAGGTCCCAGGGGAGGACCGGGCTGTGCTCTTTCAAGCAATGAGAGATGGAAGGGATGCAGCAAAGTTCACAATTAGGTGTGGTTTGGAAACAACTGCCTGCTGGACAGAGCAGTTTCGTAGACTGTGGCCTTGCGACGCCATACCTGTCTGAGAACATTTGGCTTTTCAGGGCATGTCCAGGCCAACCTCATGGACATGCCCTTCGATGGGGCTTGTCTCTTCGGAGAGAAGGCAGATTCTGGGCTGGATCGTTTCAAGGACTTGCAAGTTACGGCCAGTTTCTTGGGCATCTCAGTGACACCTCGCCCCGAGTCTGCCTTTTGCCCCTTTTGTGGCAATGGAAGGGGCTTTCAACCGCGTCAGCCATACCCCAGCCACTGTCCTGCACAGGCTTCCCAAGATGTGCGAGGACATGGATGCAGTGCATTCTGACCTCATGGGAATGGTAGTCGGAAGTCATCCACCACCAATCCCCCAGCATTTGCAGGCTCGAAGCGCTCCTAGTTTGGCTCTGCAAGACCATGGTTGTCCAATTGAAGGTAGAATCCAACATCATCTCTACTGGCAAGCCATAACATTGGACGAATGGGTCTTGCTGATCATTCTGGGGGGTTACTCGCCCCCTTTCCAATCTCTGCCCCCCCCCCTCCTTTGCCACAATCTTAAGAACGGCTGGTGGAAGATCATCTTACCTTGCTCTGAGAGGAAGTTGCAGCTCTCCTGGCCAAGAGGGCTATAGAAAGGGTCCTGATTTCAGAAGTATGCAATGGTTGTTAACCCCTTGCATGCTCATGACGGAGCCGCTCCGTCACGAGCCGCGGCTGCGCTGTGCTCATGACGGAGCGGTTCCGTCATGGCCCTGCCGCCGTGCCTGCGCGGCGCTGATTTCGTGCCTGCGCGGCACGTTCTATTGAGCGGGCGGGGCCATGACGGAACCGCTCCGTCATGAGCACAGCGCAGCCGCGGCTCGTGATGGAGCGGCTCCGTCACGAGCATGTGGCCGCCGCCCTGCCCCCCCCCCCCCCCAGCGCTGCGGCGGAATTGCCGCCGCAGCGAAGGGGTTAGTACTGCTACTTTCTGATACCCAAGAAGAACAAAGGTCTCCGTCCAATTCCAGACCTCTGAACCTTAAGTCTCTTCCGCAAAGAAGAGAAATTCAAGATGCTCACGTTGGCTCAGGTCTTGTCTTCCTTAGACCAAGGAGACTCGTTGGTAGTGTTAGAGATGCAGGATGAGTATTTTCACATCCCCATCCTGCCTACCCAAAGGCGTTACCTGCGATTCAAGGTTGGCCACAAGAACTTTCAGTTTGCTGTGCTCCCCTTTGGTCTTACCAGCGCCACTCGGGTGTTTACCAAGGTGATGGCAGTGGTTGCAGCTCATCTGCGCAGGTCATGGGCATCAGCCTTACCCTACCTCGAGGACTGGCTGTTGAATGCATCCTCACCCCGGACTGTCATTTCCTTACTCCAGACTATGGCGGACCTCCTGCATTTACTGGGGTTCACTATAAACATGCTAAAGTCACACCTGGCTCTTTCTCAGTTGTTCCCTTTTATTAGAGCTGTTCTGGACACAGTGCAGTTTCTGGCTTATCCTCCTGAATAGTGAGTTCAGGCTTTTCAGCTTATGATATCGATGTTTCAGCCTCTATGCTGGATTTCGGTGAGAATGCTTCTGAGGCTGCTGGCTCTCATGGCCTCCTGTTGTTAAATCATGCCAGAGGGTGTATACAGGCTTTGCAGTGGCACCTAAAGTTCCAGTGGGTGCAGCATCAGGGAAATCTCTCCGGTCCAGATCTCTGAAGGAACTGCAAATGACCTCCAGTGGTGACTTAAAAACTGCAATGAGGTCAGAAGCAGATCCCTCTCCCATCCCCAACCAGACCTCACAGTAGTGACTGATGTATCACTCCTGGGATGGGGCAGCCATTTGGGAGAGGTGGAGATCAGTTGACTGTGGTCTCCGGTGGAATCAGGGCTCAACATCAACTTGTTGGAGCTCCGGGCGATCCAACTAGCATTAAAAGCATTTCTTCGGAACTCCTGCATCGCTCGGAACCGCTGACTCCCCCCCGGATCACGCGGCCACTGAGCCTGGTGCTTGCGGCGGAGGTGTGGAGAGCCTGCTGAGCCTGGTTTGCGCCGTCGGGGACGAGATTTTGGCCGATATAGCCCAGGTCGGACCCCGTTTCCGACCCGAGTGAGAGCTGGCAGCCGCGAGTCCCCCGACCCTCGGAGCGCGACGAGGTGACCGGTCTCTGAGGTGTGAAGCCCGCTGTGGTGCATGAACTGTTGGAGTGGGTTTCGGAGACGGCTTCGCGTGAGGCTGGGAGCTGTCCAGCAGCGGTAGTGCGGAGCGGAGCGGAGCGGAGGTGCAGAACGGTGGCGGAGTCGGCGCCACCTCGCTACGCCAGCCCGTGGCTTGACGTGGCCTGCTGGAGGAGGTCGCCTCGGCTGGTTAACTGTGCGGAATTGGAGACCGAGTCCCCCGAAGCTGATCTCTCCCTGGAGTGGCGGCCACTGGTGACTGTCGCATTGTGACTTAGCCCCCGAGCCGGGTATCTGGCTCTCGGATCGAAGAAGGAGAGGGTCTCCATTTTGGGCACTGTCCCTACGACACTACTGAGCGGCCATTTTGTGGAGCTCGGCCGGGCAGCCCGTCCCTCCTGGTGCTCTTTGTGTGGATCGCCCCCGGCTTGCATATAGTTGCTTTCTCTGCTGTTCAGCGAGCCTCAGGGTCCATTATTGTGCTGCAATGTCGAATGCAAGGGGACAGCGGAGAGGTGATCGGACCTTGCCGGAAATGCTGGGAAGGGGCGCCCTGCGCAGCGGAGGCGCTCAACCGGCCGCGACTTCCCCGGCACCGACTAGGGGGGCAGAAGGTGGCGAACCCCCGGTGACGAGGTCCTTTCTCGAGTCCCTGTTCAGCACCCTGCGGGAAGACTTCCATGCACTCAAGAATGAGGTGGCCGGGGAGATCCGCGAAGTGAGGAGAGAGATGGACTCCCTGGGGGATCGGGTGAGCACAGTAGAGGAAGCGGGCCACTCCAGGGATGAGGAGATCACCCATCTGCAGCAGGAGGTCCTACGGCTCCGGGAGCAACAGATTGAGCTACAGGCCCACGCCGAGGACCTTGAAAATCGGTCCAGGCGGAACAACATACGGGTCCGCGGAGTGCCGTCCGGTGAGGAGGGTGAAGATGTGACGGCATATCTGGTGGCCCTCTTCCGAGCGATCCTGGGTGAGCCGGAGGACTTTCGGATTCGCATCGACCGGGCGCACCGGGTGGGTCGCCCCCGCAGAGCCACGGCGCCCGCGCCGGACATTCTGGCCTTTCTCCCGGACTTTCCTCTGAAGGAGCGGATCCTCCGCGAGGCGCGAAGACAGCAGCCTTATCGATTCCGGGACCATCCTGTGGCACTGTTTCAGGACTTATCCGCAGTCACGTTGCAGAAGAGGAAATCCTTCAAGATCGCTACGGACTTCCTTCGCGAACACGAAACGCAGTACTCCTGGGGGCACCCCTTCCGCCTGATTTTCAGGTGGAACGGTGTGCTACATCAGCTTCGGTCCCTTCAGGATGTCTGCGCGGTACTGGGCCTCACTGCAACGGACACGGACACCCCGGCCCCGCGACGGAGGCGCAGGACCCGTGACGGTTGGCAACGAGCCGAGGGGGGGGCCTCTCCCCCGGCGGAGCGCCCGGGCTCGCCTGCAATTCGGGCTGAAATGGCGGCTGCCATCCAGGAGGCCTCCAGAGTGACGGCGATCGGCGAAGTGGCCTTGACGGCCTGAACTCACTCCGGGGGGAGTCTATTTTAGCTCATTCTCATTGCAGGTGCGGGGTTTCGGGGGGTGGCATGGGAGGAAGGGCGAGTGCAGGAGGTGGTGGCTGGACGTCCACTAGGTTGACTTTCCACAGCCTTGCCCGTTTTGGACCGGACTGGGACAATGTCTTTTTTGAAAGGTTTTGGAAGCGGGGGAAGGGGTCGGGGTGGACGGGCAGCTGTTTTGATCTTGGGTCCTAGAGGGGGGATTGGTAGAGGGGGGTGGTGTGGATTTGTTGGGGTAGAGGCGGGGGGGGTGTTTTTGGTTGTGGGGTGTTGGGGTTCGGGGACTGTACTGTGCCACTGGTTGCTTCAACGTCGCTATGTTTTGAGGTCTCGAAGGGTGCCCTCTGTGTTTGCTGATGGGGCTTTGCCTTGTGATATGTGCTCCTTGAACTCTCTCTTTGATGGCTCTTAAGGTGCTTACACTAAATGTGAAAGGGCTGAATAACCCGGTTAAGCGGCGGGCAGTGTTATCCCTGCTGGAAAACTCACAAGCGGATATCTGCCTGTTGCAGGAGACCCACTTGCTGGCTAAGGACTGCCCGCGGATGCGAACCCCCAGGTTCCCCACACAGCTATTCTCCTCTAGCACTTCCAAGACGGCAGGGGTGGCCATTTTGTTTTCTAGAAGGTTCAGGGGAGAGGTGGTGAGCAAGGTGGCGGAGCAGAAAGGAAGACTCCTGGTGTATAGAATCAAGGTGGGGGGCTTAGCACTGACTGTAGGCTCCGTCTACTGCCCCAATGATCATCAGGACCAATTCTTACATAGGGCCCTGGACGACGTTGCATTCACCTCTGATAGGCACATAGTGTTGGGAGGTGACTTGAATCTGGTTTTTGACGCGGCGCTGGATAGGTCTGTGCAGCGGCGCCAGCAGTTGGGCGAGCTTTCGGGCTCGATTCGAACTCGACTTGCGAAGCTGGACCTGCATGACATGTGGCGCTGCCTCCACCCTACCACTCGCGCATACTCTTATTTCTCCCATGCCCATAGATCTTATGCGCGCTTAGACCACCTCCTAGTGTCAGGCCCGATGCTCCTTTTGGCCCCGAATGCGGACATGGGAGTCCTCTCTCTCTCTCTGACCACGCCCCAGTTGAAGGCGCTTTCGCTCTACCGCCGGTGGCTCGGTCGAGGGGGGTTTGGCGGCTTCGAGATACGCTTTTGCACAGGCGATCGGTAGTGGATCAGATCAGGGCGGCCATTTTGGCTTTTCAGACCGTGAACGATAATGGGGATACCTCCCGCGCGACACAGTGGGCGGCCCTTAAGGCCGTGCTCCGAGGCGAGTTTATCGCGATCTCCGCCGCTGAGAATAGGGACCGGCAAATTAAGAGAGAGGAGCTCACCCAGCAGGTGAGGGAGCTGGAGCAGGTTCATCACAGGACGGGTGCCCCCAGGGTGTGGCGGCAGCTGAAGGCGGCGCGGAAGCTCCTGGCGGCCCTGGACACGGATCGGGCGGAGTACGCGGTGCTCCGCCTGAAGCACAAATATTACACGGGAGGCGATCGGTGTGGGCGGCTCCTGGCTAACAAACTAAGGGTGCAGCACGAGCAGCACCGAGTGAAGGAACTGCTAGACCCGGCCGGAGGCCGGGTCACGACCGACGAACACATAGCGGATGTCTTCCGCGGCTTCTATGCGGACCTTTACTCCGGGGAACCCCCTTCGGCCCAGGCTGAGGGGGACTACCTGGACTCGGTTCCGCTCCCGTCGCTGACACAGGACCAGGCCCAGTATCTGGAACGTGACTTCCGTATTGAGGAGGTGGTCACGGCGATATCCCGACTCAAACTGGGCAAGGCCCCGGGTCCGGACGGCTTCATCCCGCTGTTTTACAAGACCTTCTGTCAGGAACTGGCACCTCTGCTGACTCGCCTCTTTAACTCTTTCGCAGACCCCGGAGCCATCCCCTCCGAATTTCTCCAGGCCACGGTCTCCGTGATCCCTAAACCGGGCAAGGACAAGACCGCCTGTGGGTCCTATCGTCCTATTTCGCTGTTGAATACCGATTTGAAGGTGTTCACCAGTATCTTAGCGGCACGCCTGGCGTTGCATCTCCCCGGCATGGTTGCCTCGGACCAAGCGGGATTCGTGCCCGGTAGGCAAACGACAGATAACACGAAGAGGGTGACGCACATTCTCGAGAAGGCTTCTAGGATCCCTGGAGAGAGGATGCTCCTGTCCATAGACGCGGAGAAGGCTTTTGACAGGGTGCACTGGCCCTACCTTGAGAGGGTCCTGAGCAAATTTGGGATAGGGGAGAAGTTTCGACACCTGATCTTTAACTGCTACAGGTTCCCATCTGCGGTGGTCCGGGTGAACGGCGGCAGCTCTCGGCCCTTCCCAATTGAACGGGGCACGAGACAGGGATGCCCACTCTCCCCCCTGCTCTTTGCTTTGTACATGGAGCCATTTGCCCAGAGGGTTAGGCAGAACCCTGACATTATCGGTGTCCAGATGGGCGGGTTTCGCCACGCGATTAGTTTGTACGCGGACGATGTCATTCTGACGCTGGATGACCCGCGGAGATCACTGCCGGCTTGTGTGGAGGAACTGAATTTATTCGCTGACGTTGCGGGCTTTAGGGTGAACCTGGGTAAGTCGGCCGCCCTGGACATCTCGCTATCCGTTGCCACTAGAGTGGAACTGCAGAGGCTTTATCCTCTGAGCTGGTCCAAGGACCGGATCCCTTATTTGGGGATCTTGCTGGCGCCCACCCTCCCGGAGATGGTTAAGGCCAATTACGCAGCTCTGGGCACGAAAATCAAGGAGGAACTGGGCCGGTGGGATAGGGGCACGCTGTCACTACTGGGTAGGGTGGCCGCAGTGAAGATGACCCTTCTTCCTCAGGTGCTCTACCTCTTCAGAGCACTGCCGCTCCACCCTCCTGCGGGGTGGCTCGCAGAGACTCAGACTGCCATTGCACGCTTCGTGTGGCAGGGCCGCAGGCCGAGGATCAAGAGAAGCATCGCTATGCTCTCACCGGAATCCGGAGGGTTGGGGATACCGGATTTACGGAAATATTTTCAGGCCGCTCAGCTCCGATACCTCGTGGAATGGAGCCGGTGGGAATCTGATAAACACTGGTTGTTCCAAGATCAAGCGGTGGCGGGTAGGACGCTGCAGGAGGTACCGTTCTTGCGGCGAGCCCATCGGCCCCCCAATCTTTATGCGTCTTTGGTGACGCGGGCCCCGCTCCAGACGTGGGACTCGGTAGCTGCCAGATGTGAGTTAACTACTTTCCCCTCTCCCTTCACGCCGCTCATTGGCAACCCGGACTTCGGCCCGGGGCTGGAACAGGGAGCCTATGAGCGCTGGCGGGCGGCCCGCTGCTGCACTCTGTACCACTTGTACTCCCCTGAGGGAGTTGTCTCCTTCCAGGACCTGCAGCGAGAATATGGCCTCCCCGAGACGGAACGCATGCGATACCTGCAGGCGCGCCATTGGGCGTTACAACCGCAAGTGCGCGACGCGGCACACAGACAAATCACGGAGTATGAGCGTTGGTTAATTACTCGCACGTCGGACGCCAAACTGATCTCGGACCTGTATAGAATGTTGCAGCCCCCCTCATTTCACATTCACAACCCTGGTCGGGGACGATGGGAGCGGGAGCTTGGGCGTGAGCTGAGTCATAAAGAATGGGACAACATCTCCTACCGAGCGCGCCACTCGGCCTACCACACAGGTCTCACAGAGACCTTCACCAAAATCTCGACCTACTGGTACCGCACTCCGGAGAAACTGCACGAGATGGACAGGGCGATACCAGGGACGTGCTGGCGCGACTGTGGCCACACTGGTACACTAACGCACATATTGTGGGATTGCCCCCTGTTGGCTCCGTACTGGGAAGAGGTCCTGAGCGAGGTGGACAAATGCTTTGGGATAGAACTGCCTAGGTTCCCGGCCTATGTCCTGTTGGGGTTGCCGAATGGGTTGATGTATCCCCTTAGGTCCAAAAGGGGTAGGCAGATCGCAATTGCGCTGGGATCAGCGGTGCAGAATATTCTCATACACTGGCGCACTACAACACTTCCCTCTGTAGTTGGTTGGTTGCACAGATTATGGCATGTTCTTGGAATGGAAAAGATGTCACTGGTAGCCCTGGGGGATACGGATACCTTTGAGGAGTTGTGGGAGCCCTTTCACAGCCTATTGTGTTCCGAGTTCCGTGAGATTACCTGCCCTAGATATCTTCGATTGTTGAGGCTGACACCGCCGCCGGACCCGCCTGCCTGAGTGGGTGGGGTTGGTGTTGCATAGTGGAGATTCATGTAGAGTTCGCTGAGGCGGAGACTGTAGATGCTGGCACAGTACAGGGGGTGGGTCGGGGTATGGTAGTTGGGGGTTTACGTTTGGTTAGGTAGGTTTTTGGAGCGGGGTTGTTTCTCCTCCCTTCACCCCCCCCCCCTTTTTTTCCTTTTGTTTTCCCCTCCTGGTTTTTCCCCCCCTTTTTCCTTCCCCGTCCTCCCCCTCCCCTCCTCCGTCCCCCCCCCCTCCCCTCCCCTTCGTGGTTTGTCAGTGCCCACAGGGGCTGAAGCTAGGCTCAAGAGTCAGACAGAGCCTCTTACTAATTTGTAATTGTATTGTTGTATTGGCTGGATGATGCGCACTGATGAGCGGATCCTGTGGGTCACTTGTTTTTGCCCCTTTGTGTCCTACCCCACCCTGCTTCAATAAAATACTTTAAACCTAAAAGCATTTCTTCCCTCTGTCAAGGGGAAGTTAGTGCAGGTGTTCACGGACAACACCACTGCCATGTGGTACTGCAACAAGCAGGGTGGGGTGGGGTCGTGGATTCTTTGTCAAGAGGCCCTGCATCTCTGGATATGACTGGAACAGCAGAGCATAACCCTGGTGGTTCGACACCTGGCAGGTTCTCTGAATGCCATGGCAGACAAACTCAGCCGCCGATGCCTAGCGGATCACGAATGGCGCCTCCAGCTGGAGGTGGTGCAAGGTCTCTTTCAGCAGTGGGGAGAGCCATGGTTAGATATGTTCACCTCCAAAGAGAACACGCAGTGTCAACAGGATTGCACACTGGATTTTCCAAGGCAGCTATTGCTTGCTGAATCTTTTCGTGGCAAGTGGAGCTCAGGCCTCGCTTACATCTTCCTACCCATGCCATTCCCACCCAGAGTTCTCAAGAAGAGCAGGAACGACTGGCCCCCAAGTCGTTCTTGTGGCTCTGGATTGGGCGTGGACAGTTTGGTATTCCGAACTTCTGAAAATGAGCATCAATCCTAGGATCAGGCTGCCCTTTTGGAGGATCTTCTGCCCCAGCAGCAAAGGAAGGGTTCTCCACCTGAACATGTCAACTCTCTGCTTCCTTGCATGGAGACTAAGCAATGGCAGTTGACAGCTTTAGGCCTTCATCATGAAGTTTGCACTGTTATTCTGGTGGTCAGGCAGCCCTCCACAAACAAACAGTAGATGCCGGACTGTTAGACAGGAAATCTGAGGGTCGGCCGAGCCAGGGGGAGAGGCCTCCAGGCGAGGGCCCTCTCCTAAGATCGTACAGCCGAGCAACCAACCCCCTACAGATGGACACCACACAAAGATAGGTTCTTAACACTTTTATCAGTATTCTTTGGCAGGTTATTGTACTGATACAGGAGGAACGGGATTCTGGGATCCCCTTAAACTTAGTCTCTGTGGGAAGGGGGTAGCGGGACAGTCTTGGTACCGGTCTGGTACAAGGATATCTGGTGCACATCTCTCAATCCTCGAGCTGGAGGGTTTTCCGGTATGGGCCGCGGCAGCGCCAGCAGGACTCCACAGATGGTTCACGAAGAGGGGCCACGACAGCGCCAGCAGGACCCCAAGGATGGTTCACGAAGATGAGCCGCGGCAGCGCCAGCAGGACTCCAAAGATGGATCACGAAGATGAGCCGCGGCAGCGCCAGCAGGACTCCAAGGATGGTTCACGAAGATGAACCCCGACAGCGCCAGCAGGACTGCAAGAATGGTTCACGACGATGAGCCGCGGTAGCGCCAGGAGGACTCCAAGGACAGCTTCACGGAGATGGGCCGCGGCAGCGCCAGCAGGACCCCAAAGGTGGTTGCAAGAAGATGAGTTTGTCTCGGTGTCTCTCGACTCCAGGATACAACTGCCGACCTGCTCCGGAGCTGCCCCAGTTATAGGTCTGGTGCCCTTTGATGTCCGGACCCTCGCACTTGGAGGTCGGAGGGTCCGGGATGTGCGAGTCCAGACACCCAGCAGGGGGGTGGAGCCAGCGCCCAGGGTGGCCGGGGGCGATCGAAACCAGGCGGATGGGGGACCATCGACACTCCTTCCCCCATTGACTCGTCAAGTGGTCTCTTTACCCCCTGGTTGGATTGTGGTACCTCGATGTCGGGGCTTTGCTGGGTCTGTGGCTGGGGTCGGGCCGAGGCCACGAGGCCTGGTCGTGGAGGGTCCAAGATGGCGGCTGGGCCAGAGACGGTGGTCCGGGAAAGGGTCCGGGCCAGCCGAGGGGGTTGAGGAGAGGAGGTCGAGTTCCACCGGGGAAGAGCTATGGGCGGCCCGGAGGGGCGGCACTCGTGGAGGGTGGATGGTGCTGCTCTTGGCCGGGGACCAGGGGTCGAGGTAGTCCGGGACCCGCCATGCGGGAGGAGTGGGGCCGCGCCACGAGGCCAAGTCCAACATGCGTCCCCCCCAGCTGAAGGCAAGGAGAGTCACCCATCTTCTTGGGTATTCTCCTCGCCGAGGCGGAAGAAGCGGGACAGGCCATCTGCGTTGGCGTGGTCGTTGCCTGGGCGATGTTCCACAGTAAAGTCCATCCCTTGCAGGGAGATGGACCAACGCAACAGCTTCGGATTCTCCCCTCGCATCTGCATCAGCCATTGCAGAGGCCGGTGGTCAGTTTGTACCCGGAAGTGGGTGCCGAAGAGATAGGGTCGGAGCTTCTTGAGAGCCCACACCACGGCGAAGGCCTCCCGCTCGATGGTGCTCCAGCGTTGTTCTTGGTCAATTCCCTCGGCGTTAGCTTGGGGGAGAACTGCTCCGACGCCGTGATCGGCGGCATCGGTTTGCACTATGAATTCCCGGCTGTAATCGGGGGCTTGGAGCACGGGTGCGGTGCACATTGCTGTCTTGAGGGTTTCAAAGGCGACCTGACACTCGGGTGTCCAGTGTACCTTCTGTGGGTGTTTCTTTGACGTGAGTTCTGTGAGGGGGCCCACAATGCTGCCGTAGTCCTTCACGAAGCGCAGGTAATATCCCGTGAGCCACAGGAAGGCTCGAACCTCTGTTTGGGTGACTGGGGGTTCCCAGGCCAGGATGGCGGCGATCTTGGGTTGGAGGGGGGCCACCTGGCCACTTCCCACCTGGTGCCCCAGGTAGGTCACGGATCCTTGGCCGATTTTGGCACTTGCTGGCTTTTGTGGTTAGTCCTGCCCGTCGGAGGGCGGCCAGGACCTCATGGAGGTGTTGGAGGGGTTCGGCCCAGTGGAGACTGTACACCGCAATATCGTCCAGGTAGGCGGCGCTGAACTCCTCGAGCCCCGCCAGTACTTTATTCACTAGTCTCTGGAATGTGGCGGGGGCGTTTTTCATCCCGAAGGGCATTACCCTGAAGTGGTAGTGGCCATCAGGGGTGGAGAAGGCGGATCGCTCCTGGGCGCCCGGGTTGAGGCCGATCTGCCAGTAGCCCGCGGTTAGGTCGAAGGTGCTCAGGTAGCGGGCGGCCCCCAGGCGGTCGATCAGTTCATCAGCCCGCGGGATGGGGTGAGCGTCTGTTCGGGTGACGGCGTTCAGGCCCCGGTAGTCCACGCAAAACCTGAGCTCGGGGGCGGCGCCAGGGGCGGCGGCCTTGGGGACCAGTACGACCGGGCTGGCCCATGGGCTGTCGGAGGGCTCGATCACTCCTAGAGCCAGCATCTTGGACACTTCTGACTGGATGCAGGCGCGTACCCGATCGGGAACTCAGTAGGCCCGGTGCCGTATAGGTGGGCTATCTCCGGTGTCGACATCGTGGAGGCACCAGGGGGTGACCCCGGGGGTGAGAGAGAATAGATCGGCAAATTGTCGTAATAAGTCTTGGCAGCTTTGGCGTTGTGCTGGGGTCAGGGTGGAAGAGAGGTTGACTCCTTCCACGGAGCCGTCTTTTTCGAGGGTCTTTAGGAGGTCGGGTAGGGGCTCGGAGTCCTCTTCCGCCCCACTGTCGGTAGCCATCAGGAGGCTAAGTTCTGAGCGGACAAAGTGAGGCTTAAGTCGGTTGGCATGGAGGACCCGGAGGGGGTTCCTGGGGGACTCCATGTCCACCAGGTAGGTGACAGGGCCCTTGCGCTCCACCACCTTGAAGGGCCCCGTCCATTCGTCCTGGAGGGCGCAGGGTTCGACCGGGGACATGACCCAGACCTGTTGTCCCGGCTCGAACTCGATGGACAAGGCGTTTTGATCATACCAATGTTTCATGTCTTCTTGGCTGGCTTCGAGGTTGGCCTTGGCAAGTTCCCTGAACCGCCGAGTCTGGTTCCGGAGGGTCAGGAGGTACTGGTACACATCAGGAGGGGCATTCTGGGTGGTCACCTCCCATCCGTCTTTGACCAGACTTAGGGGACCCCGGACGGGGTGCCCATACAATAGCTCGAAGGGGCTGAACCCCAGGGACTTCTGTGGGACCTCCCGGTAGGCAAATAGGAGGCAGGGCAGCAACACGTCCCATTGGCGTCGTAAGGGCTCTGCTAGGCCCATGATCATACCCTTGAGGGTGCGATTGAAGCGTTCCACCAGTCCGTTCCCTTGCGGGTGGTAGGGGGTCGTAAATTTGTACGTGACCCCGCACTGTTGCCATAGGGACTTCATGTATCGGGAGATGAAGTTCGTGCCTCGATCACTGACGACTTCTCGGGGGAAGCCCACCCGTGAGAAGATTCCCATCAGGGCCCGGCCCACCACGGGTGCTGTCACGGTCCGGAGAGGTATGGCTTCGGGATAGCGAGTGGCATGGTCCACCAGGACGAGTATGAACCGGTGACCTTGCGATGTCCGGGGCTCCAGGGGCCCCACAATGTCAATCCCTACCCGCTCAAAGGGAGTGTTGATGACTGGAAAGGGTTGCAGGGGGACTTTTAGTTTTCTGCCGCTTTTCCCGCTGGCCTGGCAGGTGGGGCAGGCTCGGCAGTGGTTGATCACATCGTTCCTCATCTTGGGCCAGTAGAAGTGGGTCACCAGGCGGCTGTACGTTTTGTCCTGCCCCAGGTGCCCGGCGAGAGGTACATCATGAGCCGGGTTCAGGAGGAAGTCTCGGAATCGGAGGGGAACTACCAGCACCCGGCTGGCCCCTAGCTCGGCAATCTTCTGCTCGCTGTAGAGGAGCTCATTGTCCCAATAGATCCAGTGAGCCCCCGAGGCATCCCCTGCGCTCTGGGCTGCGGCTTGCTGTCGGATCCCCTCGAGAGAGGGACACGTTTTTTGTTCTTGGCGGAACTGTTCTTGAGTGGGGCCACCTTCCTGACGCCACTGGGCCAGCTCCGGGAGGTCGCGGAGTGGGTCAGGTTCTTCGTCGTTGGGCCCCGGTGGACCGGGTTCAGGGGTGGTGTCTTCAGTGGTGACGGGCGGTGGAGGCTCGGGCCACTCGGGTTCTTCAGAGGAGGGGATGGTGCGTGCGGCCATGGATCGGGTCGTGGCACAGACCCATTCAGGGAGGCCAAGCATCCCCAGGTGCTCCCTCCGCTCAACGGCAGTCCAGGGGGAGCTCTCGAGGTCGTTCCCCAGGAGGCAGTCTACGGGGGCATCGTCTCGGACGGTCACTTTCAGCATACCCGACACTCCCCCCCATTCAAAGGGGACGCGGGCCATCTGGCACAGGCTTTCAAAGTTATCCGCGGACCGTACTGGGCATAGCACATTGGGCAGGATTTGAACCGGGGTCACCAGGTGGCAACGGACGGCCGTTACGCTGGCTCCCGTGTCGCAGAGGGCTTCGGCCCGGTGTCCATTAATGGTGACCCACTGGCTGTACTTCTGGGTGTTGGCCGGAATGGGGGCCCGTGGGACCATGTCTCTCTCGCCTAGACATACCAGGGACATGGCTGCGGGTTCCCATTCGGTCGGGTATTGTTCACAGTCGTCGGCTTCTTCTTCGCCTTGTTCCTCCCCCAGAGCGACGGCGGTGATCTGGCGGTTTTGCGGACCCGGGGAGTTGGATGGTTGGTTTCTCGGACAGTTGGGGTCATTGGCGTAATGACCGGGTCGCTGGCATTTGTGGCAGATAACATTGGAGCGGGATCCCGGTCGTGCCAGAGGGCTTCCTCTCCCGGGCAGGGACGGGGAAGTGCTGGTGGGGGCCACCGTGGCTGTGTCCCGGCCCCGGCCCTGGCCTCCTCCTCGCGGACGGTGGGATCCCTGGGAGGCTCGGCCTTGGTCGCCCGCCCAGTTCCGGGGGATCCGGGTGCTCTCCCATCGATCCGCTTCAATGGCGAGTTTCCGGGGCTCGGTCAGTTGGCTGTCGAGGAGATGCTGCCTTAGTTCAACTAAACAGTTATTGGAGAGGTGTTCCCATACGATGAGATCGAACAATTGTTCATAGGTGGTGACCTGGCTGCCCTTGATCCACCCCTCTAAGGCTCTGCTATAGAAGTTTACATATTCTACCCAGGTGGTACCGGGGATCCTTTTACAGTCTCGGAATCGCTGCCGGTACATCTCGGGGGTGAGCCCATAGCGAGTGAGGAGGGCGGCTTTCATATGCTCGTAGGAGGTCATTTCAGCGTCGAGGAGTTGTAGCAGGGCGTCTCTTCCTTCGTTGACAAATCTCCCCTACAACCCGGCCCCCCAGTCTTTTTTGGGAACCCGGTGGGAGGTCATGGCTACCTCGAAGGCCTTAAACCATTGCTGGATGTCATCGTTCTTATAGTATTCTCGGACGACATCTTTGGGGATGTGGACCTTGGTGTCCGTAGAGGGAGTGGAGCTCTGGTTCCCGGAGACGCCGGGGTCCCCGTTTCGTTTCCTAATTTCTAGTTCCTTCAGCCCGCGCTCATGCTCGTACGCAAGCTTCTTCTCCTCCAGCTCCCTCTGGCTTCTTTTCTCTTCCAGGTCTCCCTGTAATCGTAGTTGCTCAAGGGCTATCTTCTTTTCCGCTAGTTGCAGCTCCCCATCTAAGCGGAGTCTAGCCAGTTCCAAATCGTGGAGCCGGCTCCTTTCTCGTTCTCGGGCATCCTCGTGAGAGAGGCCCGTGTTTCTCTCCTCCTCGGGGGTTGCAATGTTTTCCGTGATTGTGATGTTTTCGTTTTGGGGTGGCGACGCTCCCGTCTCCACCCAAGTCTGCAGGGCATGCTTAAGATCGTCTTTGGTGCTTAGTCCTGTGGAAGCGATACCCAAGTCTATGCAGAATTGCTTCAATTCCTTGTGGCTGTAATCTTCCAGCCGTTCCATCTGGAATTTTGCGGTTGGACCGGTTTCTTTAGACGTCATGGTCGCTGTGTGTTTTTCGCTTGTAGTGGGGCGAGTTACTCTCTGTACGATTTGCGTCGGCTCGAATCGCGTCGCTGGCCACCAATGTTAGACGGGAAATCTGAGGGTCGGCCGAGCCAGGGGGAGAGGCCTCCAGGCGAGGGCCCTCTCCTAAGATCATACAGCCGAGCAACCACCCCCCTACAGATGGACACCACACAAAGATAGGTTCTTAACACTTTTATCAGTATTCTTTGGCAGGTTATTGTACCGATACAGGAGAAACGGGATTCTGGGATCCCCTTAAACTTAGTCTCTGTGGGAAGGGGGTAGCGGGACAGTCTTGGTACCGGTCTGGTCCAGGGATATCTGGTGCACAGCTCTCAATCCTCGAGCTGGAGGGTTCTCCGGTATGGGCCGCGGCAGCTCCAGCAGGACTCCACAGATGGTTCACGAAGAGTGGCCGCGACAGCGCCAGCAGGACCCCAAGGATAGATCACGAAGATGAGCCGCGGCAGCGCCAGCAGGACTCCAAGGATGGTTCACGAAGATGAGCCGCGGCAGCGCCAGCAGGACTCCAAGGATGGTTCACGAAGATGAGCCGCGGCAGCGCCAGCAGGACTCCAAGGATGGTTCACGATGATGAGCTGCGGCAGCGCCAGCAGGACTCCAAGGATGGTTCACGATGATGAGCCGCGGCAGCGCCAGCAGGACTCCAAGGACAGCTTCACGGAGATGGGCCGCGGCAGCGCCAGCAGGACTCCAAGGATGGTTCACGAAGATGAGCCGCGGCAGCGCCAGCAGGACTCCAAGGATGGTTCACGATGATGAGCTGCGGCAGCGCCAGCAGGACTCCAAGGACAGCTTCACGGAGATGGGCCGCGGCAGCGCCAGCAGGACTCCAAAGGTGGTTGCAAGAAGATGAGTTCGTCTCGGTGTCTCTCGACTCCAGGATACAACTGCCGACCTGCTCCGGAGCTGCCCCAGTTATAGGTCTGGTGCCCTTTGATGTCCGGACCCTCGCACTTGGAGGTCGGAGAGTCCAGGATGTGCAAGTCCAGACACCCAGCAGGGGGGTGGAGCCAGCGCCCAGGGAGGCCGGGTGCGATCGAAACCAGGCGGATGGGGGACCATCGACACTCCTTCCCCCATTGACTCGTCAAGTGGTCTCTTTACCCCCTGGTTGGATTGTGGTGCCTCGACATCGGGGCTTTGCTGGGTCTGTGGCTGGGGTCGGGCCGAGGCCACGAGGCCTGGTCGTGGAGGGTCCAAGATGGCGGCTGGGCCGGAGACGGTGGTCCGGGAAAGGGTCCGGGCCAGCCGAGGGGGTTGAGGAGAGGAGGTCGAGTTCCACCGGGGAAGAGCTAGGGGCGGCACTCGTGGAGGGTGGATGGTGCTGCTCTTGGCCGGGGACCAGGGGTCGAGGTAGTCCGGGACCCGCCATGCGGGAGGAGTGGGGCCACGCCACGAGGCCAAGTCCAACACTGACGTTGGCAAACATGTATAAATTATTGTACAGAAAAGTCTATTGACCATCTTTCTGCCTCTCTAATATTCTTCTCTTTATTCTTACCCTTTCCCGGCACGACTCTGCTCTGTGCACTCTCAAGGATTATCTTTTTGCTCGGTCTGCTTTCATGCGGCTGCCTGACCAGCCTTCTTTATTATAAAGGGCTTGTGCATATGTTTCCCCCTACGCCCCTACGCCCTTCGTTATGCCTCTGAACTTAGTTCCAACTTACCTCATGTGTGCTCCCTTTGAGCAGGGACATAATTGTCCCCTCCAGTTGCTTACCAACAAGACATTATATCTAGTGGCAATATCATCTGCCCGGAGAGTAAGTGAGCTGCAGGCTTTGTCATCAATGCTTCCCTATATTATGGTTTTCCCTGACAAGGTGGTGCTTCGTACCTGGGCCTCTTTCCTACCAAAATTGGGGACCCCAGTCCATGTGGGTCAATCGGTCACTCTGCCCACATTTATGCTCCTCCACATCTCTAAGGCAGATGAGTGACTCCATCATCTAGACCCAAAAATAGCGTTGTTGTTCTACCTTGACCGCACATAAGAGTTCCGTATGGAAAACCAACACATTGTGGGCTATGTGGGAGCTAAAAAATGTTGGGCAGTACAAAGCGGTCCTTCTCATGCTGGGTTATTCTCTGTATAAACATCTGCTATGCCCTGGCTAAAAAAAACTGCCTCAGGAGAGTTTAAGAACACATTGCACCAGGGGAAAGGCTGAGACCACGGCGTTAGCTTGTTGGGTGCCAGTCCTGCATATCTGCCAGGCAGCAAAGAGGGCTTCCCTGCACACATTTGCTAAACACTACTGCCTGGACAGTCAGGTCCGTAGGGCTGGGCATTTTGCCAGTTTGGTCCTGCAGGACTTTTTAGTCTAGTCATTTGTTCGCTGCCCACCGACAGGATGATATGGCTTGGGTATCTATTCAAAGGTAAGGAGTCACCCATGCCCTCACCAGCAGCAGATTAGACTACGGCAACGCACTCTATGCCTGGGGTCACCAAGAAACTCTACCGAAGACTCCAGAATGTCCAAAACGCTGCTGCAAGAATAATCCTCAACATCCCCATCGCAGCCACATCACTCCACACCTCCACAACCTCCACTGGCTCCCGGTCACCAGGAGAATAATATTCAAACTCCTCATCCACACATACAAAGCCCTTCACAACGCCGGGCGCGCATACCTGAATCACCACCTCACATTCCCCGTACACAACAGACACCTCCGCTCTGCCCAGCATTTCACTGGCTACCGTCCCATGAATCTGCAAGACCAGAACTGGAGGAATGTCATTTTCCTACCTCGCCTCCAAGTCATTGAACACCCTGCCCATCCACCTAAGGAAATCACCCAGACTGACCCAATTCAGGAAGGACCTCAAGACCTGGTTCTTCGGATGAACTCAGCACTTAGTCTGCACCGCTGCGCCCCCACCACAGCGCCTTGAGACCCTCACAGATGAGTAGATGCACTTTACAAACCCTGATTGATTGATTGAATCTGAAGCTAGATGTCTCTATCAGATGAACTAGTTACTTACCTTTGGTAACGCATTATCTAGTAGAGACGATATCTAGCTGCAGATTCCTTACAGACCCACCCATGCCTCCCCTGTTTGCGGACATATCTATAGGACAAGGGTTGCTCTCTTTTTTACGGCCCTAGTTTGGACTCAGTTTGCTTCATGGCTCTGCAATTCTGGCGTGGAAAGTTGTGAAAAGTAGCTTACATCTGCGTGCCTAGGTGACGCCTTTATAGGTCACATCGGGCGCCAACGACACCACGCGGAACCGAAAGGAGCCACCCGAATGGAGCCACCTGAAGGCACGCTGGGGTTCTGCTCACGCAAAGGTTTCCGGATCCAGTCTCACACCTGGGAAATTTAAAGGTAAAGAATCTGCAACTACATATTGTCTCTGCCCGATAATGCACTACCGAAGTTTTTGTCTTCAATTCACTCTAGACCTTTTTGGCTTGAGGTCTTGCTCTCAGTAACAAACCTGCTGTCTTAACCATGTGGTCACCTGTGTCATGTTTAATTTTCCTCACTCTTGGACTCACTTGGTTTGTGATGTTCTCGCTTCTTAACGCCTCACCTGAAAACGTATGTCTTCCATTTATCTAGAGTATGCATGGCGGATGGTGTCACTTCCTGAATTTGGTATAACACAATTCTGAGTGTCTGAAAAGGCTGACTTGTAAGCCTCTTTTCCACAATTTCGGGCTATTATCACCTTGGCTGCTTGAGATAATCTTCTGCTGTGCTGGACCATAATGGAAATGGGTGTGGTTATGACGAGCTCAGCTCGTCATGAGCACACGAGCACCGTGCCTCATGACGAGCTCAGCTCGTCATGAGCACGGGAGGGGTTAAAGTAACTACTTCCAAAGCTTTGTATGAGGAAGTCTGAATGCTCAATGGACAAGGACCTTCTGATGGTACTGTGGAAAGATTTAAACCTGGTACCACCAATGACGGTCTCTCATTGACAGAGTAGAGGATGGCATTCACTCTCAGAAAGAGGGGTGCTCTAGGGGTGTCTTCTAGACACAAGATCCTAGATCTGGTGTTTCAATGGGGGAATACAAGAGTTCCTCCAATGGGCTCACATGATTGTCAAGATCACTGGAGGATAAACTCACAGTGCTGGTCACAATAGCATAGAAGGGCAGTGTGGTGCGGCTTCCCAAAGTCATGCAGAGGACATTCATGCCCAGGGACATATTAAGGATTTTGGGGGCCCTGTTCGGAACAGCTTTGGATTTATGATCCAGATTCAGCTCTTTCATGCCCTCTTTGGCCAGGCCAAGGACAGTGCACAGTCACGCTGGTGCAAATTTTAACATTATTTACATCTACTATTCAGGGATAGTGACATGTGTTTCCAATATTGTAACACAGCAGCAGCTTACCAATATTAATGCAAATCATCTCTTATACATCCTCCCATTTATCATATGTCAGATCCTATTTTGATCTACAAGAAACGTTTTTTATGTATGTTGCATGAAACACATTTCTCTGCAAAATGTCTATAATAGACTCAAACATCACTCACATTAATAATAAATTAAGAGTAAACAGTATTTGAAACAATCTGTTTAAGAATTGTTCAAGGTCATCAGGCCAAGACTCCCTGCAGAACAGAACTGGCTCTATCTGGGGGTGGGGCCTAAAAAGCTGGGGCCCTGGGCCAGAGCCCACTTTTCCAATGCCTCAAAACGCTCCTGTTCGTGCCAACAACCTCACATGGTATATGGTGCCTTTTAATCCATTTTCGATAACATGATTCCTGAATGAACAGCACTATATGACTGTGAATCAAATGCATGGATTTCTGACAATTTAGGTCAATTATAATTCCAATGCCTTCACTACGAACGTCTCAGTGCTTCCACAGACAAGCATTGCTTACTTTGTAAATAAAGATACATGCAGGGTCCCAAAGTTTTTGTTAGGAGGCCACCGCCGGTGCTGTCGAATGCCGGGGTTTCTCAAACCCAAGGTAGCCTAGTCTTGATTCCACCCCACGCCTCTTTCTTCCACCACCCTACACTTCCTGTCTTCTTATCTCATAAACACTGAGGCTTCCTGGTCTTGATTCCACCTCATGCCTCTTTCTTCCACCACCCAACACTTCCTGTCTATTTATCTTGTGAATACCGAGGCTGCCTGCAGTTGAATCCACCCCATGCCTCTTTCTTCCACTTCCTACACTTCCTGTCTCTTTATCTCGTGAATACTGAGGCTACCTAAGCTTAATTCCACATCCTGCCTCTTTCTTCCACCATTCTACACTTCCTGTCTCTTTATCTCACTCTTGCCTGCTTTCTTCCTTTGTCACTGTTTTGCTATCTGTCTCTTCCTCCTTCTTCTGGCCTTTTCTTCCATTCTTTGTCTTACTCTCATTCGTAGTCTGATGAAAAAGAAGTCCTCGTTCAGGTTCCTGTGTCCACCATATTCAAATACAGGCACGCACCTGTAGGTAAGGTTATTCTAATGGTGCAATCGGATGTCACAAACATATTCTTGAAGAAAACAAATGTTTCAGTTCCTGTAGGATCGTCGGTTTTCTTAATTGTGCTTCTTCCCATTATCTTTAATATTCGAACCCATTCCCAGCCTTGAATGTGATGAAAGTTTGGACTCTTTCATAGTTTCTGAAATGGAATCTCCTGCCGGGCCCTGGGATCGGGGTCCTTTCCAGCTCTCCCTCCCTGGCTGTCAGCGCACATTAGTGTCCTACACAAATAAGTTGTTTTGTTAAACCTTTGGAGAAAATCTACTGCTCTTTGAATGAGATGGGATTAGAGGCCAGGGGCCTTTGTCCCCCGCCCAGGGGGATTAGTCAAGATTTGCTGTTTAAAGAGCTGGAAAAGAAGCGAGGCCGCCCAGGCCTTCTGCGCCGAGCCCGGGCCCGAGGCCGCGGAGGGAGGGAGTGACGGAGCGCGGGGTCGGAGAAGGAGAGGAGGGAACGTGGAATAAATGAAGCTAGGGAAAGGAGTGAAAAAAGGAGGGGGGGCAATAGGGAAGCGGGGGGGGGGTGATGAAGGGTTAGAAAGTAGAAGAAGAACAGAGAGTGTGATGAGTGATCAAGGGAAAGGAAGGGGAGAAATGGAGGTGGGAAGGAGTGATGGAGAGAGGGGAAGGAGGAGAAATAGGGTTAAGGGTAGATAAGGTGGGGCTATTGACGATAAAGCGGGGAAGGGGAGATGGCTTGTGCGTGATGAAAAGAATAGGTGGAAGAAAATGTGGAAGGTGTGGCGAAGTATGTAAAAGAGTAAAACGGAGTCAGAGAAAGGCGACGGGGTCAAAGGCTGGGCCCGGGTGATGACTTATGGTCAATGTACCAATTCATAACACCTTCAAGACGCCTAAAGTCCACATGTACACTCTCGTATGTGCCACCTGAGACTCTGCGTCATGCAAGCGCCTAGAAAAGTAGTTTGAAGCACTTGGACAAACCTATCAAGCTACTTGGCTACCCTGCCAACCTGCTACCTGGCAGACCGCACCTTTCATGCTGGCGTACAAGCGGAATGCCCTAACCTTGGAGAAAAGCCCCAGGGTGTTACATTTGCCCATTCCTCGCCAATCAGTTCATGAATAATGCCCCCACCGACTTAAGATGGGCCTTGTTCTCTGTGCTGATGCTGTCACCCCTTCTTGAGTCTTCAGTGAAAAAGAATTGGTTGAGAAGCTTTGAACATGCCTCCGCAAACTGTTCGCTGGTGCAGGCCCTTAGATAGATCTCAACACAAGCGTAACTAGGAGTACACAATTCACCAAGAAAAAGATGAAAGAACACCCACTCCATCCACTTTGCTCCACACAATTCCATTCTACTCAACACAATACCACACAATTTCACTCCACTCCACACAATTTCACTCCACTCCACACAATTCCACTTCACTCCACACAATTCCACTTCACTCCACACAGTTTGACTCCACGCCTCACAATAATGGCGCAACATTTGCCCCTGCAGTCTTTGGTGCGGGGAACCCCCGAGCTCTAGGGGGCTCCCTCTGGCACTGTGCGCGAGCGGCAAGCCCCTGGCCTGGGAGCTCCTGCCTGGGGGGCACTCCATGTACTTGGCAGGGGGCCCCCTCAAGTTTCATTACGCTACTGCCACACAATGCTACTCCACACTACACAATTCCACTCCACACAAATGCAACTTCACTCCCCTACACATAGTGCCATTCCGCTTCACACAAATGCGTTGGAATTCCACTCCACACCACTAAATGCCACACCACACAATGCCATACTATTGCAATCTACGCCACACAATGCCACAAATGCCAGTCCACTCCATACCACACAATTCCACTCCACGCCACACAATATCACTCCAGGTCAAGCCACACAATGACACTCACCTCTACACTGCAACACTTCTCCGCACAATTCTACTCCATGCCACACAAGTCGCCTCCACTCCACACATTTCCACTCAACTCAGTTCCACTGTACTCCACACAATTCCCTTCCACTTTACACAATTCTATTCCACTCTACACAATTCCACACCACTCCACACATTGCCACTTCACCCCACACAATTCTACTCCACCCCACAGAATGCCACTCAACGGTCACTCCACTCTACTCCACATGACACTTCCCACAATGCCACTCCACTCCATACAATGTCACTTCACTTCACACAGTGCCATTTCCAGTCCAAACAATTCCACTCCACTCAATTTCACTCAACTCAGTTCCACTGCTTCCGCACAATTCCTCTCCACTCTACACAGTGCACCCCACTCCAAACAATGCCACTCCACACCACACAATGCCACTTTTCTCAGTGAAACTTCACTTCACTCCATGCCACTCCACTGCACTCAGTTATAATTGCATTTATATAGCGCTTACTACCCCATTCCAGCAATTGAAGCACTTTGCGGAATGCCACTCGTTAATGTCAGTAGCAAGGAAAATGACCATGTTAACTGCTATTGTAATAAAATAGATGCATTTTTAGGGCTCGGTGGGCCTCCGGGCACATGTGCCACTGCACCTGATGCACCAATGGTAGCGATGACTTAGGTACCAAGAGGATAAGTAGCATACACTGGTCGTTTTTAACCTTCTGGAGAAAAACATATTTTTCGAGGTTTTGTAGGGCTAGTGGAAAACGAGCCCTGACCTCCCCTGTTTGGTGAGTAGCTCTTCCGGTTTCTCCTCTCAACTTCAGAGAAGTTTAGAGAGGTTTAAGTCCAAGGTTTGGGCCTGGCCAAGGTGGGTCTTATTCTAAGGTCTGGGCCTCGCGGTGGGGGTCTTATTGCAAGGTCCGGGCCTGGGGGTAGGGGTCTTATTGCAAGGTCCGGACCTGGGGGTGGGGTCTTATTCCAAGGTCCGGGCCTGGCGGTGGGGGTCTTATTGCAAGGTCCAGGCCTGGCGGAGGGGGTCTTATTGCAAGGTCCAGGCCTGGCGGAGGGGGTCTTATTCCAAGGTCCGGGCCTGGCTGTGGGGGTTTTATTCCAAGGTCTGGTCGTGGGGGTGGGAGTTTCATTCCAAGATCTGGGCCTGGCAGTTGGGGTCTTATTCCAAGGTCTGGACCTGGCAGAGGGGGTCTTATTCCAAGGTCTGGGCCTGGGGGTGGGGGTCTTATTCCAAGGTCCAGGCCTGGCGGGGGGGGTCTTATTGCAATGTCTGGGCTTGGCGGAGGGGGTCTTATTGCAAGGTCCAGGCCTGGCAGTTGGGGCCTTATTCCAAGATCTGGGGCTGGCGGTAGAGATTGTATTCCAAGGTCTGGACCTGGCGGTCGATGTCTTATTCCAAGTTCTGGGCCTGGCGGAGGGGGTTTTATTCCAAGGTCTGGGCCTGGCGGGCGGGGTCTTATTCCAAGGTCTGGGCCTGGCGGTCGATGTCTTATTCCAAGTTCTGGGCCTGGCGGAGGGGGTTTTATTCCAAGGTCTGGGCCTGGCGGGCGGGGTCTTATTCCAAGGTCCGGGCCTGGCTGTGGGGGTTTTATTCCAAGGTCTGGTCGTGGGGGTGGGAGTTTCATTCCAAGATCTGGGCCTGGCAGTTGGGGTCTTATTCCAAGGTCTGGACCTGGCAGAGGGGGTCTTATTCCAAGGTCTGGACCTGGCAGAGGGGGTCTTATTCCAAGGTCTGGGCCTGGCGGTGGGGGTCTTATTCCAAGGTCTGGGCCTGGCGGTGGGGGTCTTATTCCAAGGGCGGGCCTGGCAGTCTGGATCTTATTCCAAGGTCCGGGGCTGGCGGTGGGAGTTTTATTCCAAGGTCTGGGCCTGGCGGTGGGGGTTTTATTCCCAAATCCGGGGCTGGCGGTCGGGGTCTTATTCCAAGGTCTGGGCCTGGTGGTTGGGGTTTTATTCCAAGATCTAGTCCTGGCAGGCGGGGTTTTATTCCAAAGGCTGGGCTTGGCGGTGGGGGCCTTGTGTCGCGGCCTGTGCGTAGTGGCCAATTTCCCGGGCCTCGTCAGTGGCTCTGTGGGTTAAGCGTCTGCCCAGCAGGATGCCTCGACCCCTGCAGAGCCGCATTCACCCGGCGTCTGTGCCAGCGACCCCTCCATAGGCCGGGCCACGCCGGAGGGGTCAAAGGTGGCTCGCGCGGATCGATCCCCTCTTTAAAGACTCCTGATCCCATTCGTGCCCGCTCTTTCTTCTGCTTCGCTCCTGTTTGATTCTCGCCCGGCGCTGGCGGGGGCCCATCAGAGGAGGCGGAAGTATTGATCACCGATCGGAGCTTTGCTACAAATCCGCCCGGCCCGGCTGGAGCCACGGGGGTAAGCTGGTTAGGGGGTGCTTTACCAAGTGACAGGGCGGTGTCAAGCGCCGTCCCCCATCGATTGCTGGGGGCCCGGCCGCCGGCCGCAGCTGCCAGCCCCCCCTGTCGAGGCCGCTCTGCCAGCGCTCGCTGCCCGCCCTTTGTGCGCCCTGCCACCATGGCTTTAGGTGATGACTTTGAAATACGGGACCGGGTCTTTGATCCACCCCACGCCCGACCCATTCTTCTCCCTTGGATTTATGTAAGGCTGTCCCTGTAGCCCGGCTTGAAGGGTTAAATCACCGGCCAGGACCCTCGATAACTCACTTCTACACAATACAACACAGACCCACCTAGAGTCCACAGACCACTAAAACTGCGGTGAACGGCAGGCCCAGGACTGTAAACTGGACACAGAGCGCAGACAGGGGCAGCTTCAGGGAAGATGGGCGAGACCGCCCCCCCCCCTCCCCCCCCTTCTATACACGCATTCTTGTCTAGGTGGTTGATTCTGGGGCTTCAGTCGAGTCTCCTAGGTCTGTTTTTCTTGTCATCCTTATTTCACAAAGTAGTTTTAACTTCTTAATTCTTGGGGATCAAGAGCTTAAATATGTTTAGGTTCAGATACACAAAGATTTTGCGCCGGTTGCGTCACTTTTTGGACGCTGCCCAGACGCAAAATCCTTTTCGGTGTTTGCAGAGCCATGCACATGTCGATTTGCTTGCCTTTGTATGAAAAAGTAATGCAGCTCTGCACACTGTGGTGCACTGCGTTACTTTGCCTCCGGTGGGCCTTCCATGGGCAGTGCATAGGAACTCCGGTCCACCCACCCAGATTTTGCTACAATCACATATTTACAAAGAGTTGTAGACATGGGCTTAAGCCAAAAACGGCGCACCTGCCCAAAGCTAGCGTAACACGGAAAGATTCTTTATTTCTCCTTGTTACTTCATCCTTCCATGTTTGCTGCATTCAGCCTCACGCACAAATACGATGGATAGTTGATGTGCAGGAAGGTACCCCTTACTGCACAGAAACTATCTTGACCATAGCGCAGAGATCCTTGCATAATGGTGCAAGGGTACCTGCATTTCCTCTAGGCAGCCTAAAGTGCACCAGGGCACGGAGAGAGCAGAACTGCACCATTTCCTCTAAGCAGCCTAAAGTGCACCAGCGCATGAAGAGAGCACAACTGCACCATTTCCTCTAGGCAGCCTAAAGTGCACCAGCGCACGGAGAGAGCAGAACTGCACCATTTCCTCTAGGCAGCCTAAAGTGCACCAGCGCACGGAGAGAGCACAACTGCACCATTTCCTCTAGGCAGCCTAAAGTGCACCAGGGCACGGAGAGAGCAGAACTGCACCATTTCCTCTAGGCAGCCTAAAGTGCACCAGGGCACGGAGAGAGCAGAACTGCACCATTTCCTCTAAGCAGCCTAAAGTGCACCAGCGCACGAAGAGAGCACAACTGCACCATTTCCTCTAGGCAGCCTAAAGTGCACCAGCGCACGGAGAGAGCAGAACTGCACCATTTCCTCTAGGCAGCCTAAAGTGCACCAGGGCACGGAGAGAGCACAACTGCACCATTTCCTCTAGGCAGCCTAAAGTGCACCAGGGCACGGAGAGAGCAGAACTGCACCATTTCCTCTAGGCAGCCTAAAGTGCACCAGGGCACGGAGAGATCAGAACTGCACCATTTCCTCTTGGCAGCCTAAAGTGCACCAGCGCACAGAGAGAGCAGAACTGCACCATTTCCTCTAGGCAGCCTAAAGTGCACCAGCGCACGGAGAGAGCAGAACTGCACTATTTCCTCTTGGCAGTCTAAAGTGCACCAGCGCACGGAGAGAGCAGAACTGCACCATTTCCTCTTGGCAGCCTAAAGTGCACCAGGGCACGGAGAGAGCAGAACTGCACCATTTCCTCTTGGCAGCCTAAAGTGCACCAGCGCACGGAGAGAGCAAAACTGCACCATTTCCTCTAGGCAGCCTAAATTGCACCAGGGCACGGAGAGAGCAGAACTGCACCATTTCCTCTAGGCAGCCTAAAGTGCACCAGGGCACGGAGAGAGCAGAGCTGCACCATTTCCTCTAGGCAGCCTAAAGTGCACCAGGGCACGGAGAGAGCAGAGCTGCACCATTTCCTCTAGGCAGCCTAAAGTGCACCAGGGCACGGAGAGAGCAGAACTGCACCATTTCCTCCAGGCAGCCTAAAGTGCAACAGGGCATGGAGAGAGCAGAGCTGCACCATTTCCTCTAGGCAGCCTAAAGTGCACCAGGGCACGGAGAGCGCAGAACTGCACCATTTCCTCTAGGCAGCCTAAAGTGCACCAGGGCACGGAGAGAGCAGAACTGCACCATTTCCTCTAGGGAGCCTAAAGTTAACCAGCGCACGGAGAGAGCAGAACTACACCATTTACACAAGGCAGCCTAAGGTGCACCAGCGCACGGAGAGAACAGAACTGCACAATTTCTTTGAAGAGATGGCACAGTTCTACTCTCTTCAGGTGACGTAATGAAGTGCAGCAACTTTACTTGCTGCACTGCATTGTGCCACTTCTTAGAAAATATGCCCCTTTGTGACCGGTTTACCAAAAAAGTAGCAAATCTGCTCCCATAGATTCAATTCTTGAATTGGTGCAAATGTACAACTTTTTAGAATTCTCAACCATTGGTAGTGGGCTTGGGAAGCTGCACCTTAGGTTTCTAGGCACACTACTGCCAATCAGACACCCAAAAGGTGATGATATGAATGCCTGCAAACAGTCAAACCACTGGTGATCCCTCAGGGTAGCATTCCAATCCATTGTTTTTTGCCAAATGTGCTTCTCTGGGCCGGATTTAGGTTGTGGAGGACTTTAGTGCCTTTGTTCCGCCCACCAAATTTAAAAATGTATGCCAGCGCAGCAGACATCTGTATACAATTACAGGAACCATCATTATGGTGTTTCCTGTCAATGTAGGTAAAGTTTAACAGACTCTGTCAAACATGACAGCTGACCATTAAACTTTTCTTTTTCCAGTTTTCTCCCATGGCGTCGGGGTCATTTTAAGGTCTCGCCTTGCAAACGCAGCACATGCGCTGCATTTCGCCTCCAGAAGACTATTGTCATCGATTTGGTGCGCGAAGGAAGACAAACCATGTGCGCGCACGGACAGGTGATATGCACGCGGATGGCGTCTCCTCTCTGCCTCGCATTCTCCCACCGCGCGCTTGTTTAAACTGAGTGACTAGTGAAGAAATGATGTAAAATTGTAACGCAGGACACGCGGGTCTGAGTAAAGGAGGCCAAAAAAGAAATTGTGCTGGTTTTGTAGCCGAATTTCAGTTTCCACCAGAACGGGTGATATCCCTGCGGTGCGAGCTTCGCTGCTCCCCACTGCTGTCAGCAACAACTGGTGGAAAGTAAGCCAAAAAGCGGGATCAAAGCAGGCCGAATTCAGACTGCAAAGTTTGCCAAACAGTGGAAAGATAATGTACCAAGTTCGCAGCACGAAAGCATTGTGGAATGTATCCACAGCGACAGACAGCATTTAATAAATGGTGCTTGTGAGTCGGGGTCAGTCTGGGTATAAATATTCTTCCTGCTGCAGATTTGCATGTTTCGCGGCGCTCTGGAAAAAGAGGCGCTTGTCCTTGTTGCGAGTCTACATTATATGCTTTAGTCTGGCCACCTTTGACCGGCATCACGCTGCTCATCCTCTCTTCACCTGTTACCTCCCCTCCAGGCGACATGGCACAGCATGCAGGCTTCTCTTTATCAAGCCTCTGGCTCCACCCATGGTGCCTCAAGGAGCATAGGTGCTTTGCTGACCAGAATCCACAGGTGGGCTCCTATTGCTCACCTTGCTGCTAAAAGTTATAAGTCGCCAAGTGTTCCAGAGATTCTGCATTCAAATGTCCCGGTGGAGCCTCCCAGTCTCAATATATTCGTTAAGTGTGGCACCATCATAGACACAGGGTCATCAAGTCAGCAGTTGTCTGATCACCGACGGTCAGCATCACAGGGTCTCCCGGGTCTAACCAGCCACAGCAAATAATTTCTATCTATTTATAGGGGTCGAGTGCAGAATTTAGTGGGCTCCATGGTTTCAGATTGTATCACGCTAGAGAAGCACAACCATTTTGGACTGCGTCATAGCTCTTTCCTAGGGCTACTTTTCTGAAACAGAAAAAGCAGGGTGGTTCCAAGATTTTGTGGACAGGATATGAGACCTATTCTTTGGGTCCTGGTACATTCTTTTTTACTGGGGATTATACATGATGTCTGCTATCCTTTAGCATTTGAGTTCTTAGGGCTAAAGGAAACAGTTGCTTAGCTTGGTTATGATAATCCAGGTTGATACATATTCTTACGAGATTTCTCACTTTATGTCTATCTTTTAGGAGTATATTACGTCCCAAGCGGTGTGCTGGCATCAATTCAAATATGCTGTTTTTATTTGACTTTATTTGTAGAACATGTTTAATTGAGTGAATGTCTCCAGCAAATCAAGTTAAAGTGATTTTCAATTAAATGCAACACAATAAAAATGTTGTGACGCATATTCTCATGTGAGTCCAACCTAACTGAAACTGAGATGTTGTTTTCTTAATAAAGAGGTGTGAAAGAAAACCCAGAAAACAATAGTCGAGTCCACAATGTACAGTGGGACACATCCCTCACTATCACTGTTGCAGAAGCGCCTGTTTTCCTTTTTTGGGGGTTGCCGAAGGTAGGTCATTGCTGGGTGGGGCCCAATGAAAGAACCGGGATTGGGCAAACAGGAACAGTTCATGCCTTGACAGCAGTCAGGAACAAGCATTTGCAATGCAATAGGTCTCGCAATTGTAAGCTATTGGCATTGTAAACGACAATGCCTTTTATTGATATGTTTTCAAAACCAACACATAGATAAAAGGTTTGTCATTTACAATGCCAGTAGCTCAAAGACTCGCAAACGCGAGACCTATTGCATTGCAAATGCTTGTTCTATTTTTTGCTGTTTCCTCGCCGCCAGGTACCTGGCTGTGACAGAATAAAAAGTAATCTGACTGTCCACTCGAAATAGGGTGGATGGTCGGAAAGGCTTACTTCTGATGGCACCTGCTCTGTCAGCACTTCAAACTAATTTGTTACACTGACTGAGTAAGTTGCACTCCATGGACGTAAAACTTGCAATCCGTTCAAATCAAAATTGGTCAGACTGAGGTTGGCGGACATGATCCTCAATTACTGTTGCAACAGCGTAGCTGTCTGCCAAACTCTACATCCGCCCCAGAGGCACACCAAATGGATATCTGTGAGAAGCTGGCCTGGTATATGATTTACACTTATGCAAGTGGACACCTTGCACCAGTCCAGACAACCCTTATGGTGATTTAAGAGGTCTTAGACAACGTTAGAACGCTCTCTAAGTGGTAGCTGTGGAGAGAAGCCTTCAGGTTTAGTCCAAGAGTGGAAAGCAGCTTGTTTTACCAGAATGCAATCTCATAGTATAGATTAAGAGAAAAAGAACTACACCAAGTATTTATACAGATATATATTTATTCTACAATACTCTCCAGTATGCAATAGTATTTCCAACACAGAGATAAACACAATGCACACAATACTTCAGATATAAATACAGTAAAAAACAAGATATACACAGTGGTTCCCAGTGGGGGAACAAACCATATATTAGGAAAGTGGTATAAGAACCACAACTCGAATCAAGAATCGCTGGGGGCCCACAGAACCACCCAAAGTAAGTAGATAGGGACCCCATGGAGAGTGTGCGCTGTGCGAGTACATGGCAGTGCTCCGTACAATTCTATGTGCAAGTTGCAGTTGGATTTTTTAAAGATTATGCACCGTACCCAACTGACCTTGTAGAAACCCTTGGGAGTAAGAAGGTTGGAGCCACCCCACAATTGGATACCTTAGTATCCACGTTACCTACACCAGGTGCATACGGGTGAAGCGGTGTCAGAAACTGCCATCACACCCAATGGAGGACTTTAAGAAAGTGCTGCTGCTGAAAGAGGAGAAAGTGTCCGTAGGAATCGAAACGTGGATTCTTGAAGAGGAGTAACTCAAAGTAGAGGGGACAGCTTTTATGTCACTTGGGAGTAACCAGGAGTTTTGGAGGACGAATGCCCTTCGATGTTGGGTGCCTCAGGAAAGATCATGGTGACCATGACTCTGCAACTGTGAGGCCCAGGCGATGCTGAGGACAACCAGGAGCTGGATACGGGCTGTCCCACAAAGGATGTCGAGTGCTGAGGCATCGGTGTCCGTCAGGAGCACCAACAAGCCTTGGCAAATGCAACCCACACAGGAAGTCAAGAAGGTGCATGGTTGGGACCAGCAAGGTTCTGGAGATTCACCACAAGCAGGCGAGTCAGGGCAGGCCCCAAGCAATCAGGAGAGCCCAAGGAAATCAAAGGTGACCCTCAAATGGACCCACAGGCCGGAGGCACAGGAGTCGCAAGAGGACCTCGATCAGCCCACCAAAAGCAGCAGGCCACAGTGCCCACGAGGCAGTGTGGCTGAAGATCTTGGTGGTAGAAGTTGCCGGAGGTTCGGGCTACTTGGAGCCCAATGCACTAGTCGTAAAGTTGCCAACAAGCGTTTGCACTTGCCAAAGTAAGCAGTGCACAGGGGTTCGGTTATTGCAGCCCCCACAAGGGATTCTGGCCTCAAACTTGTTGAGAGGACAGCTCAGGCCTCGAAGGACATAGAAAACCACCACCTGTGTTGTTGAACCCTTCGGAGTCCGCAGGAGCTTGGAATCAGTAGACCGGCTTGCAGTGTTGAGGTGTCTGCGCATGCAGGGGAAGTGACTCCTTCATTTCAAGGGAGATTCCTTCAAGTGTCTTTGATGCTCTCCAGGTCCTGCACGGATCCTGTACGGTGCACAGGCACAGATGATGCAGCAAACGGAAAGAGAGAAAGTTAGACCCAAACGGAGTCCAGAGTGCCCAGACGGTAGAAGCACAGTGGTTTCAGTTCTGAATCTTATCCAATGCCGAAACTAGGGACTACAGTCAGATAAGCCCTTAAGTACCCTAGTGAAAGGATTGGGAAGATTCAGGGGAGGGTCTGAACAGGGGGAGGTAACTCCCATGTCCTTTGTTCAGTTTTGCAACAGAGCGGGAGCCAACGGTTCCCAGAACTGGTTTGAACTGGACTATGCACAGGGACACCAAATGTGCCCCTTATGCAGACTTTCAGGCACTGACAAGCGCACCCACCAAGTCACAGTACACTAAATCTTATCTGGGAGGTGGTCACACCTCCCTGTAACATGATGCCTATTGTTCCACCTTCTTCTGCTCGAGCTTGGCTCAGCAGCAGGAGGGTAAAAATGCATCTCTGGTCGGCAGCAACCATTTTGTGCTGTCCGGGACTAGAAGGTTGGCACTGGGAACACCGAGAGCCTAACGGAGGGCTCTTCTAGTGTTTGGAATCATACCTCCCACACCCTTTACGGTGTGGGAGTAGGATTCCAACAGGTTTGACACCAAACATGATAGGACTTATTGCAGCCGTTTTAGAGATGGTCATCACGCATTTACGGGGTGCCACTCTATATAGGATTCGGCTGCTTCACTGACAACCTGGGAGAATGAACTTCATATGCTGCAGGGATGTCCTGCTCTTGCAGGGGCACCCTCTAACTTAGAACCAAGCATGCTGCCTTCAGGATTGCAAAGGCATGCTATAGGGGTGACTTATAGGTTTTAAGTGCAGTGATCCATAGAATAGTAAACTTTTATCTTTAGTAAGTGGTGCATGCACCAACTCACATAGGCTGCAATGGCACACCTGTAGTTGCATTTTGCATGATCTCTCATGGTTGGTATAATACATGCTTCAGCCCATGGGAGACCTCTGGGTACCTATCCCCTGGGTACATGGGTACCAGATACTAGGGGCTGACAAGGGTACCCCAGTATCCAATCTGAACACAACCGCTTAGGGAGAAATCAGATAGACTGGGGTCCTGATTAGCAAGATCCTAGTCAAACTAGTCAAAAACAGCATCACACCTAGCAAAAAAAGTGCAGGTAACCATAAGAAGCAGAGCCTACTTTCCTACAATATCAGTACTGATCCAGCTCCTCATTGGAACAGTCTATCCCGAGCCTCGGTTACCTCATACACTCCGCCTGTGGTCCACTGATTTTTAGTTGGGAAATTTCAGATTCACACCCCTCAAATCTCCCTAAATTACGCCACTGTCTGCAAACACCCTAGGAGACACTACAAACTGTAGAAAAGAAATAGAAATGCAAGTCATGGCAGAGAACACCATAAACTGTAGTAACAAATTGCTCACGGTTTCAAGGACAATTTGAGGGTGAACTGTTGTAGGGGACGGCTAACCTTTAAGCAAATGGGCTGTGTATAAAAGAGAGACATCACAGACTTCAGCCTCTACCCAACCACCACTGGAGGCAGAGGGCTAGCCCTCAGGTCTGGCTTGCCGGACTGCACTTCTACTTGTGCAGAACGCAGCTGCTGCACATCTTATGAGGAGGACTAAAACTTGGTCGTACAACTCAAGTGGTGATCTTGATATAGCTCCCAAACGTTTCTAGGAGCAATTTGAAGGGTCTGCGCTAGGCCCACTGAGTGTTCTGTGAATACATTATTCTTTTCTTAAACTCACACTTCCCCATATGAACTCCACTGCCAGCGGAGCACAGAAAAGCTTTATTTTCTCTCAAGTCCAACCCCCGCCCAAAAACACACTTTCGAAAGTCATACTTTGTTTTCACTTGGATACCAACCTGCTGGAATTCAGTGGCTCTACCCGGTCCTCTTCTGTTCTCTGGTTTAAAACGATGGTCAATTGGCTCCTTGACCAAACTCTCATTCACCACCAGCAATATCTGAAGCTACACTTCTAATGGACTTTACAGGTCGCTTACTAGCGCCTGGAAGCCTCCTTTGGTGTCACAGAGCTCTATTAAAGAAAAACAAACTTGCATCATACCTCCTATTGGCATAAACAGTTTTTGATAACCAAATAAAAACTGAGTTAGCACCCACGTACAGTATGTAATGAAAGTCGCAAACTGTACCCAATCTTGCTTCTAAAGAGTAACACGAATTTAATAGCGGTGAAGGCTCCAAATGATACCAAATGTAAACTGTCCAACCCTGAGATAGGTACCTTGCGGGTTACTCGGGGCTGTTTTTGTGGTCGGTGAGATATGCTAGAGTTAGCTGCAATTGGCACACAAAAAAATATGTTGTTTTTGAATCTAAAAAACGTGATCGTAGCCAACCCAATCATGTCTTCATTTTATCAACACCATAAGGATGAAAGGCTAAGCCGTTTCTGTCGTGATTCAAATCTGAGACGGAAAAGAACAGATCTTGTTGGTTTACTCTGTATTTGTGTACTTTTTTAGTGTGTTGTACATCAACTAGTACACACACAAGATCGCTTCTCTTCCCATTGGTCCCTCACACACACTTGGCCCTCACAGCCAAGCTCAGAGTACGGAACCAGGCACTGCCCAATAATGAGCATACTTATACAAGCGGTAAATGGACAAAGCCGAGGGGAACTCTGGCGAAAAAAACCAAAAGGAAAAGTGTATCGGCAGGCCCAACGATGCCGTCAAAGGAATACCACAAAAACGGAGACTTTAAATGTGGTTTTGGTGTTGCAGGAGTTTTAACAGTAAAGCAAAACCGTTACAACCATTCTTGTAGGTCTGGCTAGACATCACAGCCGGCAGCAAGACGCATTGTTATCAATCCTTTAAAATGTGTATTGAATGGACTTTCGATCCATGCTATTGGCTATTTGGTGGATAGTTCTGTGAACCAGCAGGAGTTATCTCCCATAGGAATTCTATACCGAAAGCAATCCTACTTCGACAACTGGCTGATAAAAGCACCATTGGCATTACAAGTGTCCAAGGCCACAGAGGCTTGCCTAAAGTTGTTTCACAAACTAGGTCTCCTTGTGAATTATCAAATATCATCAACTCCTCCATCCAAGAAGATACTGTTCCTGGGCTGCAACACTAGATATTATCCAAGGCAAAGACTTTCGATCCCAAGACAGACAACGAAGGCTCTAGGAACTGGTTCTTGAACTTAAAAAGAAAATCTGTGCGTCTGTTCAGTTAGCTTCTGGGCATCATGTCCTAAGCAATCAATATGATCCCTCTTACACACCTGCAACAGCTACAAAAACAATAGATTCAAACAAAAGAATCGTTCAATGGCCTGTGAGCTTCCGACAGGTAGGATGGAAGCTCTAGCCTGGTGGCCCCAGACCTCGCACCTGTCAGAGGCCCTTATTTTCTTCCTTTAAATACCTCACTCTATAGTGACTACGGATGACTCCTTGGAGAGCTGGGGCGGTCATCTACAGAACCTACAAATTCAAGGAAATTGATCTCTGCTCCAAAAAAGAATACATATCAATCGCCAGGAGCTCAAAGTCATCTAACTCAGTCTCCAAGCTTTCCTGCCAATGATAGAGGCTTTGGTGTTCGCATGAACAATACCACCTGCATGCAATGGAACAGCCTTCACAAATGGAAGTTTGATCAGTCGAGGCTAAATTTGATCTTCTCATTCTGGGGCAAACTGGCTCTAGATCTCTTCGCAACAGATGAAACCCACAAATGGCATTTCTATGCACGTTGGCATCTACATTCAAGATCGTGTGGGGAATGCCTTTCGACAGATGGTCCAGGATCTATGCTTACCCTCCCCCACGCCCCAATACCTTTGGTAACAAAGGTTCTCGGAAAGAGGAGCGGTGTCATCTCATCCTGATAGCCCCCAGGTGGCCCTCGCAGCATACGTTCACAGAGCTTCTCCTGCTGTCAGAATACAACCACATTCACCTTCCAACATCCCGAAAACTTTTGAAGATGAACAAAGTCCAGGTCTTTCATCCTGGCCCAACTTCTCTCCCATGCCCATGGCTCCTAAAATCCATGAATTGAAATATCTCAATGTTCCTCAGGTCTGCAGATGCATTCTTTCCAATTCAAGGTGGAAGCCACAATAAAGCCATGTAAACCTTAATGAAAATGTTGCAGCCTATGGTGCTAGAAATAAAACCTACATCCCCTACTATCATAATCTAGCAGATAACTACCCTATCTCGTCTCGCTAGCTCAGTTACGGTTGTTACATATATCTGTTAAGGTACGGCTTGCAGAAATATCAAGATATAGTTGCTCAACACATTTTCTCTCTTTCTCCTCTTGCAGAATCATCAAACAGATCATGAAAGAATTTTCAGAGTTTTTTCCTCCAGTACGGGCTCCTTCCCGGTCTGGCATCTGAACACAGTTCTAGCTCAGCTCATGGAGAGTTAATTCGAACCCATTCACAGAGCCCACTTCACATTTCTCACATGCAAGGTCGCCATGTTACTAGCACTCATTTCGATCAGGAGGTAGAGGAGATACAGGATTTCTCAACTCAAGTTATTTCTTGCACCTCAGCAATTTAATACCTCTCAGAACTAATCCAAAGAGTTATTCCCTAGGTTCCTTTGGGTTTTGCCTCAATGAACCTATAATATTTCAGACTTCCTTCCAGAATCCAACACCACCAGCTGCGAGGTCTATTCATACGCTAGGTATCAAATGATGTCTAAAATTCTACCAGCATCACGTTAAACAACTCATGAGAACTAACCAACTGTTGGACTCCGATGTCCCCGAGTGATGTGGTGGTGTCCCCGAGTGATGTGGTGGTGTCCCCGAGTGATGTGGTGGTGTCCCCGAGTGATGTGGTGGTGTCCCCGAGTGATGTGGGGGTGTCCCCGAGTGATGTGGGGGTGTCCCCGAGTGATGTGGGGGTGTCCCCGAGTGATGTGGGGGTGTCCCCGAGTGAGTGTGGAGTTGGAGTTGGAGGGTGGAGTTGGAGTTGGAGGGTGGAGTTGGAGTTGGAGGGTGGGGGTGGAGTTGGAGTTGGAGGGTGGGGGTGGAGTTGGAGTTGGAGGGTGGGGGTGGAGTTGGAGTTGGAGGGTGGAGTTGGAGGGTGGCGTTGGAGGGTGGAGTTGGAGGGTGGCGTTGGAGGGTGGCGTTGGAGGGTGGCGTTGGAGGGTGGCGTTGGAGGGTGGCGTTGGAGGGTGGCGTTGGAGGGTGGCGTTGGAGGGTGGCGTTGGAAAGTGGCGTTGGAGGGTGGCGTTGGAGGGTGGCGTTGGAGGGTGGCGTTGGAGGGTGGCGTTGGAGGGTGGCGTTGGAGGGTGGCGTTGGAGGGAGGCGTTGGAGGGTGGCGTTGGAGGGTGGCGTTGGAGGGTGGCGTTGGAGGGTGGCGTTGGAGGGTGGAGTTGAAGGGTGGAGTTGAAGGGTGGAGTTGGAGTTGGAGGGTGGAGTTGGAGGGTGGAGTTGGAGTTGGAGGGTGGAGTTGGAGTTGGAGGGTGGAGTTGGAGGGTGGAGTTGGAGTTGGAGGGTGGAGTTGGAGTTGGAGGGTGGAGGGTGGAGTTGGAGGGTGGAGTTGGAGGGTGGAGTTGGAGGGTGGAGTTGGAGGGTGGAGTTGGAGGGTGGAGTTGGAGGGTGGAGTTGGAGGGTGGAGTTGGAGGGTGGAGTTGGAGGGTGGAGTTGGAGGGTGGAGTTGGAGGGTGGAGTTGGAGGGTGAAGTTGGAGGGAGAGCAAGGAGTAACAGAAAGAGAGTGGGTGCGAGAGCGAGAAAGAGACTTAGAGAGAGGGGTAGGAGGAGAAAAAAAAATAACACAAGAGTGGTGCGCACGTAGAAAGTGAAAAAAATGTCGTTAAAAACACCTGGCGACTGCTTATATTTTTTAATATTCAGCATTGAAAGGGAAAGTAGGTTAGCGAGAGGGATGTTACGGGGAGAGTGAGGGAGAGCACGAGAATGAGAGAGAACTGCAGGGGAGGAATGGAGATAAAGAGAGAAAGGTGCAACAGAAAGAGCGTGGGCGCGAGGGCGAGAATGAGACGTGAGGAGAGGAGCTTTTAGTGAGGGGCAAAAGGCCCACTGGTGAGCTTTAGCTAATGCATGGCGAGTGTAGGGCTAAAAGAACAAGATAGCGGGGAGTGCCGTCTTTTCAAGTCTGATACGCGAGGGGGCCGGGGGAGCGGCAGCCTTTGAAGTCTGATGCGGGCGCGGGGGAGCAAATGGTGAGGCACATGCACTGGCCATAATCCGCATTCCAAAGCCCTCTGGCATCAAAGGAAGGGTGGGAGGGAACGAGCTTCTGGGGTGTGAGCGATAACGAAAGTAAGAGGGGACGCAGGAAGTGAGGCCGAGCGTGCGCTGGCGAAAGCAGTCCAGATGCCAGCTTCGCGCTTGAATGCCTCACATGCAATGGTCATAAACCGCATTTTTAAAGCTCTTTGGTAAGACTTTTCTTTTCCCCTTACCATAATCTCGCTGCAAGCGCATTGTCTCCAGCGAGACCTAAAAAGGGCGCAGTGGGATTTTTATATAGCTGGTTAGAATACCTTCATACACATTTTTTGGCTTCTTTGCTGAGGGCACCAAGTGACGCGGAATGTAAAGGAGTTTAAAATATTTGTTAGTTAACTTTTTGGGCTTAGTGCTGAGTGCACCAATTGATGCAAACTTTTATTAGAGCTTTTATCAGAGCTTACACTACTACTGTGCTAAGTATAGCATAGTAAATGGGATAAGGAGGGGGCAGTGCTAGCATTTAAACTGGCTAATTTAGGAACATTTACATTAATGGGTGTTGCAGTATAAAGAATGTACATTGTTATGCTATATAGGTGAAGCAGTGCCTATGAAATGTTGAAATAGGTGATAAATTTACCTGCTCATTTACTTTTTGGCCTGTTTGCTAAGTGCACCAAGTGATGCGGGTTGTGATTTTTTTTGTGTACGTTAACATTAGATTGAGTAAAACAGTGTAGAAGGATGAGCATTTCACCGTGTATATAGCTGCTTAAAATACCTGCTCTCTAACTCTTTCACCATTTACTAAGCGCATTTAGTGATGCAGAGTATGAAGGTGTTTGAAATATTTGCTTTGTAACTTTTTGGCCCTTGTGCTGAGCGCACCGAAGGACGAAGACTATTATTTGAGCTTACACTAAGACCGGGCTAAGTACAGCATTTAAAGGGGGAGGTGTTGCAGTACTAGTGTACAAACAGTTTAATTTAGTTTAATTGTTAATAACGAATATTGTACGTAAAGGCATATAATTGTTAATGGCTAGAACGTTTCCTAGTTCATAAACATCACATGTTTAATGTTCAAACTGTAAACTTTTTGCCTGTTTGCTAAATGTATGAAATCATCCAGACTGTAAAGGGGTTGTAACTATTTGCTTATTAACTGTTTGGCTTATTTGATAAGCGCATAAAGTTATGCCAAATGCTGTGTTTTCTTACGCAAAGACCGGACGGCTTATAGCACAGTAGAAAGAGAGGGAGGAGAGCAGAACTAGTGGTCACATTGCCAAGTAAATTACAATTTAAAAAAAGGGATGATTGCGCTTTTGATCTAAATTTATGCCTTTGAGGCGCATAATTGGCAATAGAGAAACGCAGCGCTGGAGCAAGCCTTGTAGTTCACAGCAACAATACAGCCTTGTTAACGTATACATAGTGTTTTATAGACATGTGAAGTAGTTACCTTGGGCTCCAGGAAGACTGACGCCAAGCTTTGCAGCTACTTTGAAGTTATTTGTTTCTGCTATAGTGCGAAAGCACAAGCACACATGTGAAGAAGACCTGGGAAGTACTTGGGTGCGACTTTAACACCAAGCCAAGCAGCAAGGGTGCAATGAGACGTTGGTATTGTAAAAGAGAACCAAAGAATGAAAATAAGGGCTGTTAATTTTTAGGCTGGGGCTACAAGAAAAAGAATGTTAGGACAGACACCAACTTAGTTTAAAAAAAAAACTTTTGTGTGCATTGGAATCACATGATAGCTGTACGTGAAAACTATTTTACAATTATAAACATTATGCGCTTAGCAGAAAAAGAGTAGATTGCCCCAAAAAAGTGTAATTGGAACACTATTAGTGCAGGCAGAAACATTTGAGACATTAGCAATAGGACACTAATAATGCGGGTTGAGAAACTGCGTAGCAAAAACCGAATCAGAAACACGCTCAAAGCAAAGCAGTTGCTACATTGGAACAAAAAACACTAATAATGCGGGTTGAGGAATGGGGTAGCGAAAACCTAAGCAAAAACACGCCAAAAGCAAAGCAGGTGCTACTTTGGAACAAAAAGCAATAATAATGTGGGCTGATAAATGCGACAGTGGAAATTGAATGTAAAACATAGCCAAAGCAAAGCAGTTGCTTTAGCGGAGCAAAAACTACAAAAAATGCAGACTGAGAAATACAATAGCCGAAACGGAATGTACAAAAAAAAACGCTAAGGGTTTGATGAGGAGTCAAGGAGCACTACTATTGCAATTTGACAAATGCTGTAGCGAAATCGAAAGTAAAGCTGTTGGTACAGCAGAGGAGCTGTTGGTAAAGCAAAACATTGCTCGAACGAAAATCCTAAGTCAACCAAGCTTCCCTTCAAGTCCCCATAAAACAAGGCATTGCGTGGCGGGGGAGCAGATTCCTTTGAAGTCTGATGCTGAGGCTCACAAGCTGACAAATGGTGAACTATGTGCACGCGCCCAGCTCACATGCACTGTATATCTCACCAAGCATCCCTAATGGGATGGCTTAGGAGAGACCTAAAAAGGACATAGATTGGCTATTAAACTGACTTTTTCATTGCCATTCTAGCCTATGATAGTGATATATACTGATTTAGTATGGTACCGTTGGACTCCCACTTCAGTGACAGGGAATGATCAAGCATTTACATCTATGAAAGATACCAATACTGGAGAACAGCATTTTCAGGTAAGTAACTTTTTTTATCCCATTCATTGTGAACTGGTTCCACTCTGTGGTGGATAGTCTTACTCGGCTGGTGTGAACCCCACACTTTCAGACTTGATGTGTGAGAATTTCACTTCTTGGAGCGCGCAGTCAATGAGCTCATTGGCCTTAACACCATTGTAGAGCAAGAATTTCCGTCTAGAACATTACAGATCTTACTCCTGGGGTCTTTTGGTCTTGAAATCTGACGAGATCTTGCTTGGGACAGAGTGGGCAGATGTTCACCTAAGGAGCAAGACAACATTAAGGTATTTAGTGATCAACCAACTTCAATCTGGATTTGCTTGGGTTCCCATACAGAGGGAAGGTGGCCTTGTTACATGGGTGACGTGTTTCCAGTGGAGAAGGTACAAAACTGCTCTGTATACAGTTCTTCCCCATTTGGTGTATCAGTGGACAAAAAAAAACATTGGACAGGAATGCAAGCAACTCCCACTGGACCAGACTTTCACAAACACAACACCCAAGTACTTGTTTTAATGTTATACCCATAAAGGTACGACGAGAACGGCCCGCACTAAAGTACTTTTGCCCGGCCGCCTTCCTGGAACCTGAGGAACCGTCTGTGGGGTCATCATGCCCGACTAAGAGGACCGGGTCCCATATGCGCCAGAGACCACCGCCCCCACTCGGTTCTTGCCCCGGAGCTTCGCCCCGCTCCCCTACCCATAGCAGCCACCCTACGGCAGTGAGTTGTCTGCTCTTCACTTACCGGGGTGGTAGGAGGCGGCGAGACGTCTGGAGGCTGCTCCGACAGGCTCGCGATTCTGAGAGAGCGGGATCGGCGCAGAGCCGAGATCCTGGGAGCCTGACGGGAGCTGCAGCAGAGGGGCACCTGTTCTCGTCGGAAGAGCTGGAGAGTAGACCATGTACGAGAGGCTGCGGACCCCGCGTCGGTCCTGATGAGACGCTCTTCACCGCCGGGGCTGCCTGTCCCCAAGATGGCCGCCCGCCTCTCGAAGCTCAAGGATCTCAAGGAGAATAAGTGAGCCCAAATGCACCGAAAGGGCCCCCACACCGCCAGCCCGACGTAGCGGCCAGAGGATCCAAGCGCCGATCCACAAGGGCGCCTTACCCCGTCCTCCACGCAAGTACGTTCTCATTTTCTCAAGCTAAGGGCCGCCTGTCCCTAATATGGCCGCCACTTTGGACACCAAATAAGCATGGAAATCGGTCTTGTTCTGCCCGATTTCAGGCTACGAATGGCTTCAGCCTCAACAAATTAATGTCTCCCAGGAAAGGGGCATCGGAGGCCCCATAAATAACAGGGACTCTTACCCCTCATTATGTAGCAGAATAACCACTTCTGGAAAACCTTGGCCTCTTCAGATCCGAACTCACCTCACACTTAAAGGGCAGCCTGTCCCTAAAATGGCTGCCACTTTGGACATGCTCTGCCAGATTCCTTGATACTAAGGGACTTAATACGAGGCGGAATATCCTCTCCCAGTGTAGGTGCAGTGGAGGTCTCAGGCTAAGCTGCGACCCCTCCTCTCTCCGGATTTTGCAGCAGAGACCCCCCTTTTGACAACGCCGGCCACTCCAATAACCATCCGGCTTCACTCTCCAAGGGCCGCCTGTCCCTATACCCAACTCACCACCACGCTCAACGTCCTCAAGCTCCAGCCCGCCTCTCGGCAGGTAGGCCGCCCAACTTCAAAGAGTTAACTTGCTTAGACTCCAGTGTCCATCCTAGGATCTTGAAGCCTGTCGCTATCCCCCTCTAACACACGATCGTCCCCTGCGCCAACAAATCGACCCCACCCCACGCGACCAGTGAGATTGGCGCAATCAAGGCCCACCCAATCAGGTCACTCAACCCGAGCTCCCACCCTCACAAAGGGGCTGCCCGATCTCTATCCGATGGCCACCTGAGCTAACCGATTAAGCGGAGGGCATCTGCATTCTTGGACCCAGGGCCGCCCTCAGAGAGGTCCCCTGACCACCACTCCTACTCCCCCCGCCGCCTAGACATTCGACCCCCCCCATTTCCCCTCCCACCTCCAGTCCACCCATTCTGAGCACCCTCTGTGCGTAACACCCCATCACTTACCTTGTTGAACAGCCCAACCCCCCCCACCGGTCAGACACCCCTTTACCTTCCGTGCCGAACAGCCCAGCCCCCCTCCATCTTACTCCCCCCCCCTTCCTTTCCCCAGAGGTCCCACTCCTCCCCTAGCCCAGCTAGGATGCCCCCGGCCGTGCAAATGGACACGCACCCTTGCCCCTCACCCAACCACCTGTCTCCACTAGGGCAGACACCTTCGCTATAACATTCCCACACAGTCTCTCCTTAAAAGCAAAAAAACACTTCAAACAGAATTTAATCAGGCAACATCCCGAAACACTAGTTGTTGACACCTACCACTGCTCATCTAGAGGACAGAGGAAAATGGATTTCATTTTCCATACCAACAGGCCTGACCTGTGGTCCACCATCTTTAACTCACTCCTTCTTGTCTCCAAAGCCACCTTCACAGAACACAACGTAAACTAACAATCTCCCCCCTGAACCAACAGTCCCTGACCGGAGACATCTCCATCACCATTTTCGGGAATGGCACCATTCTAATTCAGGCGAAAGACGAGAACCTAGAGTTCTTCGACTCTCTTCCCCACTCTAAAGATGGCTACAACTCACTACCCACACCAGCTGATTCCCTCCCCCCAATGGCTCCTTACAAACTCCAAGTCCTCGGAGCAGGCTTTCGCCACTGCAGCGACCCCCTCCCCCGTGCTTAGTCACTCCACCAGTCATACGTCACCCTCAGCCCTAGCTCCCCCTATCTCCCAACCCCGTCCTCGCCCTCAGCCCTAGCTCCCCCGATCTCCCAACCCCCGTCCTCCACCCATCTCACCCAACCTTCCAGAACTCAGTCCCCCTCTCATCCCCAACTGACTCCCAACCCCCCATTCCCTAGCTCCCGAAGCACTCCTAGTTCTCAGTCTCCCGCCCTTAGAGTTGCAAAATTCCCTAACAACTCCGATTCACAGCCCCCCGTTAACCCCCACTTCACTAGTTCACATCGTCCCCCTCAGTGAAGAAAACTCACCTCCAAAGGGAGCGCAACCCCACTCCCTCTCTAGCCTTCCCACAATCGAACTCTAAACTTGAACCAGCTCCCGCCCCTCCTGTTAACCGCCCCAGTAGCGACTCACCCCAAAGCCCCTCACACTAAGGGCTCCGCTCAGCCCACCCTCCCCTTCTCTCCCCCTCATTCAAGCTAACGCAACGCCTTGCACTTCTAGAAGAGCAGATCGCCACCCTGATTCTTGGCCTGAAGGAAACCTTATCCTCCCTAGGGAAACTCCAGCTGCCCTCCCCTCACTACGCAACACCTCACATCCCTCCGCCTCTCATTAGGAATGACTCTCCGCCCCCTAACCGGTCCCTGCCCCCCAAGGTTCCCGGCCCCCTTTCACTAATCCCCAGACTGAGTCGCGAGCAGACCGTACCAGAAGAACTATACCCACCCTCTCCCCCCAGGAAGTGAGCGCACTCGTCTCATCTTACGAACTCCCATTCTAACCAGCTAGCCCAGGACCCACCCTTAACTATACTCTCATCTCCTCGATCCAAGTCATCACTAGAGTGGGTAGACCAGCCCCCACGAAGAACCACTAGACCCCCAACGTATCTATCCTCCATACCCAGAGTCAAGCCTGACAATTTGAAATCAAAAGAAGACCCTCCCATTACCTGTATGCTTATCAACAGCCAGTCCGCCATCAAACATGCAACGGAAATAGCTGAAGCCATCCTCTCTCATGACCTGGATGTAGCTTTCATCACGGAAACGTGGCTAAACACCCTATCTCTCCCCATTCTGGACATGCTGGTGCCGCCCGGTTTCTCAATTATTCGCAAAGACAGGCCCGAACTCAAAGGTGGCGGCATAGCAATTATCCACAAAAGTGACCTCTCCATCTCTGAAACTCCCGCCTGCCTGTATAACTCCTTCGAATGCCTATCGGTCAACTTCAAATCTCCCACACATAGTTTACTTCAATGCCATCTCCTATACCATCCTCCAGGCAACTCCAACGAATTTGGAGCTCAGCTGTCACTCAATCCGCACTCAACAGCGTCTACAGAATAATACTGGGCGACCTCAACCTAAGATGGAACGAAACTAAAAACCCGCTCATTCAATCTCTCAACACCCTTCTGCATTACAACAATATGATCCAACACGGTTCAGAGGAAACGCACTATAGAGGTGCGATCCTGGATGCAATCATTGCGGACAAAAATGCAATCACGATTGATCACATCATCCCGGTGGACTGGTCAGACAACCACATCATTCTCTTTCATATCAATCATTCGGCCCTATCCCTCCCACCTACTCAAGCCTCCTCTAAGTGGGTCAGGAATACATCCAGAGTCCCCCTAGTCAAGCTAGAAGAAGGACTTAGCTCACTCCTCCTGAACACAACGGAGCTCCTCTCAACCTCAGAACTCGCCTCGCTCTACCATTCCAACTTGGGGCTCACCCTGGATCAGCTCGCACCTCTGAAACTAAAAAAAAAAAACAGAAGCATCCCCTCTAGGTCTTGGTTCTCCATTGACATCAATGAGGAAAGAAGACACCTCAGATCCCTGGAAAGAACCTGGAGGAACAACCCCACCACCCTCCACCAGGACCAACTCAAGGCAGCACGCAAAAACTACTATAATCATATCAAGAGCAAAAAGTCTTCCTTCTTCTGTTCTGCTTTACACAATGCTAAAAACCGCCCTAAAGAACTCTTCAACATCATCAGGAACCAAACCTCCAACATGGCAGCGTCCAAAACCCACTGTGACAACTTTGCAAGCTTATTCAATGAGAAAAAAAATCGCCAAATTTGATCGATCCCTAAGCTCTAAGCCCTCCTCCCGCACAGAGACCCGGTCTCCTGCAACTAACCACTCACTCCAGTAACCTCGTCTATCCGCTGGTCATCATTCCGGCCTGTCCAGGATGAAGTGATCATCAATCTTATCGCCTCCGCTAAACCCTCGTCACACTCCCTCGATCAGCTACCCTCGAGGCTGACCAAAGACCTGAAGCTTACTCTAGCCCCAATCTGGGGCAAGATCATCAACAGCTCTTTGAGCGAGGGTTCCATTCCTGACTGCCTCAAATTAGGACAAGTCACACCACTTCTAACAAAAACTGGCCTTGACCCCAAGGACATGAATAACTTCAGACCGGTTTTGAACCTTTTGCTCTTATCCAAAATTCTTGAAAGATGTGTGCTGTCACAGTAAACCCAACATCTAGGGAACACTAATCTACTTAACCCACATCAATCAGGGTTCAGAAAGGGCTGCCGCACTGAAACCGCTATCCTAAATGTCCCTGATGATCTGCACATGTCACTCGACTCTAACCAATGTAGCCTTCTCATCCTCTTAGACCTCTCGGCTGCGTTCAACACAGTTGATCATACCCTGCTACTCAAGGTCCTCCAGGAGAGAGCGGGCATTGAAAAGACGGTTCTAAAATGGTTCTCCTCTTTTCTCAACAACCGCACACAAAAAATAAAAATCAACAGCTTGGAATCGGACCCCCTCCCCATTAGTAAAGGAGTTCCACAAGGGTCAGTACTCTCCCCGCAACTTTTCAACATCTACATGGAACCACTCACCCCCCTTCCACCTCTACGCGGACGACACTCAACTCTATCTGAAAACCACATCGATCGCAGACTGAACGGTACACTCATGGTGGTCCAACATTGGCTCATCCAACCACCTCAAACTCAATGAAGAACCCGCTCATTCAATCTCTCAACACCCTTCTGCATTACAACAATATGATCCAACACGGTTCAGAGGAAACGCACTATAGAGGTGCGATCCTGGATGCAATCATTGCGGACAAAAATGCAATCACGATTGATCACATCATCCCGGTGGACTGGTCAGACAACCACATCATTCTCTTTCATATCAATCATTCGGCCCTATCCCTCCCACCTACTCAAGCCTCCTCTAAGTGGGTCAGGAATACATCCAGAGTCCCCCTAGTCAAGCTAGAAGAAGGACTTAGCTCACTCCTCCTGAACACAACGGAGCTCCTCTCAACCTCAGAACTCGCCTCGCTCTACCATTCCAACTTGGGGCTCACCCTGGATCAGCTCGCACCTCTGAAACTAAAAAAAAAAAACAGAAGCATCCCCTCTAGGTCTTGGTTCTCCATTGACATCAATGAGGAAAGAAGACACCTCAGATCCCTGGAAAGAACCTGGAGGAACAACCCCACCACCCTCCACCAGGATCAACTCAAGGCAGCACGCAAAAACTACTATAATCATATCAAGAGCAAAAAGTCTTCCTTCTTCTGTTCTGCTTTACACAATGCTAAAAACCGCCCTAAAGAACTCTTCAACATCATCAGGAACCAAACCTCCAACATGGCAGCGTCCAAAACCCACTGTGACAACTTTGCAAGCTTATTCAATGAGAAAAAAAATCGCCAAATTTGATCGATCCCTAAGCTCTAAGCCCTCCTCCCGCACAGAGACCCGGTCTCCTGCAACTAACCACTCACTCCAGTAACCTCGTCTATCCGCTGGTCATCATTCCGGCCTGTCCAGGATGAAGTGATCATCAATCTTATCGCCTCCGCTAAACCCTCGTCACACTCCCTCGATCAGCTACCCTCGAGGCTGACCAAAGACCTGAAGCTTACTCTAGCCCCAATCTGGGGCAAGATCATCAACAGCTCTTTGAGCGAGGGTTCCATTCCTGACTGCCTCAAATTAGGACAAGTCACACCACTTCTAACAAAAACTGGCCTTGACCCCAAGGACATGAATAACTTCAGACCGGTTTTGAACCTTTTGCTCTTATCCAAAATTCTTGAAAGATGTGTGCTGTCACAGTAAACCCAACATCTAGGGAACACTAATCTACTTAACCCACATCAATCAGGGTTCAGAAAGGGCTGCCGCACTGAAACCGCTATCCTAAATGTCCCTGATGATCTGCACATGTCACTCGACTCTAACCAATGTAGCCTTCTCATCCTCTTAGACCTCTCGGCTGCGTTCAACACAGTTGATCATACCCTGCTACTCAAGGTCCTCCAGGAGAGAGCGGGCATTGAAAAGACGGTTCTAAAATGGTTCTCCTCTTTTCTCAACAACCGCACACAAAAAATAAAAATCAACAGCTTGGAATCGGACCCCCTCCCCATTAGTAAAGGAGTTCCACAAGGGTCAGTACTCTCCCCGCAACTTTTCAACATCTACATGGAACCACTCACCCCCCTTCCACCTCTACGCGGACGACACTCAACTCTATCTGAAAACCACATCGATCGCAGACTGAACGGTACACTCATGGTGGTCCAACATTGGCTCATCCAACCACCTCAAACTCAATGAAGAGAAAACAGAAGTGCTCCTCATCTCAAATAAAGATGAAAACCCCCAAATAGTAGAATGGCTCAAAGCCTTAAACGCCCTCAATGTTTCTCTTGTGACAACGGACTCTGTAAAATCCCTAGGGATTACTCTCGACCCCAAACTGGACATGAAAAAACACATCTCAAAAACCGCCAAAACTGCATTCCTTAACCTGAAACTCCTCTACAAAATAAAACCCTTCCTCCCCCCGAAGGATCTGAAACAGGCCACTCAGGCACTGGTGCTCTCCGGAATGGACTATGGCATCGCGGCTCTAACTGGAACAGCCAAATCTCCCCTGGGACCTCTTACCACTACCCTCAACGCCACAGAAAGTATGGTCACAGGAACAAAGAAATATGAGCACATCTCACCGGCACTCAAGGAACTGAAGTGGCTCCCTATAGAGCAACGAGCCAGCTTCCATACAGCTTGCCTCACACACAAAGCCCTGCATACAGGCAAACCAGAATATCTGGCCACCAAACTCAAAAGGGTCGGTCAGTCTAGGAACCTCAGAAGCTCCAACACGCTCCTACTCACCCCTCTGAAATCACAGAAACACAAAACCTCAAATAAATACTTTGCGGGTAATGCCCCCAGGATCTGGAACTCCATTCCAGCCATATCAGAATGACCGCCTCCTTCCCGAAATTCAAGATGCTACTCAAATCCCTCTTCCTCGAGCGATCTGGATCTTAACAAGAACCCCACGTCTGACTGTGAAAGACCGCTATCTCTTTGATCCCAGAGGCGGATGACTCGCTCCTGATCTCCGTCCCGTAGTGCGCTCAAGTTGATGTTGTGCATAGTTTTACTTCCCACCTGTGTTTCCTTGTTCTTGTTTACCGTCCACATTTTCCTTTTGTTGCATATCTGTATTTGCTGTGAAGCGCTCTGATACCCTCGGGTCCAGTTAGCGCTATACAAACCTTCAATAAATAAATAAATCTTATGTTTAAAATGCCACAAAATGTAAGCTGCACATCATTGATGAGGCTCCGCAAGGTTAATCTGGGTTTGGCTACATTCACATTCTGAGGACACATGACCCAGTTTGGTTTAGACTCTACCCAATGGTGCAGGACCAATGCTGACTTGCATCTGGTTGCTTTCCATTTTGAGTTCGGAATTAGCATGCAAAATGGTGGCTGGAATGCAGCCAGAGACAGTCAGTTGCAGAGAATTTTGCAAGCACCCCCCACCCCAACCTTTTGTCTTTCTTTTAAAACACTTTAATGGCTTCATGATATCTACAATGAAAAATCATAGTTTCTGGGAAGAATTTAAGAATAGGCCCACCTTGCCACAGAGGTTAATATTGATTAAAAAAACTACTAACTCTTAGTAAACACTTAAGGTTTTTCTTTTTGCATTTTGCACTCGGACTACCGGCCTTTGCCAGAAAAAAGAAAATGGACGACAAAGGAGTGAACTGGAAAAAAATGAAAATAGCCCAATAGCAGAAACCCTTCACTGGGATAAAAACTAAATATGGACAAAGAAAAAAAGGGTATCGGACAGAGCCAATAGAATCCAACCAGAGAAAAGAAGTAAAGTTAGTAGCACAGGTCTCTTTATTTTACTAACTTTTGCACTAGTTCCTCCACATGGTCAGGGAGGTTTGGAATAGTTGTTTCCGCTTCGCTTGAATTAACTCATCTGCAATGTTCATCAACCATCTTGTGAGTTTTTAATATCATACCAAGATATGTTGAAAGTCAAATGAGTTTAGGACTTAAGTTTTTAGGGATGAAGAACTGATTTTTGTCTCATTGTTACAAGGAAAGGGTCATGGGCTAAAGACCAATCGCACTTGGATGAAAAAGAAGGGGTGCCGATTGGGAACATCTTTATGATGGCAGGTTTGTAAACTCCGACTCTTGGGCTCTGAAAATCATTTAGAGAGCAGAAATCAAACTACCTAGGGATTTGTAAGGGTCCAATACCTACTACCCTCTGGGAGAGTTATGGCGCAACAGCCAGAGCAGCAAAAGGCTCACAGTTTGAGCGCATGTGGCAGTTCTGCTCAACTTCATGTGACTTCAGCCGATAGCTCACTTTATCTCCCAGCGCCTAGTCTAGAGACTTTAAATAGTGATAAGTTCACGTTTTACATGTATGAATTATATTCTCTGTTGACTAAGTTGTAGGAAAACATTTTCTAGCTTAGTCTTTATTCAAGAGATAACAGTTTAACAATTTGCCCCTCCCACTATAGATCCAGGTCCAATTTACAATTCAATTGACTTGTATCCAGTTCTCTCCAGGCCAACGGGAAATGCCAGAGATTATTTGTCTCACAGCCAACATTGATGTTGTCTTTATTTCCGAACATTCATCTGCCGTCTGGCTGTGATCTGTGCACAATCTGCAGGTCCTGCTGTTTCTTATCTTATCTTAATCGGTACTTATAAAGCGCAAGGCCACCCAGAGGTTTCATGGCGCTGGTCAGGCAGGAGTCACACCACGGGAAGTCACCCGAGAGCTTGCTCGTATAACCAAGTTTTAAGCAATCTTCTGAACGACAGGAGGTTATTGCTCATCCGGATTAGTAGTGGTAGAGAGTTCCAGAATGATAGGGCGAGATGAGAAAACCTACACCCCCCTGGCGTTTGAGCTTGAAAGTAGGGACAAACAGGAGCTGAAGATGGGCCGAGCGAAGGTTACAAGAGGGTACGTGTCTGACTATTCTGTAACTGATGAATTTTGGGCTATTGCAGCGCAGAGCTTTAAAGATGATGCGCCAAGTCTTGAAAGCGATGCGTTGGACCAGAGGGAGCCAATGAAGTTTATCTATAGTGGTCTGGCAGATGACCATCTAGTGAGGTACTGGGTTTTCTCGGAACCGATACTACTACAATAACCCAGCGGTGTCAGGGCAACACCCAAAGACCCCGGATTCCCCTGTCTTGGCAAACAGAGACACGGGATACTTCTCGATGACCAAAGTTTATTGGTTGCAACCAGGGACAGAGGTCTACGAAGTACACACGGGTAGTTCGACAGAGACTGCACCACATCAATGAACAAAACTCGGTCTTTTATGCCGAAAATTACGCTTCTGGCAACATCACAATTTACATTTGGTGCATACAAACTTACCAATGAACAAGTAGCATTTCAAAAAGAAACGAATCACGACAGTCAAAGTTAATCCCACTTTCCGTTGTCCAGCCCACCAAAACGATCGCACACATGCTAGTTTCCTGTTCGATCAGGCCGGACAAACCCATCATAAAACCTTCAACCCAGATCGATGAACATGTCGTAAAGGAAAGGCAGAAACAGATGGAAAGGAGATAGAGGAGTGGGAACGGTGGGCCATAAAATCAGACCACGTCCTGTTCTTTGATCTTTATCAGTGCAGCTGCTGAACAAGGAACTGGCTCAGCGGGATTCGCCCCAGGCGAGGAGTCAGTTCGGCCAGAAGTCAGCTAAGGCGTACGTGTCAAGGACTCGTTCGGCCACAATCATAGGGCCTATGTTAGGGCAACCATACAAGATGGCTGCCACATACAAAATGGAACCCGAGGGTTCAAACTAAATCCTCAAATGCAGAGTGTTCTCCTATATCGATTCATACGAAAACACTCAGACACGTTAGACTCGCCATTTGCGGTCTGCTGACACCAAGATCGTCCATTTCCGACAATCTTTATAAATCGGGTTTCGGAACTATCGAACCCAATTCGGGACCACGGAGTTACACTAGGTTGTTTATGAATTAGCCTGGCGGCCTGGTTTTGAACCAATTGGAGACGCTTGAGTAGGCCCAGTTACATCAAGTTAGAAAAATCTAGACGTGACAGAACCAAAGCAATTACAACCTGTATTAAAGCAGAGTGAGTAAGCAGATCAGCAATTTTCCTGATCCTCCGTAACTGATATAGACAGGAAGAGACCACTGCGCCCACTTGACCTTTAAGAGAGAGGTCGGCGTTGATAGTGACCCCTAGGCTTTTTACCGACTGAGAAGGGTAGGGGGAGGGGCCCAATTCTACTGGCCAATAGTGGGGTCCCCAGACAAGGGCTCTCTTCCCGGGCAGGATTAATTCAGTCTTGCCCGGGTTGAGTTTCAGATGGTTCTGGTCCATCCATCTCTGAATATAGAGCATGATAGTTTGAAAGATGAGGATGGAATCGGTAGAGCTGTTCAGGGTAAAGACCAGCTGGAGGTCATCCGAATAATTGAAGGTGGTGACTGCCATATTTTTTAGAGAATGGATCAGGGGCCGGAGATACAGGTTGAAAAGAAGGGGCGACATGGAAGAGCACTGTGGGACTCCACATGAGGTTGCCAATTTAGAGGCAGTGAACGGAGTAAGACGAACAGCTTGAGTTCTGCCCTCGAGAAAGGAACCAATCCAGTTGTGGGCAACGCCCAGGATGCCGGCCTGTCTGACACGGTCCAACAGAATCTTATGGTCGACCATGTCAAAGGCGGCCGACAGATCTAATAACACCAATGCCTGGGCGACACTTCTGTCTGCATTGGCTCTCATGGAATCCAATAAAGTCAGGATTACCGACTCAGTGGAGTGGGCCGGCCTAAAGCCTGCCTGATGCGGCTCTAGGTATTCTGTTAGTTCTATAAAATTAGATAAGCATTTGGTCACGTGTGCCTCCAAGATTTTAGACAGGAAAGGGAGGAGGGAAATAGGCCGGTAATTAGCGAGGTTTGCGGGGTCAGCCCAGGTATTTTGAGTAGGGGGACAATTATGGCGTTCTTGAAGGCCAAAGGAACTCTACCCTGCATCAATGATTGGTTGAGGAGAGGTAACACACTGTATGGTAAATGAGAGAGAACATCCCTCATGATGTAAGGGGGGCAGCAGTCATTGGGAGAGCCTGATTTGACACGAATCGGTAGGTCCGAGAGCGTTGAAGGGCTAATAAGAGAAACATTTTCTAGGGTAGAAGTATTAATTACCAGGTTATCCTTCGGATCTCTGACCGTTATAGTTGGAATACTACCTTTAATAATCGCAATCTTCTGTAGGAGGAAATTATTAAGGGAGTCACAAGTATCTTGAGTGGGAATTTGTTTTGGGAGGATCCTTTCGGGGTTACAGAGATCATTAACTATCGAAAAGATTTCCTTTGACTAATTCTGGGAGTCTAATATTCTTTGTGAGAAGTAGGTGGCTTTGGCGCCCCGAATAGCGGTTTTATATTCTTAATGGGCCAAATAGTACTGAAGTTTATCTACCGGAGAGTAAAGTGATCTCCATTTCCTTTCGGCGAAGCTCGAGTTTCTGTTTTTTTAATTCAGCAGAGAACCATTTTTGAGAGTCTGAGTGAAGGGTACGTGTGAACTTTGTAAGTGGAACATGGACATTACTAGCCGACAGTAGCCAGGAAGAGATGCTAGCTTCCATGGCATTAACATCGGAGTTGAGAGGGGGTACTGTGCTGGTCAGTTTGTCCAAGAAGGCTTGAGTATCTAAAGCCCTCCACTTTCTAGTGACTCCACCCCCTAAAGAGATGTTCTTGGGCATTGAGGGCATAATGATATTAAATTGTATAAAATAATGGTCCGACCATATACAAGGAGAGATACTCAGGTCTGTCAAAGAGATTGATAGACCAGACTTGGTCCAGTGCGTGACCTTTAATGGGAGTAGCAGAGTGGATATGTTGGACAAAATTTAAATTCAGAAGCATATCGAGGAGATCTGTGGCGTGGGGTCCGCCAGAGGGGTCATTAAGCAAGTAGGTCAGATCACCTAGGACTAAGATGTTCGTGAAGTTCAATGCTAAATTAGCCAGCTGTTCACATAAGGAGATGGAAAAGTTAGGCATAGGTTGAGGGGGTCGGTAGAGTATAACAAAAATAAGGGCGCCAGAACTAGAGTCTAATTTGATGACTAGATTATCCACCACCGGCAGATCCAAAGGCGAGATGCATGTGAAAGTATGATGTTTCAATATAATAGCAGCAACTCCCCCGCCGGGTCTGCCTGAAGATCGATTTGCCTGTAGAATAGAACAGTCCTGAGGTAACGCGGTCAAGATATCGGGGATGGAATCTTGAGTCAGCCATGTTTCGGTGAGTAGGAGTATGTCTGGTTTAACTGTAGAAAGCAATAGAAAAATATCGAGCTGGTGTTTGACAAGGGACCGTGTATTGAGGTAGAAGATGCTGAGGGCAGGGGGTTTCGGAGTGATGGGTGCAAATGTAAGGGAGTGATGAAGAGTACAGGGAGGGGCAGGGAGGGAACTGTGTATATAGAAAATACCATTAGCTTTAAGACAGTTATTGATAGCTGTCTTGAGCGGAGGGTTTTTGTTAGAGAGGGACCCAAGTACCTCTGAAGTGTATTTGATTAAAGGTCCAGAATGCCTGGCTCCTGGGCTCGTCGGGGCGCAGACGGGCTTGCCTTTGGCGCACCTTCGGCGCTCCCGCGGCATTGCCGGCATTTGAACTTAGGCTCCACCTCAAACTCCTCCCTCCTTGCGGCCGATTGGCTAAGGCCTCAGGGTGGTGTCAGGAGCAGCGAGAGGGCAGCAAGATTTCCGTGTGCCGGTTACAATTTTGAATTTCAATTTTAAAAAAAAGTCGGTTTTAAAAGCACATGGTCTTGCATCAAACGGATTCTTTCAAACTACAGATTATTTTTCTTCCTGAATCCGTTTTTTTTATTTTTTAAAGGGGTGTTAAACTGTGGGCATTTGGCACACACGCCTTACTTAGGTTGTGCACTTTATTCTTGGTTCCTCCTCACTTTCTTCTCTGCATAACACTTCTGTAGTAGGGGATCTCGGTGTATAGTCATAATCTTCTGAATAGTCTCGCCCATGTGTGTGGACCCCGGAGCAATCGAAATAGTCTCTTAAGTTGTCTTCTTCTGCAGTCCTGCATAGACAATTAAGAGAAAATCAAAGACAAATAATGCAGCCTAAAACTACAAGGCTACATTGGACATCTCAAAGTGAAAAAGATAGCCAAATAATATTAAATTTTACACACTTTGTAAAGTTTCACACCTAGAGAAACTCCCTTTCACAAAAATCCTTTGTCATGATAGAGAGGAAGGGTTGGACAGACAAGCCCCATAGGCTGCCATTATGTGTCTGGAAAAGGGATACCGTGCCTTTAAGGAACTCTCCAGAGACGCTCGGTATCCCAGGATGCACAGCCAAAGGCCTTTTACTTTCAGTTCTTTTTTCCAGCTCCTGCTAGCAGGAACCTGGAGCATTGAGCTCTACCTTTTTCGGTATATCCTCACATTTTAGAGCTTTTCTAATGTTTTAAGTGTTTCACTCGATGTCTGGGGTCTTTCTCTTCCAGTTGCTGTCTTTTTTTTACCAGTTTTGCCACCTCTTTTTTGTCGAAATGCCAGCTTTATTTGGCAAGTGCCCTGAGTGTGGTAGAAAGAAGGCAAAATCTGACACCCACAGAGAATGCATACTCTGTCTCACTGCTACCCATGTCCCCGACTCCTGTGATATCGCTCACTCTTTCTCCAGAACGAAGATCATCATCCTCCTCCTCCTCCTCCTCCTCCTCCCCATCCTCCCATTGTGACGTTCCAGGATGTGCTGCTGAGGGGGGCAGCGAAGTTGGGGATCACATTGACTGTGCTCACCCCTTCCAACTGTGTGATTTTTTAAACGTTGCAGCGCAGGCATCTCTCTCGCCCTTTGCTACCTTTGGTGCCAGGACTGGAAGAACCGGGCATGGAACGGTTTCCGACGCCGGCCTCGGTGAAGTCGGCACCATCTAGACTTCAAAAGAAGTACAGGCCATCGGATTCTGATCCTGCGTTCTTAAGAGCAGATCCTGTGCCGGATTCTGTCATTGTGACAGCGGCCAAGAAACCGCATTCCACTGCCCCTTCGTTTACGGTCCCTCCAGACAAGGGGAGCTGTCACATGGATTCGACAGTAAGAAGAGTCTGCAGTACAGCTGCCACTTCGATGAAAGCGGCTAGTGCATCAGCGCTTTTGGGTCAGTATGACCGCTCATTGTGGAAGTGCCTGCAGAAATTCATTGAGCTCCTCCCGAGGGACAGGAGAGAAGACTTCCAGGAGATCTTGAATGGGGACATGATGGTCTCAAATCAGGTCATCAGTTCGGCGGCGGATGCCTCTCTCCTGGCTGCACATGGGTAGTGTCATGGCATAAACCTGAGATGACATTCCTGGTTACGCCTTACCTCTCTTAAGCCTGAGGCGCAACAGCAGATTGCTAACTTGACTTTTTCGGGATCTACCCTCTTCAGGGCTCATGCGGACGAAGAGATGGCCCGCATGAAGGCGGAAGTGGAAACGCTGAAGGCTGTAGGTTTGGAGAAACCAAAGGACCAGCAAAAGTCATTCCGTCCCTTCCAGAGGCGTTACTCTTCCCAGAGATAGCGGGGCAAGGTCGCCAAGCTGGCCAACAGCAGCAGCAACAACAGCAATACCAGCGACAACCCTTCCAGAAACATCAGAGGGGCAGAGGCGGACAGCAGGCCTCCTCGGCGTATAAGGGCCCGGCCAAGTCTAAGCCCTGAGGAGTTACTTCCTCCTCGTCCCTTACCCGCTCCGGTGGGGGGAAGCATACAGAATAACTTGGCAGAGTGGAGAAAAATTACTCAGGACAAGTGGGTGCTGAATATTGTTTGCAATGGATACAGTCTTCGTTTTGTCAGCCCCCCTCCAGCTATTCCACCGGTTCGTTCGCACTACCAGCTGCGTGAACTTCAAGCGGAGGCCGATAACCTGTTAAGACAGCATTTACAATGCAACGGTTTCGCCTTTGGAGAAGTTAAAGCTATTGGCATTGTAAATGACAAAATTTGTATTTATGTGTTGGTTTTGAAAACAGATAAATAAATGGCATTGTCATTTGCATTGCCAATAGCTTAATCTCTCGCAAATGTGAGAACTATTGTACCCTACGGACAAGCTCAGCAGACAGCAATTACTACCACACACACACACCCAGAGCCAGCCACACACACCCAGAGTTGCCACACACACACACACACCCAGAGCCCCCCTCACACAACCAGAGCAGTCACATACACACACCCACTGCAGCAGTCACACACACACACACTGGAGCAGTCACACACACACACTGGAGCAGTCACACACACACACACACACTGGAGCAGTCACACACACACACACACACACACACACTGGAGCAGTCACACACACACACACACACACACTCTGGAGCAGTGACATACACACACCGTGGAGCAGTCACACACACACACACACACCCAGGAGCAGTCACACACACACACACTCTGGAGCAGTCACATGCACACACTGGAGCAGTCACACACGCACACACTGTTTTTGCTATAGAAATTTGTTTCTCTGCCTCATTCTTGCTTCTTGTTGGTGCTTGCTTACTTTATTTTTTGTTGCTCCATTCCAGCGAGAGTGCCAAACTGGCAAGCACAACTTGGCCATCTTGTATATACATTCATTAGTGGGGTTAGAAATTCCTGTCCAGAAAGGGACGGGTAATACTTTTGTTTAGGCTACTGGAAATAAACAATTCTGCGCCAATCCATTTTTCAGTCTGATAATGGATTTATCACATATTCAACAAAAAATAAATGTTTCTCGCTCAAATCGATCAAACGATACTACAAATGCTGGTTATTGACTACGACACAGATTGCAGCATTTTGAAAATATTGGCTGGTTATATATCGCATGCCGATTGCTGTATTTCAGGATTAAAGAGGTGAGAAAGTTGTATTACATTTTCACTCCACCCGTGAAAACTGACAACTGCGGGAGACAGGTTGGAGCAGACAAAGTCACGTGGGAGAAGTTGCCCCTTGAACGAGCACTCAGTACCAGTATCTTTCATCACTTTTGGATGCCCCGCAGACAAATCTACCGCATTCTGTACTACAGGCACACGGACAGCGGGAGGGGGGCGGGCAGGCACACGGACAGCGGGAGGGGGGTGGGGACACGAACAGCGGGGGGGGTCAGGAACGGGAAGACAGACAGCGGGAGGGGGGTGCGGGAACACACGGAAAGCACTCACCTGGACCAGGACTTCCTCCGGCGGCGGTTGGCCGCGGAATGACGAAAAGAAACCTCGAAGAACAGAAAAATAAACCCCGCCCACTGCTGCACTGACGTCCTAAAAGGGTCTGGATGAGAAAAACATCCCAGGAATGCGCACGAGTCGCCTCGGTGAATGACGGACGCCTCTGTCTTCCAATGGCTAGCCTCCATTTATGGAGCTAGCCAATGGAAGACAGAGGCGGGACTAAGCCCAAACTGTACAAACATAAGATTTCTCCTGGGCGGAGCTAGTGCTCCGGCCCAGGCGAAACCTAAAAAAAGGGCGATAGGAGACGTCCCTCTGTCTCAAAGGGAGAAGGGGTCTATACTCAAGGAATTACTGATACGCATAAAGGACAAAAAACGAGTTCAGGCCCATTCTGGATTTGCGACAAGCAAACAAATGGATTCGCAGGGAGAAATTTTGCATGCTGTCCTTGCACCAGATTTATCCTCAGCTGCAACGAGGAGACTGGCTTTGTGCGATAGATCTGCAGGATGCGTACTCCCATGTGCCCATTGCATGGAAACACAGGAAGTTCCTGCGCTTCCTGGTCGGCACCAATCACTATAAGTACACCATTCTACCGTTTGGTCTGAAGTCTGCACCCAGGACTTTTTCATAATGCATGGCAGTGGGGGCAGCGCACCTGAGAAAGAACAAGGTGTTTGTCTACCCGTACCTAGACAACTCGTTGATCAAAGCCTCCACCTTCCAGGAAGCACAATTGCATTTCAACAGGACGGCCGTTCTGTTGAATCAGCTGGGTTTGCATATCAACATGTCCAAGTCCGTCCCAACTCCGGTTCAGTGCCTACAGTATTTGGGAGCCTCCATCAATACTCTCAGAGCAAGCGTGTCTCCTTCGGAGGAGCGATGCTTATCGATCCTTTGGAAGGCTCAGGCTCTCATGTCCGTTCCATCAATGACAGTGAGGACGGTGTCTTCTCTTCTGGTGTCGATGGCCTCTTGCATCTTCCTCACACCACATGCACGCCTCCACATGAGACCGCTGCAGGAATGTCTGGAGGATCAATGGGACCAGAAACGAGGGAGCTGGGACGACAGGATCCCCCTGTCTACACGCTCAACAGTCCCTGAGATGGTGGTGTTCAGCAGAGAATCTCCTCAAGGGGGTCCCGTTCCACAAGGACATTCCCATACAGACTATTGTGACGGATGCGTCTCTCCACGGCTGGGGAGCGCATTCAGACCATCTACAGATCCAAGGAACGTGGTCCCAGACGGAATCCACGTACCCCATCAACTTTCTGGAACTCAGAGCTGTTCATTTGGTGCTGAAAGCCTTTCATCCGTCCTTCCAGACTAACTCCTTGCTTGTACAGACGGACAATACGACCACAATGTATTACCTCAACAAGCAGCGGGGCTTGAGATCGCGCACACTGTCCCAAGAAGCGCAGGCGATCTGGCACTGGCTGCTAGCCAGAGGACTGACGATAACGGCTACCCATCTATCAGGTGTGCAGAATGCTCAGGCGGACGCACTCAGCAGGCTGGTTCAGGAAAACCACGAGTGGGTTCTAAACGACGAGGTACTAGGAAACATCTTTGGAAGATGGGGTACTCCTGACAGATCTGTTCGCCACCACCGAAAACAGAAAATGCTGAGACTTCGCCTCCAGGTTTTACCAACCGGGGACTCTGGGGAATGCGCTATGGATCAGCTGGTCGAACAGCTTTCTGTACGCTTTTCCGCCCATTCCCCCGATTCCGGCAGTACTCATCAAGCGGTCTCAATCCAGAGCGCGAATGATCCTCATTGCTCCGGAGTGGCCTTGAGATCGGTGGTTCACGGACCTGCTCCACCGGTCTCTCCAACCCCACCTCCGGCTTCCATGTCGGCCGGACCTTCTAAGAAAGTTCGGGGCAGATGGTACACCCCAATCTCTCATTGTTGAGTTTGGCGGCATGGCTCCTGAGATAGTACAGTATGGACACTTGAACTTGCATGGAAAAACTCAAGGAGGTTAAGAGACCTTCCACTAGTACTTCCTGTGCCTACAAGTGGAAAAGGTTCTGCACCTGGTGCACGTCCAAGAACGCTGATCCTACCTCCTGCAAGGAGGATGTCATCCTTCCATATCTCTTGCATTTGGCTCAATCTGGCCTTAATTTCCATTATATTAAGGTTCACCTCGTAGCATTGACTGCATATAGAAAACGCTCTTCACAATCAATCAATCAATCAAGAATTTGTAGAGCGCGCTACTCACCCGCTAGGGTCTCAAGGCGCTGGGAGGGAGGGGGGGAGGGGTGAAGTGGGGGGGGGGGGAATGCTACTGCTCGAACAGCCAGGTCATGAGTGGTTTCCTGAAGGAGAGATGGTCCTGGGTCTGCCGAAGGGGGGTGGGTAGGGAGTTCCATGTCTTGGCCGCCAGGTAGGAGAAGGATCTTCCTCCGGCGGTGGCTTTGCGAATTCGAGGGACGGCAGCGAGAGCGAGGCTGGCGGATCGGAGCTGGCGGGGGGTGTGTAGAATGTGAGGCATCTGTTGAGGTATTTGGGGCCCCTGTCGTGGAGAGCCTTGTGTGCGTGGGTGAGAAGTCTGAACGTGATCCTCTTGCTGACGAGGAGCCAGTATAGGTATTTCAGATGGGTAGAGATGTGGCTGTGACGGGGGATGTCCAGGATGAGTCGTGCAGAGGCGTTCTGTATGTGCTGGAGTCTTTTCTGGAGTTTGGCTGTGGTTCCCGCATAGAGGGTGTTCCCATAGTCCAGTCGGCTGGTGACGAGGGCCTGGGTGACAGTCTTCCTGGTATCGGTGGGGATCCACCGGAAGATCTTTCGAAGCATGCGCAGGGTGTTGAAGCAGGACGATGAGACGGCGTTGACTTGCTTGGTCATCGTAAGGGATGAGTCCAGGATGAAGCCTGGGTTGTGTGCGTGGTCCGTGGGTTTCGGGGCCGTGCCCAGCGCAGAGGGCCACCAGGAGTCATCCCAGGCGGAGGGGGCTGGTCCCAGGATCAGGACTTCAGTCTTGTCTGAGTTCAGTTTCAGACGGCTGAGCTTCATCCATTCCGCGACGTCTTTCATTCCTTCCTGGAGGCAGGCTCTGGCGGGGTCGTTGGTGAGGGAGAGGATCAGCTGGGTGTCGTCAGCGTAGGAAATGATGTTGAGGTTGTGTTGGCGTCCGATGGCTGCGAGAGGGCTCATGTAGACGTTGAAGAGGGTGGGGCTGAGGGAGGAACGCCGCAGATGACTTTAGTGGCCGTGGCGGACTCTCTGGGTTCTTCCGGCGAGGAACGAATGATCCATTCCAAGGCCGTTCCTTGGATTCCAGTGTTGCTGAGGCACCGTATCAGGGTGCAAAGGCAAACGGTGTCGAAGGCTGCTGAGAGGTCCAGGAGGATGAGGGCAGCTGTTTCCCCGTTGTTGAGCAGGGACCTGATGTTGTCGGTAGCTGTGATGAGGGCGGTCTCTGTGCTGTGGTTTGCTCGGAAGCCGGACTGCGAGGGGTCGAGGGATCCGTTGGTCTCGAGGAAGGCGGAGAGTTGTTTGTTGATGGTCTTCTCTGGGGTCCACACACATGGGCGGGACTCACAAGACTGACTATAACAGAGATACCCCTACTACAGAACTGGAGTTACAGGTAAGAAACTACTCCTTCCTTTCCATCCCATTTTTCATGCCTCTACATATGTTTAGCCCCAAGTGAGCTCATTTTTCAGCACAATTAACAATTTTCTATGATGAGCCCAATTGTTTTTTTTGCCTGGTCTGGCTTTTAGCAGATGCTGAATTTGGGTTCAGCTAAATCATTTTTCCCTTTGCTCTTGGGTTTGTGGCTCACAGTCAAAAGCATGATCCCTGATCTCCAGGGTTCGTCCTTTGATTAGTATACTTTTGTCTTGGTCACAAGCAGCACTTCAGGAATGAAGGGACAACCTTGCCCACAAATGCAGTGCGACACATGGAGGGGCTATTATCACATTCCAGGGATCATTGCTGGGGGCACTTAAGGAACTTGTGGACAGGAAGGTCAGTGGATAACTGGGCAGAATAGTGCAAGGGAACTTGGAGCAGCCCAGGCAAACGGATACTATTCTGTGAGACTCTTCTATGGAACATGTAGTGTGGCCTCCATTATGTAAACAGTTCAGGGATTAAAGGGACATTCCAAATTCTTTGTCAATGACCTTAATGCATCAGCCTCTCTGTTGACACCCGACCTCCTCCTTGGTACGCTTACTCAACATTGACTTGAAGATTCACCACCATAGCTGTGATTTCTCTGGGTTAAAGTCTTTGCCTCAGATTACTCCTCTGGAATTACTTACAAGGCAACGTCTATCAGTGTTAGCAAACAGTGTTCAAACTCAGTCGCCCACAAGCAAAGTGCAGTTGGTAGATTCAGGAGGTGCATGGGAAATTTTAACAGCTTACACAAACCTCCGAGTTTATATGCCTTAAGAAATCAGAATGTATTGCATGGGTATTTTGGAGAGCTCAACTCTTTACTTGGTTCACCTCTGACCCAATGGCAAAAGAAATGTTCTCTCCAGGTGTGCCCCTGACTAGATTGCGGATTGTACAAGATACTGTGTTGGAGCAGACTTTCACAAAAGCATTACCTAAGCAGTGGAAATCCTGATTGAAGGACTCCAATGCTGCCCACTTAGTTGTGTCTCACTTCAAACCTATTTTGTTTAGCTGGTCTAATTACTTTTATGTTCTTATTTGCTATATTTAAAAAAAAAAAACCCTGGGGCGTCTAAAATGAATAATCATGATAAGTAACTATATTTCTGACGGGTCCAATCTACAGATTCCTCACCACACAAACCTTACCAGGGGGAAACATTTCTAACACCTCGGTCTGGTCTTTCGTAGCTTCGCGGCGACGTCATAGATGCACGGCATCGCGCGCGACTCCGCTGACGTCACCGACACCATAATAGGCCCACGCCGGCGTGATGACAACAGTTCCCTTTTTTCCGCATCATCGACTCGAACGGTTTTCTAGGGATCGTCCGTAGCAATTGCTGTAACTTTGTTACTTTGAGAAAAATTGTGCTTCATGGTCTTCTCTCTCGACGTGTCTACGAAGAAGACCGGGTTTAAGGCTTGTGGCGAGTGTTGGAAAACTATGTCCATTACGGATCCACACGAATGCTGCATACGGTGTCTTAGCTCCGACCACGATGTAGAAGACTGTCAGTCTTGTAGAAAGATGACATCCAAGGCCCTCCGGGAGAGAGAAACCAAGCTTTTCGTGGCTAAACTTATAGGCAAGAAAGAGATGAAAAGTTGGAGGTCGCGAACTCTACGTTCGAGGTCTCATTCGAGGTCGTGCTCGTACTCATCGACCCATGCATGTCGATCTTCAAAGAAGAAACATAAGAAGAGAACCCATGAGTCCCGGCATCATTCGAGGAAGGACTCCAGTTCAAAGCCGAAGTCGCAGGTGAAGCTGGTTGAGAAGGTCGTGGTGTCTTCGGCTTCGGAAGAGCAGGACGCCGAGGGTGAAGTGTCACCTGCAAATTCGCCAGGTTCACCGAAGCAGGTAGCGAATCCATCTCCGGGTTCGTCCCATCCTTCAGGTCGGGAGGATGAAGGTGAGTGAGCAGGAGGTGTTTGGTGAGGGAGAGGCTCCGTTGCCCAAGTGTCCGTCGACTCCGGTGCACCAGCCCGAAGAGGAGGTCGACGTCTTATCGACTCCGCACCCTCGAGAGCAGCCCGGGGGTTCATACCCGGCCTTCCCGGCTCCAGGTCAGGATCCGTCGCAGTTCCTGAACGAGATGTATGGTATATATTCCAGGGCTATGTACCCCACTGGGGCTCCTACTGGTCCCACGGGTCCAATGGCGTTTGGTTTGGGTGTTCCCCAGACCTATGCTCCTGCACCCTTTATGCCGGCGCCGCATTGGCATTTTCCGACGCCAGCGAGGCCTTCGACTCCGAAGCCTTCGACGCCGAATCCTTTGACGCCGAATCAATCAATTCCGATGCCGAACCCTGATCGACCTCGTATGAAAATGCCTCGTCCGACGTCGGTATCGGCGCCGTCTGAGTCGACAGTGGATCCGTCGGCCTCTTATTTGCAACGCAGGTCGAAGCGTGAAGCCCAGAGGCTTTTGGAGGAAGAAAGGTTTCGAGAAGGAAATTTGGAGGAGGGTGAGCTACAGGAGTCTGAGGACCCATTTGATGACCTAACTGTGGCTAGTGTCCTTGAACTGTCCCCTGAGTGGGATTTGGTTTCGGTGCCGGAAGCACCCTTTAAGGATGTGGCTCCTTACCATGCAGTGATAAGGAAGGCGGCAAGTTTGTTGAACATTACTCTGCCTACTGCTGAGTTTAAATCGAACATTCTTACAGAGGTCCTTCACTCACCATCTTCAGTGGTTGAACCAATTCTGCCGTTTAATGATGCACTGGCAGAGCCAATTTTAGATGTTTGGAAGAAACCTTTGTTGGCTCCTGCAGTATCTAGGGCTGTTGCCAGAAGATACAGAGTTGCTCCTGATGACCCGGAATTTTTGTCCACTAACCCTCTGCCTGAGAGTTTGGTGTTGCAGGTTGCCTGTTCCAAGAGGTCAACGGGAGCTTTTCCACAGGTTCCTGCAGAAAAGGAATCGGGAAAACAGGATCAGGCTGCTAAAAAGGTTTTCTCCTCTGCCAGCATGGCGTTGAAGTCCACAATGGCGACATGCCTGATGGGACGTTATATCCACGCCCTTATGGATACTGTGAAGCTATTGGTGCCAAATATATCGGAAGATGATAGAAATGACTTCCAGGAGGTTATATCGGACACTCAGGCTGCAGCAAGGCAGGTAATCCAGAGCTGTTTGGACACAGCGGATTCTGTGGCTAGGGTCATGGGCTCTTTGGTGGCTACGAGGAGAGCTGCATGGCTAAAGTCTTCGGAGTTTTCCACGGATGTCCAGTCTGCATTAATGGATCTTCCATTTGACGGATCTGGTCTATTTGGCAAAAAGGCAGATGCTGCTTTAGAACGTTTTAAAGACAGCAAGGCGACAGCTAAGTCGTTGGGCCTTCTGACCAGGGGATCCTCTGGAAGACGCTTTAGAGGGTTTGGCAGATCTTCTTTTCGTTCCTACAAGTCAAATCAGCAGCAGCCCCAGCAGCAGCAAAACACTCTGTATAAGGCGTACAGAGGCAGACAGAGAGCACGCCCCAGAGGTCGTCAAGTCGCCTCCTCCTCCTCTTCCTCTTCCCAGCCCCCTGCCAATGCAGCAAAGCAGCCCTAGATCCACCATTCCGGATCATGCGGGCCCAGTGGGGGGTCGGCTTACTTATTTCCTATGAGATTGGGAATTGATTACATCGGATCTTTGGGTTCTCAATCTCGTGGGAAATGGGTATGCTCTTCCCTTTCGGGAGTTTCCCCCAAATTACCCTCCTTGCCAGGGTTATTGTTCGGAAGACCACCTTCTTCTCTTGCAGAAAGAAGTGCTGGCGCTGTTCAGGAAAGGTGCAATAGAGGTGGTTCCGGAGCAGGAAAGGGGTCAGGGGTGCTACTCGCGGTATTTTCTGATCCCCAAGAAGGATGGCAGGCTTCGGCCAATCCTGGATCTCAGGATCTTGAACTTGTATCTGAAGCAGGAGAAGTTCAAGATGCTCACCCTTGCTCAGGTTCTTCAAGCGCTGATGGAAGAAGACTGGATGGTGTCAATCGATTTACAAGATGCGTATTTTCATATTCCCATTTTGAAGTCGCACAGAAAGTATCTCCGTTTCACGGTTGGGTCGCAACACTACCAGTTTGCGGTCCTTCCGTTTGGCCTTACTACTGCGCCACGAGTATTTTCCAAGGTGATGGCAGTGGTGGCAGCACATCTCAGGAGGTCGGGGATACCTGTATTCCCGTATCTGGACGACTGGCTGATCAAAGCAGAGTCGCCGGAGAAGGTGCTCCATCACCTGCAGGAGACAACTCAGTTGTTGCACAGGTTCGGTTTTTCGATAAATATACCCAAATCTCACCTGGTGCCCTGCCAGCGCAACCTGTTCATAGGTGCTGTACTGGACACTACTGTATGTCGTGCATTCCCTCCACCTCAAAGGATTCACAACATACAGGAAATGATTCCTTTGTTTTACAATGGAGCGGTCGTTCCAGTCCTGAAGGTCCTTCGCTTGCTCGGTCTGATGGCTTCTTGCATTCTGCTGGTCAACCATGCACGCTGGCACTCCAGTGGTGCCTCCGCAGGCAGTGGTATCAACACAACAGGGATCTCAGGGAGCCAGTGAGGATCTCCAGAGAAACTGCAGCGGATCTGAATTGGTGGAGTGTGGAAGGCAATCTGTCACAAGGAAAGCCTTTTCATCTACCTCCATCGGTGGCCACAGTGATAATGGATGCATCCACTCTAGGGTGGGCTGCTCATCTGGGGGATCTGTAGGTCAAAGGTCTTTGGTCTCCAGAGGAAAGGTTGCTTCACATCAACCTTCTGGAGATACGGGCAATACGTCTAGCACTCAAGGCCTTCCTCCCTTCCCTTCGCGGTCAGTCAGTTCAAGTTCTGACGGACAACACAACCGCGATGTGGTATGTCAACAAGCAGGGAGGAGTGGGGTCGCAGTGTCTCTGCAGAGAGGCTCTGAGTCTCTGGTCCTAGGTTCAGGACCATCAGATTTGTCTGATGGCAAGTCATCTGGCCGGAGTACTGAACGTACGTGTAGACACTCTCAGCCGGCAGTTCTCAGCCGACCACGAGTGGAGGCTCCATCCAGAGGTAGTTCGTTGGGTCTTTCGGACTTGGGGAACTCCTCTGGTGGATCTATTTGCCACTCACGAGAATGCTCACTGCCCGTCATTCTGCAGCCTCCAGTTTCCGATGCAGGGAGCCTTGGGGAACACGTTTCAGTTGAGTTGGGATTCACAGCTTTCACCCCCATACCCTGGATTCCTCGGGTTCTGAGGAAGGTTCGCCAAGACCGGGCCCAAGTTATATTGATCGCCCCGGATTGGCCAAGAAGGGTGTGGTACACAGATCTTCTCCACCTCTCCTCGTGCTCGCCGCTCCGTCTCCCTCACAGGGCAGATCTCCTCTCTCAGATGGAGGGGCAGGTCTACACCCCACCTCCAGACCTTACACCTTCATGCCTGGAGATTGAACGGGGCAACCTGAGTTCCTTTTCTCTCCCACACGATGTGGTGGATGTCATTTTGTCAGCCAGGCGTGACTCCACTAAGTCCATTTATTCCTATAGATGGTCTAAGTTCGTTGTTTGGTGTGGGGAGAACTCCATTGACCCTTTAAGGGCTTGTTTGTCCAATATCCTTCAATTTGCTCTCTCCTTGGCCCAGCAGGGTTTTGCGGTGGCAACTATTAAAGGTTATTTGTCTGCCTTATCGGCTTTCCTGGTTTGCCGGACCAGCCCTCTTTGTTTAAGTCACCTATTGATTCATCAAGGGCCTTACCAATAAATTTCCACCAACTCCTTTTATTGTGCCTCAGTGGGACTTGAACCTCTTACTTACTTTCCTGATGGGTTCGCCTTTCGAACCATCACACAAGTGTCCCTTGAGGTTTTTGTCCTTTAAAACTGTTTTTCTGATAGCAATTACCTCGGCAAGGAGGGTAAGTGAGCTTCAAGCTCTAAGTTCAAAGCCCCCGTTTTTATCCATTCAAGCTGATCGGATGTTTCTCAGGACCAGGGCTGCTTTTCTGCCAAAGGTGGTAACTCCTTTCCACCTGGGGCAGTCCGTTGCCCTCCCTACCTTTTATCCTCCCCCTCACCCTACCAAGGAGGAGGAGAGACTTCATCGCCTGGACCCTAAGAGGGCGGTGAGCTTTTACCTGGACAGGACGAGTGAGTTCAGGTCAGATGACCAGCTGTTTGTCGGATTTGCTGGCTGCAGAAAGGGGAAGGCAGTGCACAAGAGCACGCTATCAAGATGGATAATTTTATGCATCAAGATCTGCTACTCCCTGGCGGGTAAGGAACCTCCAGAGGGTATAAGGGCTCATTCCACTAGAGCTAAGTCTGCAACGTCTGCTTTGGCTAGAGGTGTGCCTGTAGAGGACATTTGCAGAGCTGCGACTTGGGCCTCCCTCCACACTTTCGCGAAGCATTACTGCTTCGATTCTGAAGTAAGGGGGGACAGCCGCTTTGCACGCTCTGTCCTCCAGGATTTCTTGGTATAGCAGAGTGGACACCCTCCTCCGTGAGTGGGGACTGCTGTGGGAATCTATTCACAAGGTGAGGAATCCACTGGCAGGTGTATCTATCAGAAGAGCAAGTTACTTACCTTCGGTAACGCTTTTTCTGGTAGATACAATATCTGCCGGTGGATTCCTCACTGACCCACCCACCTCCCCGTTGTCCACTCTTCTATACCAGAGTCATTATAATGTAATTTATATATGTATATTTATATATATATATTTATTATTTTCTATGGAAATGTTTATTTTTAAATGTTTTCCATCGTTGGCTTCACACTGTGTGTGTGTTTTATCATGTTATTTGGAGTGCCTGGGACTCACGTCTGAGCATACCCATCCCATTCGGGGTGACAAATGCAAAAACCACAGTTGATGGACAGAATGCAGAACCCCAAGTGGGATGGGTATGCTCAGACGTGAGTCCCATGCTCTCCACACCACTGGATTCAAGCAAGCTGGGCTGAAGACGGCTGGAATGCCAGAAACCGGTCCTCGGAAGCTTGTTTCCGGTCCTGGGAAGGCATGGCTTGGCAGTTCGGGCTGGACTGTTCCCATGAGGCACAGGGTCAGACTGATTTGCATATGGCCATGTCTGAACTGGGGTGGTGTGGAGTGCAAAAAAAAATGATGATTTAGGCCCAGATCTCTGTACTGGGGTGAATGTATGACATTGTTCTGCATTCTGTCCATCAACTGTGGTTTTTGCATTTACCAAGAAATTACACAGTAAAAGCATGTGTGGTAAAGACGCATTCGTGGTTTAGGCTGCATGGTAGAGGCATGCATGGTTTATCCAGTTGTGCCTCTATCATACAACCCTTACCAGGTACCAGAACAGATTCTGTAGATTTCACATCAACTTGCTCCGTCCCGTCTCTGAGGCATACTCTTATATGATTAATAAAGTTTTATCCCTTATGTGAATCTCGTCTGTCTCAAAGGGATTGGGGGGGTTAAAAAAAGTGGCAGACATCAGATCTCTTCGATGCGGAGGCATAGCACAAGCCTCTGCTGTGCATAAGGGCCCCAACCTTTCAAGGGACCTTCAATTCCTATGGGGGCCCACATTCAGCTCAAGTTCAATGTATATTTCTGAGTTATGGGAATACCAGGAGCCCGCTCATTACATTCTGCAGGGGCCCCATTATGGCACTGCTGGGGTGGTGTGGAATACTGCTCCATGAAGTCACATCTAGGTGGTTCAGGAGTTGAGTTGGAGCCGTGGTGGCATCTGCTGGTGCAAGAGAGCCTCTTCTGGATCCAGACTGTCATCTGGACAGAATTATGTGGTGACAAACTTGTAGGCAGCAGTATCCATCAGGACTAGAGAATGTATACTGAAGCAATGCACTGGAGCACTAGGCAGATCCAGTGGGTCTTTGTCATGTGCAAGTTGCATGTGACAAGCCACGAGCGATAGTCTCTTTAAAAAGGACGGACTTTGGACAGTCAGAGGACGGATCAGAAAACCAACAGCATGTCCCTCTCCTGCAGTCCAAGGAATGTGAGAAATTACAAAACCCATTCTTCAGAAGGTTTTAGCACACTGCTTAACTTTGCATACATCACAATTACAATGACCGGCAACAAATATTCAGTAGCCACTTACATGGACAAGTTTTTTCCAGATCAATCCAAATGAGAGAAACTTCTACCCCAACTGCTATATCCAGTGCACAATTCTCTGTCGGGGAGGGCTTTTGGGCATACAGCTGGGCGACTGGAATCCTAATACCCCATTTCCTTGTATTTAACATGCACATTCAAATTAGGCATGCAACTGGCCCAGGTAAAAATTAAAGTTCAGCCTAACGCTCAGTGGTTTGTCGACACCCATCTCTTGGCAATAAAGTATGGTTTGTTTCATCAGTCCTGCTATATACCACTTAACATACTATTGTTGGAATAGTACACAAAACACGTTTAAAACATTTAACACAGACAATTAACGTTTACCAACTTTTAATTAAAAAAAATTACAAAAAAGAACGTTATATTTATATACAAAAGATCTACATTTGTTAAACTCTAATTAGAAGTGTACATATATTTTTTTACAGTGCTACACCTTTTAACTCTTATTTTGATCTGTGAAAAGTTGTAGAGCCTTCTGAACCAAGTTGCCCTCAATTCCACTGTGACAGGCCAGCAGTAGCGTCCAAGTTATCCTTAGTTGAGACTGGAGTCATTTTTGATGTTCTCAGCTCTTCAGAATGGAGGAGAGTAGGCAAAGTTTATGGAGCAAATGCACAGGATAGGGAAATGTCTGGTAAAACAGAAGTTGTGCTCTCTGGCAAAAACCCGGTCTGAAACATTAGTCCACCCAAAAACAGATTGAAATGTATGTTGGTTGGTGCAGATGCATCTGAACAAGTAGAAAAATAAGAATGAAATGCATGTGTGCAAATGCAGTTGGCAGCTAGGACCACTGCTCCAATGTAACTATTGCGCTGCATAATGTTAAGCAACTGAGAAGCACAATTATTGCTTTTCCTGTAACTTCATTAGAACCACTCAGGTCTCACTGACTAATCTGTCTACATTGATGGTCCTTCTTCTCCCCACCTCCCTCATGTTCAAGCCCTCCCTTGTGCGCCACAGTTCTACTTTCTGCCAAAACAATCGTCTTATTTATACAGCTTCTGTATATTCCATCACAGCCTGGCTCTTCTTCAGAAGATACTAAGGATAGATGGGCATCTTAATGACAGGTTCCTCCAGTGTACAGGAGCACAGTGCATTTTTTCAGTGGAACTAAATACCATTTTACTCAACAGATGGAAGCGGACAGCAGCAGGATTTTTATAATACTGCAACAGCAACGATGCAGGTGTCTCAATTAGAGAACTGGTGGTACCAGGACCCATACCAACTGACGTTTTATCAAACCCAATCTAAAACTGCGGGGCTGGCATCTCCTCCTCCCAACTAGTCTTGTACTTTTCCCAAAAGCAGCTCTTCTGCAGTAAGATCCCGATAATGTTGATTAAAACTTCTATGAAGTCTGAACATTTACAGTTTTATTCACTGGGGGTGGGGGGGTTACTGGGATGGGTGGAAGATTCGCACTCAAACACTTTTTAGTTTGTGCATCCTCATTAGTAATTAAAATGCCCTTATAAGGAAAAGAAAAGTGTCCAGCACAGAAGACTAGAGTTTGAAGGACAGCTGTCTTTTGGGACCTTCACCAAGCATGTGGTAAGGCACATTTTACATATTCTGCAGGTACTTTACATGGTGAGACAGAAGAACTGCACTACCCGGAAAACATGCTCATAGTTAGAGCTATTTTTTCTGCCTGGGATCTCAAATCAGCAGTTATAATGTTGTACCAGCACACAACCGTAAGGAACAGCATGCATGCAAAGTTCTTTAAGAACGTGCAGAATATTCAATTACAGCCTAACATGACTTGGATGATCCCCAACTTCCCCAAAAGCGTGGATTACCAATGAGTCTCTGCACACCATACAAAGGTGGATGACCCAGAGTCAAGTAGTGAAGTTTGTGGGGTTGTTGAGAAACATTTCCTTTGAGGAGTACAGTCTCCTGCATAAGGGCTGCTATGACGTCTGATGAGAACAGTCTTAATACTGCAAGGGCCACATTTCTGTAATACATTTCCTGAAAGTCTGAATTACCCACATATACCCAAGGCGTCGGGCAAAGTCACTCAAATGTTTGCCGTTTACTTTTTCCTTGGTTAATGCCCACCTTTGCAGTGCTTTTACACAGTTGCCTGATGTCACAGGAACTATGTACCATGCCAATTTTTAGTTGAAGTTTTAAACAACCTTAAATCTAGATCTAACCTACATTTTTGGGATATCTACAAACTAAGTTTCAAGCAGACTGAACACATGTGGCACTATTGTGGCTATCCACAATACCTGGAATCGATCTGACTCATGAATATACACTGCTCTCTCTCTCTCGCTTAACCCCTTGCATGCTGATGACGGCCCCCATCCGTCATGCATCACGGTGGGCATGTGCTGATGACGGCTGGGGGCCATCATGAACCCGCCCACTCTTTAAAACGGCCGCACAGCGAGAAAATTCGCTGCGCACGCAAGGGGTTAATGCTTCGGGATTTAGGAACAACCAACGAAAAACTCAATGTAAAAACTATTAAAACTTCAACTTCTGATATTCTGGGGAAGCCACATGGCCCCTGAATCAAGTAACTATCAGTGTAAGACCACACAGTATAATTAGCTCAATACCAGATCCACGGTTTTCTTCGGTGCCTTTTTCCTTACAGCACACCATCTTATTTTTGTTGAGACAATTACTTTAATTGTTTTCAAGGCTCAGTGAGCCTTCATGGTAAGGGGAATATAGGATCGACTATAGCCAACTGAAGTTGTAACATATAAGAGTTTTGTAACAAAGACGAAAACAAGTCAAAGTCTTAACATGTCAAAAAGTCTGTGCATTCTACTTGTTTCTATAGAAACACAACCTGTACTAGCCTGGAGAAACCGAATAGCTAAAATCAGAACCAAAACATGTTCTACTTCTGTTTTCTATTCAAGAGTTCTACCCAAGTATACAACAATAATGAACGGATGGACTGGAGGCAGATGATCTTAAGTGTATGTTGCACCTCCACAGATGCTAGACTATGTACGTTTTTGATTTCTCATGCCTACAACTGTGAAAATATTTTACAAACCTGGATTCGGAAATATCCATGCAGTGTAAAACTTAACTACTCAACTGAAGATATGTGGCAGCTAATGACGGTTCAGTACAAATATTTGCCATTCTGAAGGTTTTGCAGATTTAGATTAATAGATTATAACCTATGTCTATATCTTTAGGGCTACTTTGAAGATCAAAAACATGCATTAAGCAGTGCACGCAGTGCAGCATAATCGCAATAGGCCCCTACCATCCTCAGATCAATGTCAATGTTAGGGCATTGCTATAAAGAAGTCCGTCCAGCATTTATTGGATGAACACCTGATTGCACAGCTTCTGCAAGGGAAGCTTTGGTTGTAGAGCTGTCTGCCTACAGGTCACCCTAATTACTGTCCACTTGTATAAGGGACAACGCACATCTAACACATGCCCTCTGAGGAAGTGAACTGGTGTTTATACTTCAATTAACTTGGTTGACTGAGAGCAGAAAGTACATTTAGTGCAAGGAAAAATAGTTTGAAATTTTGAATTCACAATCTGCTTCTCCCCACGTGCAGACGCCCCTGAATTTACCAAATATTTTACCTCTGGGAGAATCATACATTTTATAGGAGTGTAGAACACTCACAGGAAAAATCTGGGGGAGGGTAGTAAATTAAATCCGAATAGTGTGCAAAGACAGCTTGTTCCTTTTTGGGAGAAGAAAAGACTACTTTATGTGGAGCAGGGTACTCATGGCAGAGCTCCAAACATGTATCAACGTGACCGTAGTGCTTCATGAACTACAACACAGGGGAAAGAGACGTGGCTAGGGGCAGATTGTGCCTAGTAGTAAGAGGTACTTTCTATTTAGGAGCTGTCGTGTACTAAAAAAAACAATACGCATGCTGAAGCTGCAAACTAAAACATCTGCAGGAACCAACAGTTCAATAAAATAATATTCGGTGGAGAAAGTCTACCACGGGCAGAAAAAAAGCTACAATGTTCTAAAACATCCTTCATCTTACAGTATTTGTGGGTTTGGCAGATTTTACATCGCCCATTTATAAGGCACTAGTAAAAACTTGTCCCTATCAGGCTGAAATGGAAACACCCTTCTAACCCTGCTGCCTCAGAGTTTAACTGAGAGAAACCCGTCGCAGCACTCAACTTTCAGCGATCTAAACATTTCAAGGACGGCGTGTTAACCGATTGCTAATACAGGATAATGTTTAGGCATTATGCATTTCATCATTTGTCCAGAATATCACCCTTGTGACACTGGACTCCCTGTCCAAGGAACGCTCAGATTTCCTTAGTAAGCCCAATGTGGCACCTCCGTCCAGAACAGTGGCCAGGTCCTAGCCTTGGCGGTTGCGGAAGTCAACACTGTGTACTACTATAAAACATGTTGCCACCTGCAACTGAAGACTACATCATCTCTGATAGCTGGGAATACTGATCTATCCACAGAACAATGCAGCTCCTCAACCAGTAGCTTTCATTAGCAGCAATGTCAATGATAGACGAACTGGACCTTGATCCCATATGCCTCGTTTTTGGTACTGCCTGGTATGTGTGATGCGGACATGCTCAACAGAATATCTCAAATAGGCAATATTCTGTAGACACTGAGCACCCACGCAGTGTGCATATCGAGATTTGAGCGAAATGAACCATCTCCAGTTAAACTTCCAAACCGCAACGAAAACCCAGAGATGTGGATGAAAAACATTTGCAAACACTTCTAACTGTACTTTACCCAGGTTCTTTTGGCATTACCAGGGTAGTCACTGACCACATAAACAGAATCACCATTGTCCTTCTGACAAGTGCTGCGTTCAAGCCTATCATGTGCAGAACAAATAGTACCCAGTCTTTAAACAAAGGATAAACTTGAATGTCCAGGTCATGGGTTTGGACAACCCAAGTCCCAAATTTCCAAAATGGAACAAACCTCATTAGACCAATCATAGTACATTCAGATGGCTAGTAAAATGCATGTGATTCCTACCCTGGTCTTTAATGCACAAAAATAATCTACTCCTGGTATCTTAGAAGAGGGTAAATAATGTGCGAGAAAGAGGATGTCACATATAGCTGCTCTGGCTAAAAAGGAAAAACCATTCTCTTGGTCAACATCTGCGCCAGGATCCTTGCCTCTTCTCAGCAGAGGACTGTACCTTTGCCTTTCCGCTGCCACCAAGAGGGGCAAGATATCTCCTAGGCCTGCCTACTGCACATGAACAAGGAGAGGTTCACCACTTAATTGCCCATTGCAAGAAGGACTAACACTAGGTGTTTACCTCTCCGTCAGAAACAGAGCACTACCTGGGTCATGTCTGCACCAGAACAAGCAGCACCAACATCCCTCACCAACCCCAACCACTGCAGATGTTGGAATTTAGGACAGCCTCTGGGAAACACTAAGCAATGTGTGCTGAGTTTCTATGAGGTGAATAGCAACCTCCCTCCATATTTATTACATGGCTTCCTGGACGAGAGGGAGTGTTAACAGCAGAGAGCACGAGAGAGATGGCACAAGTAGTCATCGTTTCACTTTTGCATCTTCTTTGATCTTCCAGAGCATCAGTTCCATGCAAGAGCAGGCATCTTCGCTCGAATCATGCCCATCCACTGTTGGAATAAACAAATCACAGCAAAAGATTTATTAATGAGTCTTCAGGAATAGATTCTGCCCAATGTCTTTAACACAAAAAAACAAACAAACTATTCCTATTGGAAGACCAATTACTAAACAGTAAAATATTTGAGCAGTGACCACAAACTCATTCATTTTTATCCCGTATTAATTAAATACTATAATAATGAATTGAGTTTGCAACCACTCATTCATAAAATAAGCAATCCACCAATACATTTCAATTCAAGCTAAAATTCCCATCTTACCTGAAATATATACATTCAACTGAAGCACAGACATTTTTAACTACCAGGCGTATGATTATTACGGACTTTTCAAACCTCTACCCACAACCGATCAACACCACAGACCATCTAAGGCCACCAAAGGCTCCATCTCACCTACCATCACACACATCAAACCACAGACCACTCACTAGAACTTGTAATCTCTGCCTTACGCTTGCCTTTGGGAAATAAAGAGACTACGGCCATGCCTGGATGAAGTATAGATACGAGATCGACAATACGAGCCATTAAATGTTGCGGTTGTGCATTGTGTCCTTAAGAATGCTACAGGGAGTGTAGTCAAGTGTGGACCTGATAGGTATGGGCTGTTGCAAGAAGTGATATGCATACAGAATTTGCTAAATGCGGCTGAAATATTTATCAAGCATGAGTGCTGCTTGCGTGTGCAGATCTCTCAATGTTACACCGGTGTTTCATTTTCAAGTGTGTATTAGAGAATGGGGTGCTGATTCTGGAAGTAATGTGCATACACGTGAGATCATTGATGTGCACTCATGCTGTAGTGCTAAGGTAGAGTATGGGACATGAACAGAAGACTGCTCAAGCATGAATAATGCATACATGAATACTCAACCAGAATCAGTAGATGTGCTTGCCTATTGTATCAACAGTGTTAAGTTAACAGGGCATGTGGCACTGTTTGCATGCTGCAAAGATGTGATCATGTAATTATCCATATGAGCTAGTCCGGTTCAGAGTAAAGCACAACAAAAATATTTGTCATTAAAGCATCTTTAGTTTTACAAATCTTAAACAAACGATACGGTAATTCTTTCCAATTGCAGATACACTCTGTGTCCTGCTCTATAGATACTGCCCTAGTATCCTCACCATGATGTAGCCCAATTTAGAGACAAAAAGATCTCATTAGTACTTTCACAAAAGCAGCTGGAACTTTTACTGGATTCATTTTAACCAGTTCAACACACCCAAGGTCCTGGCGGACTCTAGGTGCATGTCAAATTCAACTATATCGGAGTCTTTTACTCAGTTTTGCTTTTGAAATGTTCTATTAAGGATCTCAAAGCGTTCAACCACAAACGTGAAAAACTGTTTTTCATCACCAAATGAACATTGTTTAATCAATGATTTGTAGAGTGCTGCTCATCACCCACAAGGGTATCCAGGCATGGAGTGCAGGGGAGTGGATGCGGTCCAGAGGTGGAGTAGCCATTCCAGGTCTTGGCAGCCAGGTAGGGATACGTGCAGCTGCCGCTTCTGTGGAAGTGGGGAGTGTGTCGAGGAGGCAGGGCGTAGCTGTCTGCCGGGTTGGTGGAAGTTCAGTCTGTGGCTGAGGTAGGCTGGTCCTTTGTTTTGCAGGACCTTGTAGGCGTGGGTCAGCAGTTGGAACTGGAACCTCATTTGGATGGCTTGGGTGACGGTGCATCTGGTGTTGATGGGGAGCCATTTAAATCTGGAGGATGAGGAAGCAGGCTAAGGAGACCGTGTTTATCTGCTTCTTCATGGTGACTAGTATGATGCTCAGGTTTCTGCCGCGGTCTGAGGGAGTGGGCGAGGGGCCCAGTTCTGCTGGCCACCAGGAATCGTCCCATGGGGAGGTGTTGCTCTAGAAGAGTACCTCTGTTTTGTCGGTGTTGTTTGAGGCATTTGTTGTGCATCCATCTGGATACGCTGGTAATGCACCTGTAGAAATTGATTTTGCCATTTGTACGGTTCAAGGATAGGGAGAGGATGAGCAAAGTGTCGTCAGCGTATGATATGATGTTCATACCATAGGATTTGACCAGCGTGGTCAGGGAGGCCATGTAAGTATTGTACAGGGTTGGACTTGGTGAGGACCCTTGGGTAAGGCCGCAGATGTTTTTTGGGCCTAAGGTGTAAGGCGGGAGGTAAGAGACGTGGATCAGGGCTGCAGTCTCTCCCTGGTCTACGATGTTATCTGTGGCTGCGATCAGGGTGGTTTCTGTGCAGTAATGAGCACTGAATCCAGATTGGGAAGGATCCAGGAGGCTGTTGATCCCTAGGTGGTTGGAGAGTTGTCTGTTTATTGCTTTCTCCTGGACTTTAGCCGGGAACGGGAGCAGGGAGATGGGCCGGTAATTCTTGAGTTCTCGGTCAGCAGAAGATAATTTTTCTTAACAGAGGTTTTACTTCTGTGCATTTCCATTCTTCTGGGAAGGAGGCAGAGGTGATGGATGAGTTAAGGATGGTGGTGAGTTTCTTACTGATGACGTTTCTCCCCAGGTTGAACATGTGGTGTGGGCAGGGGTCTCTAGGTGCTCCTGAGTGGATGAAGCTCATGATGGTAGCCTTGGTTTGTATAGTTAGTTGATCCCACATAATGATTATAGTGTTTGAGGTGGAATTGCTGCTGTTGCAGAGTTTGTCAGAGTTGTTGCTTGTTAGTTGCAGGTTAAAGTGTTCGCATTTGGTGGTGATTTTGTTGCAGAATAAGTCTGCAAGGGTGTCACAGAGCTCCTGTGAGGGGGTTACAGTGTTCTCGTTTGCTCAGGGGTTGGTGAATTCTGATGATGCTGAAGAGTTCCTTGCTATGGTTGGGGCTAGCTTCAAGGCGGGTGGCTAGGGCTTCCTTCTTGGTATTTTGCAGGCTTATGTGATATTTATTGAGAGCCACTTTGAAGTTGGCTTGGTTGCTGGGTGCTTTCTTGGTGCGCCAGATTCTTTCTAGTAGTTTGCCAATTCATTTAATTCAGGAGTAAAGCAGCTGGTGCGTTTGGAGGGTCTGCTTGTTTTGTGGGTTAGAGAGGTGCGATTGTCAGTGCAGTTAGTGATGCAGGTGTTGAAATTTGGATGGCCGCCTTGAGGTCGGCATAGGTTTCCGGGGGGTTTTGAGGGTGTTGGTCCATAGATTTTCTGTTACCTTGAAAAGACTGTTTACGGTGACAAACATTTTACGTTCAGGTGGGAAAAAAGTGTTGACCAAATCACATGTCCATTCGCATATAGTCACTTGAAGGATAGCCGAAAGCTAAAAAAGAAGTTAAGAGAAAATATCCGATAGAGACATCTAGCCGCAGATTCCTTAACTTTGAATTCTCTCCAGGCCCCAGTCAGTTTGTTTTTGGCCTCCTCGAGGCCTTTAGCGTCTGGAACAGTGTACTCATGCCTTCGGAATTTAAAACGTGCAAGACCTGTACGTTGCAGATGTCAGCAACGGATCTACATACCATTTTTATGTGGTGCTTGGAATAGCAGCACGAATGAGGAGTGAACCACCTGTCAGAGGCTGTAGCCCAAGTCGTTATGGGAACGTCGGATGAAGTTGCTGTTGGCTCAGCTGTCCTGTTCAGAAACCAAGTAGTGTTGATTATCCTTCTGTTCCGAGGCTCCTGCTCACAGCAGATCGAGGAGTCGTTCCTGTGGACGCCGCTCTCCGAGGAGCCATTCCCGTGGACGTCGCTCGTCGAAGTCAGGTAAATCGCACCGGAAGGGTTCAAAGTCACGGAGGCCCTCGGCCTCGCGAAGTCGTGACGCTGGTGTCAGTTCCAGGGAGAACCTGGCTTGGCAGTTCGGGCTGGACTGTTCCCATAAGGGACAGGGTCAAAAGGTATTTGCATATGGCAGGGTCTAAACTGGGGTGGCATGGTGAGCAAAAGAACAATAGATTTAACCCAGATCTTTTGAGTAGGGGTGAATGTACGATTTATTCAGCATTCCGTCTATCTTTTGTTTGCATAGCACTTTTCTCAGTTATAATGCAAGCAGCTCAACAAAGAATTCATCCTTGCCGTGGACAGCCCCTCCTGATAAGGAGGTCCGCAGACTAGACAACATTGGTAAGAGCTTCTCAGCCATGGCCGCTACTTCGATTAGAGCCTCCAACACGCTGGATATCTATGGGTGATAAGACAGCCAGAAGTGGTCTGACATTTCATTACTCTTGGAGAATCTCCCAGAGGATAATAAAAAAATTAAAAAAAATTAAAAAAAGAAGTCCAGTAAATCCTCATGGAAGGGCAAGGGTCTCTTCAGAGATCAGATGTGGCAGTGAACATTTCTTCCACTGCCTTTAGGCAAATGGCAGGGGCAGCAGTATAGCATTGCCAAGGATGGCTGAAAGCAACGTCATTTCTAAAAGAGGTGCAAATCAAGCTCCTCCATATGCCTTTCTGTGGGGAGAACCTGTTTGGAAAACATGTGGATGATGCTTTGCAGTCCATAAAATAGGACACCTAGACTACTCGTTTATTAGGCACTTTACAGCAAAGGCACTTTTAATCCTTTTGGGGCAGAAGCCAATTTAATACTTGGCCACAATTCCAACAGAGATATCAACCCAACTTACAGGAGTGTTTTCGAGCCAATGGCAGAATCCACCTACTCTAGCTAATCAGTAAGTCGCCGTCCTTCAGCTGGAGAAAAGACCCGGGATACTTCCAGAAGACAATGATATGACACAGTCTCCTGTCAACTAAGTCCCACTTCAATTCGGCAATCTCCTTTCCAAATTCTTCAATCACACGAAGCTCATCTCTTTCAACAGACGAGTGTTGGACGTGATACAACATGGTCACACCCTGGAATTTGTTTACAAGCCTCCCAATCTCCTTCCCTGCAAAGCATTACATCGTTATCTTCCATTTTAAAGAAGGACATTTAATTGCTTCTATCCAAGGGCACAATAGAGGAAGTCCTGTTCAATCAGCACAACATGGGATTCTATTCCAACTCCTTCCTCATCAAAAAGAGGTCAGGAAAGTGCAGGGAGGTGATGAATCGGAGGCTCTTAAACAACTTCATCAAACAGCCCTTCAGGATATTATCTCTGCAGGAGATTCTGCAACTGGTGGACGCAGGGGACTCCATATCTTCACTAGTTCTGCTGCTCTCATATTTCTACATCCCAAAACATCTGAAGGACCGAAGGATTCTCAGGTTCGAGGTGGCAGGGTGCCATTATCAATTCAAGATGCTCCCTTTTGTGTTCAGATCGTCTCCAAGGGTATTTACCAAGTGCATGGCCCCCGTGGCGGTCTTTCTCAGATATTCAGGACACCAGGTGTTCCCTTACCTGGACGACTGGTTGATAAAGGATCCTTCTTTTCACTCAGAAAAACCGGCCACCAAGGCCTGTCTGCAAATTTTCCAATCCCCAGGCCTCAAGCTCAAGAGGTGAAAATCCTCCCTCATTCCATCCAGATCGGCTGTGTACCTAGGAGCAATTCTACACACAAAGGTGTCAAAGGCTTTTCCCATGGAGGAGAGGATTATCCGCTTACAGTCACTCACAGAATCCCCATCTTCAAAAGAGTTCACTTCTGTAAGAACATACAAGTCCATGTTGGGGATGCCATCCTGCATCCCATTAGTCCCACACTGTTGTCTTTACATGTGACCTCTGCTAGGAGCAACTCAATGCTCAGTGGATCTAGTGGCACTCAGTGGTGGCTGGTGAGATTCCTAAGTGGTGAGCCGTAAAAGTTAGCCATGGCTTTGACATAGCAAGCGAGCAAAGCAAGGGAGCCTGACTATCATAAGTGTGTTTGGGCGGAGAGTTCAACTGGAAAAACAAAATAGGAAATGCCACATTTTTAAAATTATTTTTAACAAAGAGCTTTGTGAGAACACAAGAAAGTTTAGAAAGCAATTATAAATGTGTGATCTCAAAATATTAAAAAAAATTAAATCTCATCCCATATCTTAGCGCAATAAATATGGCCAACATTTATAGAAGCAAGATAAATTGACTTCAAAATTCACTGAAATGTATTTTATCTACACGTAGGAACATTTCACTTTAGCACATCAGATTATTTTAAACCTGAGAAACAGTCCTGCCCTCCCCTTATGACAATGCCATTAGTTAAATAAGAGGCAAGTCAGCTGTCATCTATACGATATACATTATACATGTGTTGGACAGGCCACATGAAGGGCTCGCTCCCTCCCCTCATGACAGGGCCCGGACACCGGCCCTCCAGGTGCTACCCACAGAAGCAACCCGCTCCCCGTCCCCTACGGGACTCCTGCCCCCGGACATCTCTGTATCATTGGGCCGGGCCACTGTCAGCTCCATTGTCCGGCCCGGCCGCCATCTTGGACACTGCACCACGAGGCCGCATGGCCTCAACTCGACCCTAACCCTGGGCCCGGCCAGGCCCCGACATCCCGGCACCACCATCCACCCAGGAGGTGAACGAACCACTTGGCAGGTCAATGGGAGAAAGAAGTGTCAATGGCTCTCCCCCGCCAGGTGCCGATCGCCCCCAGCTTCCCCGGGCGCTGGCTCCACCCCCCTGCTGGGTGTCTGGACTTCCTCATCCCGGACCTCCCGACCTCCAAGTGCGAGGGTCCGGACTTCAAAGGGCGCCAGACCTATAACTGGGGCAGCTCCAGAGCAGGAAGGCAGTTGTATCCTGGAGTCGAGAGACACCGTGAAGAACTCATCCTTGACGGACTACTGGCGCTGCCGTAGCCCTGCCTTGTGAACTGTCGTCCTGCCCGCTGGCGCTGCCGCGGCTCTCTGCAACCTTCATCCTCGTCGGGACCTGCTGGCACTGCCGCGGCCCGTTGTAACTTCCATCTTCGTCGGGACCTGCTGGCGCTGCCGCGGACCGTTGCCACCTACGATCCCCTCGGGACCTGCTGGCGCTGCCCGTCCACCTAGAACACCAAGCTCGAGGATTGTGAGCTACCCATCATCTCATCGGAACTACCAGATTGGTAACAAGACTGTCCCGCTACCCCCTTTCCCTAACCGAGACTCTATAATCGAGGGGACCCCTGAGTCCTGACCTCCTTGTACCATTCTATCGTACCTCAAGTTTGCTTATAAAGAACGTTGAACTTTATCTTTGTGTAGTGTCCATCTGTGGGGGGGAAGTTACTCGTCTGTACGATCGCTGGAGACGGCCCTCACCGGAGGCCTCTCCCCTTGTCCTCGGCCGACCCTCCAGGTCCCGTCTAACATTGGGGGCCAGCGGCGCGATCCGAATCAACGCGTACGTACAGAAAGTGACTCACCCCACGACTAAACCACAATGACAACCAAAGAGAGCACAGAAAAATTCCAGATGGAGAAATTGGAAGAGTACAACCATCGTGAGTTAAAACAATTTTGCATCGAACTAGGCATTGCTACCACCGGTCTGAGCACGAAAGACGATTTCAAGCACGCCATTGAGTCTTGGGCGGAAACCGGGGCTGCCAGACCCCCGGACCAAGACCGTGCAGCATCAGAGATCAACACCACTGCTCCCGAAGAGCGGAGAACGGGTCTCTCACAGGAAGAAACAGACTACACGAACTAGAGATGGCACGACTCAAGATGGACGGTGAACTAAAGCTAGCGGAACAAAAACTGAACTTGGAACACCTACGGCTCCGAGAAGAGCGGGAAGAAAAACAAAGACAAAGAGAACTCGAAGAAAAGAGACTAGCGTACGAACACGAGCGCAAACTGGCAGAGATAGAACTACGGAAGCAAAACAAAGACCTGGGGGTGCCCGAGCAACCGCGCACCCCAGGAGCTACAGAACTAAAGGTCCACATCCCCAAGGATGTCGTCCGAGAGTATTTCCGAAACGACGACATACAACAGTGGTTCAAGGCCTACGAGATCGCCATGACCTCCCACCGGATCGATCGAAATGACTGGGGAGCCGGTCTATGGGGGAGGTTCGTCAATGAAGGCCGCGATGCCCTGTTACAGCTGCCAGACCATCAAATGACGTCCTATGATCACATGAAGGCCGCCCTCCTCACTCGATATGGACTCACACCCGAGATGTACCGCCAGAGGTTCCGCGACTGCACCCGGATCCCGGGTACAACTTGGGTAGAATATGTGAACTATTTTAGCCGAGCCTTCGAAGGGTGAATCAAAGGTAGCCGAGTCACCACCTACGAGCAACTCTTCAATCTCATTGTATGGGAGCACCTCTCCAACAACTGCTTCGTCGAGCTCAGGCAGCACCTCCTCGACAGTAAATTGACTGATCCACGGCAGCTCGCCGCCGAGGCTGACCGTTGGGAGAGCACCCGAGTGGGCCGGAGTGGACCGAACGAACAGAACCGAAACAACCAAGGTCAGCACCGTCCCCGAGGAGGAGGAGGCCAGGGCCGGGGGAGAGACACCGTCCCGGCCGCTCCCGCTACCAGCACCCCGCCCCCGGCCAACCGGGGCAACCCCCCCGATGCGCCCGGGGTTCCGAGCCAATGTCACTTGTCACCGATGCCAGCGAGTCGGCCACTACGCCAATGATCCGAACTGCCCAAAGAACCAGACTCCGGGGCCCCGCCAGGTAGCTGCCGCCGCCCTGGGAGAGGAGGAAATCTCCGAAGAACATGAAGAATACGAACAGGAACAACAAGAATGGGAACCGGCCGCCATGGTTCTGGCGTGCCTAGGGGGAAGAGACATGATCCCGCGGGCTCCCCTACCCGCCAACACCAGAAAATACAGTCAGTGGGTGAACATAAATGGGCGCAGGGCTGAAGCCCTACGTGACACGGGGGCCAGTGTGACGGCCGTCCGCTGTCACCTGGTGACCCCAGAACAAATCCTGCCGAACGTTCTCTGCCCCGTCCGTTCAGCCGACAATTCTGAGAGCCTGTGTCGGATGGCCTGCGTCCCATTCGAGTGGGGAGGAGTATCCGGCATGCTGAAGGTGACGGTCCGCGATGATGCCCCCGTGGACTGTCTCCTGGGGAACGATCGAGAGTTCCCCGTGGGCCGCTGTGGAAAGAAGAGAGCACCTGGGGATGTTGGGCCTCCCGGACTGGGCGTGCGTAACCACCCGGTCCATGGCCGTCCGTGCCATCCCCCGACCTGAAGAACCCGAATGGCCGGCACCTCCTCCCCCGATCGCTCCAGTGGAGGACACCGACCAGACTGACCCCCCAGAACCAACCCAAGAAGGGCCCGCTCAGCCCCAGGACCTTCCAGACCTGGCTCAGTGGCGACAAGAAGGGGGACCCACCCAGGAACAGTTCCGCCAAGAGCAAAAGACCTGTCCCTCCCTCGAGGGACTACGACAGCAAGCACTCGCCCAGAGTGCGGGAGATACCGCCGGGGCTCACTGGATCTATTGGGACAATGATCTGTTGTATAGCGAACAAAGAATCGCGGAGTTGGGGGCCAGTCGAGTGTTGGTGGTGCCCCTCCGCTTTAGAGGCTTCCTGTTGAAATTGGCCCACGATGTCCCCCTGGCTGGACACTTGGGACAGGACAAAACCTACAACCGCCTGGTGACCCACTTTTACTGGCCAAGAATGAGAAACGACGTCCTCAACCACTGCCGGTCCTGCCCCACTTGCCAGGCCAGCGGGAAGAGCGGCCGCAAACTCAAGGCACCCCTGCAACCATTCCTGGTTGTTACCACCCCGTTCGAAAAGGTGGGAATAGACATTGTGGGGCCCCTGGACCCCCGAACAGCACAAGGACATCGATTCATCCTGGTACTGGTGGACCACGCCACCCGTTATCCCGAGGCTGTTCCCCTGCGAACGGTAACAGCCCCGGTGGTCGGCCGAGCCTTAATGGGGATCTTCTCCCGGGTGGGCTTCCCCCGGGAAGTCGTCAGCGACAGAGGCACGAACTTTATTTCAAAATATATGAAATCCCTCTGGCAGCAGTGCGGGGTCACCTACCGATTCACGACCCCCTATCACCCTCAAGGAAACGGACTGGTTGAGCGGTTCAACCGCACACTCAAGGGAATGATTATGGGGTTGGAAGAGCCCCTCCGCCGCCAGTGGGATGTGCTACTCCCGTGCCTCCTCTTCGCCTACCGAGAAGTCCCCCAGAAGTCCCTCTGCTTCAGCCACTTCGAACTCTTGTACGGACACCCTGTTCAAGGGCCCCTCAGCCTAGTCAAAGAAGGTTGGGAGATGGCCCCCCTGAAAACCCCTCCAGACGTCTACAAGTACCTCCTGACCCTACGCAATCAAACCAGACGGTTCAGAGAAATAGCAAAAGCGAATCTTGAAGCCAGTCAGGAGGACATGAAAAAATGGTACGATCAGAATGCCTCCTCCATAGAGTTCGAACCTGGCCAGCAAGTATGGGTGATGTCCCCCACCGAACCTTGTGCCTTGCAGGACAAGTGGACAGGACCCTTCAAGGTAATCGAGCGCAAGAGCCCCGTCACCTATCTCATCGATATGGAATCTCCCCGGAACCCCCTCCGGGTCCTCCACGCCAATAGACTCAAGCCCCACTTTGTGCGCTCGGAGCTCAGCCTACTGATGGCTACAGACAGTGGAGCGGAAGAAGACTCCGAGCCCCTCCCTGACCTACTGAGGACCCGTGAAAAAGATGGTTCAGTGGACGGGGTCCGACTCTCAGAGGCCCTAACCCCGGAACAGCGCCAAGACTGTCGGGCCTCCTGCTGCAATTTGCGACCCTGTTTTCCCTCACCCCAGGGGTCACCCCCTGGTGCTTGCACGACGTGGACACTGGAGACAGTCCCCCTATCAGACATCAGGCGTACCGCGTACCAGATCGGGTACGTGCCTGCATCCAAGAAGAAGTGTCAAAAATGCTCACCCTCGGGGTCATCGAGCCCTCGGACAGCCCCTGGGCCAGCCCAGTCGTGCTGGTCCCCAAAGCTGCTGCCCCGGGCACCACTCCTGAGCTCCGATTCTGCGTCGACTATCGAGGTCTGAACGCCGTCACCAGAACCGACGCTCATCCTATCCCCCGAGCAGATGAACTGATCGACCGCATGGGGGCTGCCCGCTACCTCAGCATCTTCGACCTGACAGCGGGCTACTGGCAGATCGGCCTCACCCCCCGAGCCCAAGAACAATCCGCTTTCTCCACCCCCGATGGCCACTACCATTTCGAAGTCATGCCATTCGGCATGAAGAACGCTCCAGCCACTTTTCAGAGACTAGTGAACCAGGTATTGGCGGGTCTCGAAGAGTTCAGCGCCGCCTACCTGGACGATATCGCTGTGTACAGCCGCCACTGGTCAGACCACCTCCGCCACCTCCGAGAGGTCCTGCAGGCCCTCCAACAGGCCGGCCTCACAATCAAGGCCAGCAAGTGCCAAATCGGCCAGGGGTCCGTGACCTACCGCGGACACCAAGTGGGGAGCGGTCTGGTGGCCCCCCTTCAGCTCAAGATCGCTGCCATCCAGTCCTGGCAGCCTCCCGTCACGCAAACCGAGGTCCGAGCCTTCTTGGGGCTCACCGGATACTACCGACGGTTTGTGAAGGACTATGGCAGCATTGTGGGCCCCCTTACAGAGCTCACATCAAAGAAACACCCGAAAATGGTCAACTGGACTCCAGACTGTCAGGCGGCCTTCGAGAAACTGAAGGCCGCCATGTGCACCGCCCCTGTGCTCCAGGCTCCCGACTACAGCCGGGAATTCATCGTACAGACTGATGCCTCCGACCATGGCATCGGGCGGTCCTCTCCCAGCTGAACCCCGATGGACTTGACCAACCAGTGGCCTTCATCAGCAGACGCCTACTGGCCCGAGAACAGCGCTGGAGCACCATCGAGAGGGAGGCCTTCGCAGTAGTGTGGGCCCTCAAGAAGCTCCGGCCCTACCTCTTCGGTACCCACTTTCGGGTGCAAACAGATTATCGCCCCCTGCAATGGCTAATGCAGATGCGGGGGGAAAATCCCAAACTATTGCGCTGGTCCATCTCCCTGCAGGGGATGGACTTCACTGTGGAGCACCGACCTGGCCAGGATCACGCCAACGCGGATGGCCTGTCACGCTTTTTCCGCCTCGACGAAGAGAGTCCCCAAGAAGATGGGTGACTCTCCCCGCCTTCAGCTGGGGGGGACGCATGTTGGACAGGCCACATGAAGGGCTCGCTCCCTCCCCGCATGACAGGGCCCGGACACCGGCCCTCCAGGTGCTACCCACAGAAGCAACCCGCTCCCCGTCCCCTACGGGACTCCTGACCCCGGACATCTCTGTATCATTGGACCGGGCCACTGTCTGCTCCATTGTCCGGCCCGGCCGCCATCTTGGACACTGCACCACGAGGCTGCATGGCCTCAACTCGACCCTAACCCTGGGCCCGGCCAGGCCCCGACATCCCGGCACCACCATCCACCCAGGAGGTGAACGAACCACTTGGCAGGTCAATGGGAGAAAGAAGTGTTGATGGCTCTCCCCCGCCAGGTGCCGATCGCCCCCAGCTTCCCCGGGCGCTGGCTCCACCCCCCTGCTGGGTGTCTGGACTCCCTCATCCCGGACCTCCCGACCTCCAAGTGCGAGGGTCCGGACTTCAAAGGGCGCCAGACCTATAACTGGGGCAGCTCCAGAGCAGGAAGGCAGTTGTATCCTGGAGTCGAGAGACACCGTGAAGAACTCATCCTTGACGGACTACTGGCGCTGCCGTAGCCCTGCCTTGTGAACTGTCGTCCTGCCCGCTGGCGCTGCCGCGGCTCTCTGCAACCTTCATCCTCGTCGGGACCTGCTGGCGCTGCCGCGGCCCGTTGTAACTTCCATCTTCGTCGGGACCTGCTGGCGCTGCCGCGGACCGTTGCCACCTACGATCCCCTCGGGACCTGCTGGCGCTGCCGCGGCCCGTCCACCTAGAACACCAAGCTCGAGGATTGTGAGCTACCCATCATCTCATCGGAACTACCAGATTGGTAACAAGACTGTCCCGCTACCCCCTTTCCCTAACCGAGACTCTATAAATCGAGGGGACCCCTGTGTCCTGACCTCCTTGTACCATTCTATCGTACCTCAAGTTTGCTTATAAAGAACGTTGAACTTTATCTTTGTGTAGTGTCCATCTGTGGGGGGGAAGTTACTCGTCTGTACGATCGCTGGAGACGGCCCTCACCGGAGGCCTCTCCCCTTGTCCTCGGCCGACCCTCCAGGTCCTGTCTAACAACATGTCTTCGATTTGTGTTGTAGGAGGGACAACTTTATGGGCTATTAAATCAAACACAAGACAGCTTTTGGGCACACTGCACATCCTTAACTCAAGTCTTTGAAACTGCACTAGTATGTGGTAATGAGATGTCAGTGAAATAATGTATTTGCTTAGGATCACACGATTTGGTCAAGCAGGGAACCAGGATTGGGATTGATGGCACTGTGCATTTCAGTAAGTAGATTGGTGTCTTTTACCATGCTTGATCTTCATTCCCTCTTTAGCAAAGCATTACATTTCAGCACACCCTCTAACTAACACAATCCAATTTCCCTCACATAACAAGTCACTAGTTCCTTCCTCCAACACAACCCAGTTTCCTCTTTACACACAACTATACTATCCATCTGCAGCACACATCTCATTTGCAGTTTAGCTCACCATTTCCAGGTCTGTCACTTTATCACTGCCCCTCTGTCAATGCATCTCAGCACATCTTGAATTTTCATGCCTTTTAACTACAGACAAATTAATCTAATGCCCTGCACCGGGAGCTGCTTTTGGACTTTAAGGCTGGCAAACATGGAATCTGACCTTTTCCGCCACAACTACCCATGGTGGCTTGATTTTAGCATATATTTGTATAATGTGTAATGCCTGAAATTTAAACTCTGCTTCACCGTGATATTTGTACAGTTTTCTGTCCCAGATTTTGACCCTTGAAACTCCAATAGTATTGAAATTCTCTTGTTTCTTGTGTTTGGGGTATTTCGAAGTATAGGCTGCGGACAGTGGCAAATTTTTTCAAGACTTCAATATATGATCATTGACGTAGGCCCATTCTCCTGTGTTCAGGGGAAATATATTGGGTATGCGTTGTCTTTTTATTCATGTAAGCAGAGCCTTGAGTGATGCTGGCTGAGATTACAAACAGTACAGCTGCTTATATTTTTATACAGTGTTATATTGCGCAAACTCGCCAAGGGCAGTAGTGCTATTTACATGATCACCGGTTACCGAAAGGCCAGATTTTTTTTCTTCTCTTTTTAAGGCACGAGATTACGTGATTTGCCAAGAATCACAGGATGTTGTAATTCTGCACTTTGTACTGTAAAATATTGCTACTCACTACAGGCCGCCACAAACCCTTGTACTAGTGTTGGTGACTCGGGGCACCAAAACAAATATGTTTACTGAGCCATCAGAACCGGCCTACATCATTCACAAAATGGGCCATTTTTATGGGAAAGGAGCGATTTGTTTAATCGACCTAAGTCAATGCATGGAGTTTTCAGTAGCTTAACGCTTTCACTGCGGAGCAGGTACACAAGCCACGCAACTAGAAAGAGCTCAAATCCCTTGTACAGTTAAGCCACATACTTATCTATGAGTTTATGACATTATTTCTGTACGCTGACTCACAGGTTGAGATTCCGGACGAACTTTCATACAAGTATGACAAACCAAAACCATTTAAGCAGACTAGCAGGGGATTACTGTCAATAAAAACAACTGATTTATCAATACATTTTATTTTTAAACTCACTGTGAAGCATGAGGTGTGGCGGAGGCCGATTTCAAAACAATGCAGCAGTGCACAGCACAGTGCACAGTCCTGAGCACAGGCCTGGATCGACAACACGCTTCAGGCCTTTTAGCACATACATGGAGGGGACTGCAATGCCGATGCGCACTAGAGGACGGCGATAGCTCTTCTTCACTCTCCTCATGCACAGAGCTGTAACTGGTGCTGTGCATTAGGTGAAAATGTGATAAGAATTGTGACTGCACGTCACATTTAACAAACATGACCAGTTGGAGGTCAGCTACCATAAATGCACAGGAGGGGCAGACCTTTCGTGACACTGCTATGTTTTATATATATTCTTATTTAGCAACACATTTAGTGCTTGGGTTTGAAGGTAAATTATCCGGCCCGGGGACAGTGACGCACTTAGAAAAGTCACAAGGCCCAAATCCTCCTGAAAGCATAGGGAATAAATATCAAAATACTGCTGTGTGCTCACTAGCAATTTCAATTTTCAATGCCGCAGGTTGTTGTTTCCTGCTAATTGTAAATGAGACGCCACCACACAAAAGTTATTTTCTTTGTTTCATTTGTCAGTTACTCTAAGTGCAGCAAGTTTTTTTCTTCAGCCAGCCACTAATAGAAGCTGGCTTCTTAGTGGTTTATTCCTACGCTGTGTATACTAAGGCTCCGATTACGAGTGACCCTTAAGCCAAACCGGGGGTTCTAGAAAAAAACAAAAAACACTAAGTGCTTTTCGAATCTCGGCTCAAGTATATCCTGTGATTCTGGGCAAATCACTTACACTGCTGGTGCCTTAAAAAAAGTCTGACCTTGACTAATGTAGCCCGGGTGTTCATTTAATGCGCACCAATATCTTTGGGTCGAGTTTGCTAACTACAAACTCTCCTGTGTGAACACCACATGGCTGCTTAACTGCACGTAAATAAAAAAAATCCATAAAAAGTTATGTATATTAATTACAGCTTATCTTAATGGGGAAAATAGGCACCTACCAACCTGTATTTTTTTGGGCCTTCACTGTAACAATCCCACTGAAACATGGCTCAGCTTCGGCTGCATAACTCTTTCAAAAGTGAAAGAACACCACACATGAGGAAAGAAAGTTAGAGTGCAGACAGCTGCACCCCTCCTACAGTCTGCCCCCTCTCGTGATGACTGGTAATTGTTGCCACCCACTACTCGTTATGCCTCTCAGCCTGCCCCACCCTCTGCCATTGCAACTAATGGAGCTCTGCAAACTCCTTTCCGGGCCATTTTGTAAATGCCAGACAAGCGGCCTTATCCACGGCATTCTAACTTGGCACACCTCCTGCCATGATGTCACTGATGTAGCTTGTGTCTGCAGGTCGAAAGAGGACCTCGCCCTGGCAGCCACATGCGCAGCAGGACGTCTGCAGTTGATAACACCTGCAGCATTGAAAGTAACAGAAGCCAGCAAATAATAATTTCTTTTCAGTTGCTTGGCTTTTTAAATTCTTTTTTTGCCTCTCCCCTCAGAATGGCAGGGCAGCGCCCCTTTTGCCCCCTAACATCAGCTGCCCCTGGTGGCACTGATATTTTGAAGACAAGATTGCAATCACACCAAAGAGGACTTATGCGTTACCTTTGTTCTCTCAATTGGTTAGCTTGGCTCCTCCTCACACTCAATTCGGAACTTGAACTCCAAGTCTCCCGAAGGACTGTGCTTCAATTCTACATAATACTCGCACTGCTTCTACAAACAAATGTTACTCTGCAAAATGGAAACGATTTTGCTCATTGTAGGAAGCTGCCTCTTTATGTGGTATATCAGATACCTGATATACAATGTAAAGAGATAAAGCCACAAAGGGAAATCCCTGGAAACCGATTCTCACATCACCCTCTCTCTCTTTCGTACCATACAATTGTAAAGCAAGTATTGGTCCCTAAATATATTTTCAGACTAAATTTTTTTTCAGTTTCAGTATTTTTTTATTGTTAAAAAAAGACTTTTGTCTACTGGTTTTAAAATGTCAGAAATTCTTCTGAAAACATATACATGAGCAAAACAAAAATTTGAAACAAAGTTTCTACATACAATTTATAAGTTTCATATCATAAAAAATACTTTTCAAAGAAAACAATACATAGCACAAAGTCATAAATCACAGTAGTTTCCTCCCTCACTAGGCAGATCTATGGCTCTCTATATTTTGTGCGAGTCAAATGGCCTCAACTGTCGCCGCTCAATCTCCAAGCATGGAGGTGGAGACTGGACAGGTTCGGGTGGAGGACAGTCCCCTGCTGCTGCGACAGAAGGTCCTCCTGAAGAGGCATGTGAATCGGGGGATCGACTGACATACTGAGTAGCTCGGGATACCTGTGCCTTCACGACCAGTCCGGAGCCACAAGGATGACGTGGGCCCGGTCGCGCTTGATTTTCTTCAGCACTCTGGGCAGAAGTGGTATAGGCGTAAAGGCGTACAACAGACCGCAACTCCACTTGCGACGAAAAGCGTCCCCGAGCGAGTGCCGCCTTGGAAATTCCAACGCGCAGAACTAATGACATTGCACGTTCTCTTCGGTGGCAAATAGATCTAACGAAGGCTCTCCCCACTTCAGAAAGGGGCCTTGCGCCACATTCGAGTTCAGACGCCATTCGTGACCAATCATGCACCTTCGGCTGTGCTCATCCGCCCTGGCGTTCAGAGAACCTGCCAGGTGTTGAACCACCAGGGTCACGCCCTGATGTTCCAGGCACTGCCAGAGGAGCAGAGCCTCCTTTCATAGGGTCCACGACCCCACCCCGCCCTGTTTGTTGCAGTACCACATGGCGGTGGTGTTGTCCGTGAACACCTGCACTACACTCCCCCGGACAGAGGGGAGGAATGCCTTCAGTGCTAGACGAATCGCCCGCAGCTCCAGAAGGTTGATATGGAGCCAGGACTCCGCCGGAGACCAGAGGCCTCTGTTCTCCGCCTCTCTTATGTGGCCTTCCCAGCCCTGGAGGGACGCGTCCGTCACAACTACGTGCTCCAGGTGGGGAAGGGAGAGGGACCTGCCGCTGACTCAATCGCGGTCCGTGAGCCACCACTTCAGCTGTCTTGCAGTGTCCTCCGAGATCATGACATGGTCGGACAGGTTGCCCTGATGCTGGGGGCACTGACACTTCAGGTCCCACTGCAGAGCCCGCATCTGCCACCTGGCGTGATGCACCACAAGGATGCAGGAGGCCATCAGCCCCAGAAGCCGCAGCGTCAACCTGACCGAGACCCAGGATAAAGGCTGAAAGATTGGAATCAGAGCCTGAATATCCCGGACCCGCTGTTCGGGAGGATAAACCCGAAGCTGCGCCGAGTCGAGGACCGCTCCGATGAAGAGGAGCTTCTGAGAGGGGCACAGGTGTGACTTCGGCACATTGATGGAAAACCCCAGTTGGTGCAGGAGGTCCGCCGTTGTCTGGAGGTGGCTGACGACTGTCTGGGGCGAGCCCGCTTCAACAACCAGTCGTCGGGGTAGGGGAAGACTGAAAACCCTGATCTGTGCAGATGAGCTGCGACCACCGCCATCACTTTCGTGAACACCCGCAGGGTGCTGGTAAGGCCGAAGGGGAGCACGGTAAACTGAAAGTGCTCATGGCCTACCGTGAATCGCAGGTAGCGCCGGTGGGCCAGCAGGACGGGGATGTGGAAATAAGCGTCCTGCAAGTCCAATGCTCCCATCCAGTCTCCTGGGTCCAGGGCAGCTAATACCTGAGCCAGTTTCAGAATTTTGAACTTCTCCTTCCGGAGGAAGCCGTTGACGTTCCGTAGGTCCAAGACAGGGCGCAGGCCCCCTTTGTCCTTCTTGGGTACCAGAAAGTAGTGGGAGTAACAACCACACCCTACTTCTGGCCCAGGAATGCGCTCGGTAGCCCCCTTGGCGAAGAGGGCCGTAACTTCCTCTTGCAGAAGTTGCAAATGATCCCCCGACACGCGGTGGTATTGCGGTGGCATGGCTGGAGGGGTAGTCTCGAAGGGAAGGGAGTAGCCCCTTCAGACGATTTGCAGCACCCACATGTCCGACGTGACAGTGCGCCAGTGGAGGAGGTGATGGCGAACCCTGCCCCCCACTGGCGTCACATGGGCCTGAAAGCATGGACTAGGAGGGTTTTGAGGCGGATGCTGCAGGGGAAGGTGTGGACTGGCCTCGCCGTTGTCCCCGACCACCTCCACGGCCGCCACTGCGCTGTGTATTAGTTTGCAGTGCGTGGCTGGCAGAACGTGTGGGAGCACCCCTTCCTTGCTCACGAAAGGAGCGAAAGGCACCCTTTTGCTAGCGTGGCGCCGAGAGGCCCAAGAACTTGGCCGTAGCTCTGGAGTCCTTAAAACGCTCAAGGGCATGGTCTGCCTTGTCGCCAAAGAGGCGACGGCCATCAAACGGCATATCCAGAAGGGTGGCCTGGACATCAGCCGAAAAGTTGGCGGTCCTCAACCAGGCGTGGCGTCGAGCTGCCACCGTCGTTGCCATCACTCAGCCCAGTGGGTCCGTAGTATCCAGCCCACACCGGATGGAATAGCGTGCCGCATCTCGACCCTCCGCAAGGGCTTGGGCGAGTTTAGTCCGGGCCTCCTCCGGACAGTGGCAGCACGTCCGCGACCGTGTCCCACAGAGTGTGGGTGTAGCAGCCCAAGAGGCATGCGGTATTGACTGACCGCAGTCCCAAACTCAGGGACGAGAACACCTTCTTACCAAATTGTTCGTACCTCTTGGATTCCAGATTGGGCGGAGCAGTCGGGAATGCGGTCTGGGAAGTAGAGGCCTGGATATCCAGGCTCTCTGGGGTGGGGTGGGTGGACAAGAAGCAAGGGTCGGCCGGAGCCGGGCAGTAGCGTCTGGCCACGTTTCTATCCACAGGCTGACCTGTAGCGAGCTTGGACCAAGTGCCCAAAAGAACGTCACACAAGGCCTCATTAAACGGCATTAGAGGCTCAGCCGAGCTTGCCTGCAGTTTAAGGACCTCAGCGAGGTTAGTCCTCGCGGCAGCAACGGGGAGCTCCAGGCCCAATGCCTTGGCCGCGTCAACACTACACTGTAGGCAGCCCCCTCCTCTGTAGCCACGGTTGGAGGGGAGACAAAACCAGTGTCTGGCGAAGTGTCCAGGCAACTGGCATCCCAAAGCTCACATGTCCAGTCCTGCTGAGACTGGCAGTCCTGTGCCAGAGGGTCCACAGACCCTCCCAATCTCCCTCGTCACCCATCACCTGAAATTCAGGTTCAAAGGATGGGGCTGGTTCGTGGAAATAAAAATCTCCATACAACGTCGAGAGCAGCGTCCAGCGGCGCCGCTCCGGCGTCGGAACCGAATCGAGGGCAGGATCGGGGCACGGCGGCGCCGGGGGTGACTCTAGGGGCCGGCGTCGGTAAGGTCGACAGGCGACGACCCGGATCCAGTGGGGGCCTGCTGCGCTGGGACCGAAGTCGCCGGCGTGGTCGTGGCCGAAGCACCCGGCGGCGTCTGAGCCGAAGCACCTGACCCGCTAGGCCCCCCCAGCAGGGACCGCTGGGCCCGAAGGCGCCATGGAGCCCGGCGGATGAGGGAGCGACCGCATGGCTATGAGGTACCGCTCGACCTCCTCAGGCGTCGTATCGTGCCCAGGGTCCGGAAGGTGTGGGGCAGGTTGCGGTGCCCGCGACTCAGTCGGAGCCGCGTGGGTGGTGTCACCCGAACCCCCCGCCGCGTCGCACGAGCGTCGGGGTGGGTCGGAAGAGCGATGATGCCTTTCCGATCTCTCATGCCTCTAACGAATAGTTTCTTACCTGTCGGTGTAGTTTTGCAGCTTGAAGATCTTTCTGGATTCACTATGCTGTGCATATTCCGCAATCTGGTGGTTGGGTCCGGAATCGTAGTCCTTTTTCTCTTTTTTTTTGTAGCCCAGGTGGGCGTCGACGTCCCACCTTCTGGTGTACCTTCGGTGACGTCGGCATGCTTCCGGCGGAAGCTACCACCCTTGGGCGCCATCTTCGGATTCTTTTTTCTGTCTCTTTTGTCTTTTCTGCTTGTAGTGAATCCATGGCTATGTATTGTTAATCCTCTTTTTTTTTTTTTAACGTGCATCTTTTCACGTATCTTGCAAGCTTCAACTTTCTTTCTTTTTCTATGCATTTCCACCTTCTTTTCCAGCCTCATCTTTGTGGCGGATGCGGGTGGGTTCGCTAGTGAATCCAGAAAGATCTTCAAGCTGCAAAACTACACCGACAGGTAAGAAACTATTCGTTTTGCAGCGTGAATCTTTCTGGATTCACTATGCTGTGCATAGATTTTGTAGCGGTATTTGTTACTTTTGTGGCGGCTGGGTGGAAGATGAGCGTCGGTTGTTGAAAATATGTTGAAGCACTTTTTGTCCTACTTGTGCTTCCTTGTTCATTTGAACATCCACGCAATAGTGCTTAGTGAACGTGTGCACTGAAGCCCATGTTGCCGCCAGGCATATGTCCTGAATTAGTGTGTTGGCCAGAAAGGCAATTGTTGCTCCTTTCTTCCTGGTCGAGTGGGCCTGTGCCCCTCCTGTTCGCTCCTGGCCCGCTTGCTTGTGGCAGAATTGTATAGTCTGTGCGATCCATCGAGCTATGGTGTTTTTTGTCACTGGTTTACCCATGTAACTGTTTGCGAAGGACACGAAGAACTTTTTTGTCTTCCTGTGTCCTTTCGTCCTTTCAATGTAGTGCATCACTGCCCTTCTTGCGTCTAGTGTGGAGTGCTCTCTCAGCGCTTGTAGTGGGGTTTTGGAAGAAGCTAGGGATCTGAATACTTTGCATTCATGTGGAACCTTGACACCACCTTCGGCATGAAGTGCGGGTCCGTTCTCATTACGAAAATGTCACTGTATCTGAATGTAGGGTTCTTGTAGTGTTAGAGCCTGCAGTTCGCTCACCCTCCGTAGTGATGCGATTGCTACCAGAAAGGCAGTTTTCATAGTCAGCATTTGCAGTGATGCTTTGTGGATAGGTTCGAAAGGTGCTTTCATGAGCTCTGTTAGTTCTACATTCAGGTTCCAAGCCGCTGGTGGCATTCTTTTTGGTGGCGTTATTCTTTTCGCCCCTTCCAAGAATCTTTTCACGACCTGAGATGTGAAAAAGCTTCTCACTGTTTCTCCTCTTGTGTATGCCACAATCGCTGCCAGGTGTACCCTTAGCGAGGATGAGCTTAGTTTAGCCTTTATTAGGTGCGTGAGGTACCTTAGCACCGTAGATTCCCTTGTCAGTTTTCTGTGTAGTTTTTTCTTGCGACACCACTGAGTGAATCTTTTCCATTTCGCCCCATAGCATTTGCGTGTGCTGGGCCTTCTTGCCTCTCGCAGCACTCTCAGGGTGCTCTCTGGTAGTTTTAGATGTGCGAACTTTAAGTCCTGAGGAGCCAGGCTGAAAGGTTGAGGCTCTCCGGCTCTGGGTGTAGAACTTCTCAGTTTTCCATAGAGAGTAGGTCTCTTCTTTTTGAGAACTTGTGGGGGGCCCCTGCGCCATCTCCATTATCTGAGAGTACCAGGTCTGCCTGGCCCATTGTGGTGCCACCAGGATCAGCGTCATGTTGCTTGTCATGCATTTGTTCAGAACCCTGGGGATCAGTGGTATCGGGGGGAAAAGCGTAGGCAAATGTCTTTGACCAGCTTATCCATAGGGCATTCCCCTGTGACAGTGCTTCTGGTTGCTGGATGCAACGTATTGACATTTTGCATTCCAGTGTGTTGCAAATAGGTCTATTGTCGGAGTGGCCCACTTCCTGAATAGTTTCTCTGTCTCCTGTATATTGAGTTCCCACTCGTGGGATGCTGAAGTCTGCCTGCTGAGCCAATCCGCTTCTACATTGTCCTTCCCTGGCAGGTATATGGCTAGCAGGTCTATTTTGAGTGGTATTGCCCATCTCCAGATTTCCTGTGCCAAGCTTGACAGGGGGAATGATGGAGTTCCCCCTTGTTTGTTTATGTAAAACATCATTGTGGTGTTGTCTGTATCAGCACCTTCTGTCTGTACAGGTGTTTCTGGAAGGCCTTGAGTGCCAGCAACACGGTTTTCAGTTCCAGGTAATTGATGTGTCTGACCGCATCTGTAGGGCTCCACAGGCCCCTCACTGTGAGCTTGTTCATGTGTGCACCCCACCCCTTCTGGGATGCGTCTGTGGTAATGGTCACTGTTGGGTCCGGTGGTGTTAGAGGTTTCCCTACTGTTATCCTTTCCTTGGTCCACCACCTTATTTCTTCCTGCACCCTGTGCGTTACAACCACTAGATCCTCCCAACTTCCTGTAGCTTGTGACCATTGCTGTTGTAGCCACTCTTGGAGCGGTATCTGTAGTCGTACATTGGTAACCAGGTGTATGCACAACGCCATCATCCCCAAGATCTTGCTCACTGTCCTCACTGTCAGAGCTCGCCCCTTCTGGTAGTGAGGTTTCTCCCTCAGAAGGCTGAGTTTTTTTTCCGCTGGGCGACACCCTGCATTGGACGGTGTCGATTTGAGCACCCAAGAAGATCTTCACCTGCTCCGGTTCCATTGAGCATTTTCACCAGTGTATGGAGAAACCCAGGCCTATTAGCGTTCTCGTGACTTGCTGTGCGTGATCTTTGCATGTCCTGTACGAGCTTGCCTTTACGAGCCAGTCGTCTAGGTAGGGGTACACGTGTATCCCCTCCCTTCGCAGATGTGCGGCCACTGCCGCGAGGCATTTGGTGAACACCCATGGTGCGGATTTTAGACCGAAGGCCAGGGTTGTGAACTGGTAGTGATCGTTGTTCACTGTGAACCTTAGCATGTGCTTGTACTGCCTGTTCATGGGGATGTGCAGGTACGCATCCTTGAGGTCTATGGTGGACAAGAAGTCCCCGGCCTTTATCTGTGGGATGACTTCTTGCAGGGACGTCATCTTGAATTTTTGGGTCTTTGCATATTTGGAACCGTAAGTCCAGGATGGGCCTAGGGCTTTCGTCCACTTTCGGTACCAGGAAGTAGTTTGATTACACTCCTTTGTTCCGTTCTTTGAATGGGACTGTTTCGATGGCCTCTTTGAGGAGTAGTTCTTGGGCTTCCTTTTGGAGCAGTCTCAGCTCTGTTCCCGAGTGCTCTCTTCTCTTTGGCTTTCTGTTTGGTGGATTCTTTAGCAGCTCTATGCAGTATCCGAACTGCATGATGTTCAGTATCCACTTGTCTGTGGTGATTTTTCTCCACTCCTGGAGAAAATATCTTAGCCTGCCTCCTACTGGAGTAATATGATCTTTTGTGTCCTGTCCGTGTATCCCCATCCTCTTTGTTCTTCCGTGCTCTCCCCCCGGAGGGTTCGGTGGGGAAGCACCTTTTCTCGTGAGCAGTCACTTAGAAGAAGAGGCGGTGAACAACCCCCCTCTTTGCCCTCGTCCGTTTCCTCTTGATCGAAAGGACTGGCCCCTGTTCTGGTAGTTCCAGTTTTGCCTCTGCTGGCTCTGGTGACCTTGGTTGTCACTCTGTTGTCCCTGGTGGAACGCCTGGTTTGATTCTCCTCGCTGGTTTCCACCTCTGCCGTTTGGCCTCCGCATAGGAGTGCCCCTTCTCATCCCCCTGACTTGCAGGGCCCCCATGGACCTTGCTGTCTCGTTGTCCTTCTTCAGTTGTGCGAGCTTCTCATCCACTGGGGCTCCGAACAGTGTTTCACCATTGAATGGTGTGTTCAGGATGTTCTGCACCTCAGCTTTAAACCTGAGATCCTGAGCCAGGCTTGCCTTCTCTCTGTGATGCCTATAGCCATCAATCTGCTGGATGTTTCAGCCCCATCCAAGGCTGTCTTCAGGCAGGAGTTTGCAATGCTTTTCCCCTCTTCCACAAGGTGTGATGCCCTCTCACGGTATTGTTCTGGGAGATGCTTGAGCAATTGCCCCATCTCATCCCAATGTTGGTATTGATGTCTGTTTAGTAGGGCGTTTGAGTTCGCCATCCGCCAGTGCGTTGCGGTGTTCCTCTCTATTTTCCTCCCAGTTAGGTCCATCCTCCTGCTTTCCTTGTCAGGTGGAGTCCCAGATGTTGTTGGGACGTTGGCCCTTCTTCTGGCCGTCGCAGCGATAATAGAATCTGCTGTGACTGACCCCTTGATATAAGCCGGGTCCTGTGAGGAGAATTTGTATTTCTTTTCCGTCCTCGGCGTTACTGATCTGCATGTAGCCGGGTCCTTGAAGGCTTCCTTTCCCTGGTCTGTGATACTTTTCAGCATGGGAAGGAATTGGCTTCTTGTCTGTGTGGGGAGCAATGTTTCTAGCAGGAAATCTGCTTTTGGCTTTTCCTCCTCTAGCTTAACCCCATAAGCTGCTGCTGCCTTCTTGACGACCTCGTTGTATGCTCCGATGTCATCCGGTGGCGAAGGCCTCGACGGATATGTCTCCACCGCCTCCTCCGGGTTTTCGGCCTCTATGTCCTGCCACTCCTGGTCTTGGGCCGTCGAAGAACCCGAGCCGTAGCTTGATTGCTGGTCCCCGTAATCACCTTCATTATAATAGAGGTCCTCTTCCTCTTCGTGCTCCGAGAGCTCTGGAGTTTTCGGCAGCTCTTCGACGTCAAACTCCTCCTATTCTGTCACCTCAGCGACGGACGTTGCCGGCCTCGAGGGAATCTTGTAACTTCTCATTCTTTCGTCGAAGTCTTTCTTTCTCTGGAGGACTTTCTCCATTTAGGCCTCGAGTCTTCTTTTCTTTCTAAGCATCTCTACGGCCTGGTCGTCGTCGTCGAGCGTTTCGGCCGCTCTCTTCGGCGGCGGCGGCGCTTTGTTCAGCTCCTTTTCCTTCGAAGTCGAAGACCCTTTTTCGTGGGCTTGCTTCGACGACCTTTGCTTTTCGCCGGTCTTCTGCCTCCGGGAGTCCTTGTCGAAGGATCCGCTGGGCTCTTTTTCAGAGGATGCAGCTTAGGCCGTCGAACTTTTCGGCCTCGGTGCTCCTTTCGAGGCTTTGGACTCTGCCTTTCGAGGGTCCGCCTCTGGCTTTCGAGGCCCTGAGTGCATTTTTCAGGGTCGTAGACTCTCCTACCTTGTCAGGCGTTTTCTTATCGGTCTCTGCGACTGTGAAGTCATCTGGACCTTCGGCGATGTTGTCCTAGTCGTCGGTGGAGAGGCCCAGTTCGTAAAGCGTCGGGGCCCGGCCATTGCCTTCATCGTGTGATGAGCTGTCCTCTGCTTCTCTCGAACTCTGAGTGTCTTCGGCTTGAAGACGGAGCAGGCGTTGCAGTCTCTGCTCTCGTGGTCGATAGGCAGGCAGAGGTTGCAGACCGGGTGTTGGTCCTTCTGCGCAACTTGTGGTGGCAGTTTTTGCAGAATTTAAATGGAGTCTTGTACATCCCTGCGCTCAGGGGGCCCCCTGTATGCGCATTCCTCCAAGGACGTCGAAGATCTCGATGTTCCTCTCTTTCTTCGTCGTCTCCTCTCTGATGTTCTTCTCCCAATCTTTCCCGGTCTTTACCGTCGAATAGCAGTTGTATTTTCTCCTTTTTTCCTCCAAAACTTCTAGAGCTTCACGTGACGATCCAGACCCAACGGCGGAAAAAAGAATCTGAGGCGCTCAAGGGTGGTAGCTTCCGCCGGAAGCATGCCGACGTCACCGAAGGTAGACCAGAAGGTGGGAACATCGAAGCCCACCTGGGCTACAAAAAAAAACAAGCATTGGAAATGCAATAGGTCTCGCATTAGGAAAGTTTGAGCGACTGGTATTGTAAATGACACTTTTTTTTATTTGTGATGGTTTTAAAAATAGCAAAATAATAGCTTTGTCAGTTACAATGTCAATAGTTTTAACTTTCGCAAATGTGACACCTATAGCATTTGTAATGCAATGTGTGTTGTATTTACGTGACTTAGATGTATTGATATTACAAATAACAATGGCTTTTAATTTTGTAAATAATTAATACTTAAATAAAAGTTATTGTAATTTATAATGGCAATAGCTTAAACGTTTGTAAATAACTTTTGTGAAGATTATGTTCAGTGTATTTTATTGTGACGAAAATCCAAGAACATTGCATTTGCACCTACACACACACAGAGCCACACACACACATATAGATGTGGTGATGGTGGATCTGGGGGATGTGGTGGTGATGGTGGTGGATGTGGTGATGGTGGTGGATGTGGTGGTGATTGTGGATGTGGTGGATGTGGAGGTGGTGGAGGTGGTGGAAGTGGAGGTGGTGGATGTGGAGGTGGTGGAGGTGGTGGATGTGGAGGAGGTGGTGGATGTGGAGGAGGTGGTGGATGTGGAGGTGGTGGTGGATGTGGAGGTGGTGGTGGATGTGGAGGTGGTGGTGGAAGTGGAGGTGATGGAAGTGGAGGTGATGGAAGTGGAGGTGATGGAAGTGGAGGTGATGGATGTGGAGGTGATGGATGTGGAGGTGATGGATGTGGAGGTGATGGATGTGGAGGTGATGGATGTGGAGGTGATGGATGTGGAGGTGATGGATGTGGAGGTGATGGATGTGGAGGTGATGGATGTGGAGGTGATGGATGTGGAGGTGATGGATGTGGAGGTGATGGATGTGGAGGTGATGGATGTGGAGGTGATGGATGTGGAGGTGATGGATGTGGAGGTGATGGATGTGGAGGTGATGGATGTGGAGGTGATGGATGTGGAGGTGATGGATGTGGAGGTGATGGATGTGGAGGTGATGGATGTGGAGGTGATGGATGTGGAGGTGATGGATGTGGAGGTGATGGATGTGGAGGTGATGGATGTGGAGGTGATGGATGTGGAGGTGATGGATGTGGAGGTGATGGATGTGGAGGTGATGGATGTGGAGGTGATGGATGTGGAGGTGATGGATGTGGAGGTGATGGATGTGGAGGTGATGGATGTGGAGGTGATGGATGTGGAGGTGATGGATGTGGAGGTGATGGATGTGGAGGTGATGGATGTGGAGGTGATGGATGTGGAGGTGATGGATGTGGAGGTGATGGATGTGGAGGTGATGGATGTGGAGGTGATGGATGTGGAGGTGATGGATGTGGAGGTGATGGATGTGGAGGTGATGGATGTGGAGGTGATGGATGTGGAGGTGATGGATGTGGAGGTGATGGATGTGGAGGTGATGGATGTGGAGGTGATGGATGTGGAGGTGATGGATGTGGAGGTGATGGATGTGGAGGTGATGGATGTGGAGGTGATGGATGTGGAGGTGATGGATGTGGAGGTGATGGATGTGGAGGTGATGGATGTGGAGGTGATGGATGTGGAGGTGATGGATGTGGAGGTGATGGATGTGGAGGTGATGGATGTGGTGGTGATGGATGTGGTGGTGATGGATGTGGTGGTGATGGATGTGGTGGATGTTGAGGTGGTGGTGGTGGTGGATGTGGTGGTGGTGGATGTGGAGGTGATGGATGTGGAGGTGATGGATGTGGAGGTGATGGATGTGGAGGTGATGGATGTGGAGGTGATGGATGTGGAGGTGATGGATGTGGAGGTGATGGATGTGGAGGTGATGGATGTGGAGGTGATGGATGTGGAGGTGATGGATGTGGAGGTGATGGATGTGGAGGTGATGGATGTGGAGGTGATGGATGTGGAGGTGATGGATGTGGAGGTGATGGATGTGGAGGTGATGGATGTGGAGGTGATGGATGTGGAGGTGATGGATGTGGAGGTGATGGATGTGGAGGTGATGGATGTGGAGGTGATGGATGTGGAGGTGATGGATGTGGAGGTGATGGATGTTGTGGTGGTGGATGTGGTGGTGGTGGTGGATGTGGAGGTGGTGGATGTGGTGGTGGTGGATGTGGAGGTGGTGGATGTTGTGGTGGTGGTGGTGGTGGTGGATGTGGAGGTGGTGGATGTGGTGGTGGTGGATGTGGAGGTGGTGGATGTGGAGGTGGTGGATGTGGAGGTAGTGGATGTGGAGGTGGTGGTGGTGGAGGTGGTGGTGGTGGATGTGGTGGTGGCGGATGTGGTGGTGGTGGAGGATGTGGAGGTGGTGGTGGATGTGGAGGTGGTGGTGGATGTGGAGGTGGTGGTGGATGTGGAGGTGGTGGTGGATGTGGAGGTGGTGGTGGATGTGGAGGTGGTGGTGGATGTGGAGGTGGTGGTGGATGTGGAGGTGGAGGTGGATGTGGATGTGGATGTGGAGGTGATGGATGTGGAGGTGATGGATGTGGAGGTGATGGATGTGGAGGTGATGGATGTGGAGGTGATGGATGTGGAGGTGATGGATGTGGAGGTGATGGATGTGGAGGTGATGGATGTGGAGGTGATGGATGTGGAGGTGATGGATGTGGAGGTGATGGATGTGGAGGTGATGGATGTGGAGGTGATGGATGTGGTGGTGGTGGTGGAAGTGGTGGTGGTGGTGGTGGTGGAAGTGGTGGTGGTGGTGGATGTGGTGGTGGTGGATGTGGAGGTGGTGGATGTGGAGGTGGTGGATGTGGAGGTGGTGGATGTGGAGGTGGTGGATGTGGAGGTGGTGGATGTGGAGGTGGTGGATGTGGAGGTGGTGGATGTGGAGGTGGTGGATGTGGAGGTGGTGGATGTGGAGGTGGTGGATGTGGAGGTGGTGGTGGATGTGGAGGTGGTGGTGGATGTAGAGGTGGTGGTGGATGTAGAGGTGGTGGTGGATGTGGAGGTGGTGGTGGATGTTGAGGTGGTGGAGGTGGTGGTGGATGTGGAGGTGGTGGTGGATGTGGAGGTGGTGGTGGATGTGGAGGTGGTGGTGGATGTGGAGGTGGTGGTGGATGTGGAGGTGGTGGTGGATGTGGAGGTGGTGGTGGATGTGGATGTGGAGGTGGTGGTGGATGTGGAGGTGGAGGTGGTGGTGGATGTGGAGGTGGAGGTGGTGGTGGATGTGGAGGTGGTGGTGGATGTGGAGGTGGTGGTGGATGTGGAGGTGGTGGTGGATGTGGAGGTGGTGGTGGATGTGGAGGTGGTGGTGGTGGTGGATGTGGAGGTGGTGGTGGATGTGGAGGTGGTGGTGGATGTGGTGGTGGTGGTGGATGTGGAGGTGGTGGTGGATGTGGAGGAGGTGGATGTGGATGTGAATGTGGTGGTGGATGTGGAGGTGGTGGTGGATGTGGAGGTGGTGGTGGATGTGGAGGTGGTGGTGGATGTGGAGGTGGTGGTGGATGTGGAGGTGGTGGTGGATGTGGAGGTGGTGGTGGTGGTGGAGGTGGATGTGGACGTGGTGGTGGATGTGGAGGTGGTGGTGGATGTGGAGGTGGTGGTGGTGGAGGTGGTGGTGGAGGTGGTGGTGGATGTGGAGGTGGTGGTGGATGTGGAGGTGGTGGTGGATGTGGAGGTGGTGGTGGATGTGGAGGTGGTGGTGGATGTGGAGGTGGTGGTGGATGTGGAGGTGGTGGTGGATGTGGAGGTGGTGGTGGATGTGGAGGTGGTGGTGGATGTGGAGGTGGTGGTGGATGTGGAGGTGGATGTGGACGTGGTGGTGGATGTGGACGTGGATGTGGACGTGGTGGTGGATGTGGAGGTGGTGGTGGATGTGGAGGTGGTGGTGGAGGTGGTGGTGGAGGTGGTGGTGGATGTGGAGGTGGTGGTGGATGTGGAGGTGGTGGTGGATGTGGAGGTGGTGGTGGTGGTGGATCTGGAGGTGGTGGTGGATGTGGAGGTAGTGGATGTGGAGGTAGTGGATGTGGAGGTGGAGGTGGATGTGGAGGTGGATGTGGATGTGGAGGTGGTGGTGGATGTGGTGGTGGTGGTGGTGGTGGATGTGGAGGTGGTGGTGGATGTGGAGGTGGTGGATGTGGAGGTGGTGGATGTGGAGGTGGTGGATGTGGTGGATGTGGAGGTGGTGGATGTGGAGGTGGTGGATGTGGAGGTGGTGGATGTGGAGGTGGTGGATGTGGAGGTGGTGGATGTGGAGGTGGTGGATGTGGAGGTGGTGGATGTGGTGGAGGTGGTGGATGTGGAGGTGGTGGATGTGGATGAGGTGGTGGATGAGGTGGTGGATGAGGTGGTGGATGAGGTGGTGGATGAGGTGGTGGATGAGGTGGTGGTGGTGGATGCGGTGGTGGTGGATGTCCCACATAGGATCAAAAGCAAGACAACCTCCATCCACCCGTTGCTTGCTCCTACTAATGTAGCTAGGCGCTTCAGAGCCCCAGAAAGGGGTGGTAAGCGCTATATAAGCGTTACTTTACCGTCTGAAATGCACACAAGGATGAATAGACTATGCAAATGAGGAAACAGACCCTTTTCTTGCAAGTTTCTCAAAAGGACGTTTTCCAGATTTATGGCGCTTGAGTTAAACTGGGAGAAAGTGAAAGAGTGAGGAAGGGGGTAAAGACGGAGACGGAGGGCAAGAGGGGTCGCCCAAGAGTGAGGGAACATTGAGTGAGTGGAAAGAAGAAAGGGGGGTGAGAGCGAGCAGCCAAGTGGGGAGACCCAGAGGGCAGAGCGCGTGCAAGAATGCGGCCCCACTGGGGGGCTGCTGGGAGAGGAGGAATGGACAGGACAGCCTGACAATAGCACGGGGAGGGGGCAGGATGCGGGGCGCGAGGGGCGCACCTTGGCGGGGGGAGGGCCGCCTGTGTTTGCATTGTGTGTGGCTTGTTTTATGTTTGATGTTCACAGTTTCAAGGAGAGTCAGGTGAAAATGGGTGGCAGTGCCGGGACGACTGGCTAGGGGTTGGTGCGCATGTGTTTTGGGTGAAAAATGATAGACCCGTGCCCGGATTCTGGGTGGGGGCACGCCCCAAACTAACAGTGCTGGTGGAAGCTCGCTCCATCAGCGCCTGCTTGCACGCACCTCGGCAATCAGGGAAACAATACTCCCACACACACACACACACCTTTAAAAGCTGATGCGCTATGCAGTTTCTCGCGTCTTCGTCCAGGATGCAAACTGTCCTGAGCCGTCATTGCTGCACGTGAAATAAGCCGTGCTGCTGCCTACTGATCAGTTCACTTCCGCCAAAACATTTTGCACGCGCTGGTTGATGCTTTTTTTCGTTTGGTTTTTATTACATTTCACAGTTTCGTGTGGCCATATGGGGGTTGTTACTCCAATACACAACCAAACGCTGGTGATTAAATACTGTGTTAAATTGTGGAAGCACGTGATCTGACAGCTTTGCTCTCGAGAGAAAATAAGGTGTTTGTGTGTTTTCTCACTCTGTTCTTAGCGGTGCCAGCCTGTGAATGAAGTCGAGTAGTTGGGCATACGCCGTACACTAGTAGCACTGATTGATTGTTTTCATTTTTTCCTTCGTGTAATTTCTGAGACTTCATTTTAACTGGGCAGCAGTCTCTGCTATTTAAAGCATGTGACTTGTAGGTGTATGTGTAGGCGATGAGGAAAAAAATAAATAAAACAAGAAGGAGGGTATTACTGTGGGGAGGGGGGAGGAGAAATGCGACACAGCGGGCAGGGGAGGGGGCGGAGCGGGAGAGGGTGTTAAGCAGCAGGGGCCTTTGAAGTGAAGCTAAGCTTCACTTCAAATGTGTGGGAGGAGTGCGGCTGAGGGAACAGACGGCGATTTGGTGATGTGCACGCGCATTTTAGGTCAATGCGCAAGCGCATTGACCTAAAAGCCACGGGCACAGCACCAAATCGCCAAGTTGCGTAAAGTCTGTTTAAGACGCTATAGTCTCGCTCTGCTCAATGCGCATTGAGAGGCGAGACCTAAAAAGAGAAAAGGGACTACGATTCCGGACCCAACCACCAGATTGCGGAATATGCACAGCATGGTGAATCCAGAAATTATTCACACTGCAAAACCTGAGGATCTTGATCCCGAAGACAGATGCCGACTCTCGGAGCTACGAGGGCTCCGACCGCGCGACTGGTCCATCGACCTCCCGTGGGACCGGGACTTTGAACGGCACGGGCCGACTGCCGGATCTCAAGTCGCTTGCGGGACCGCTCCCACCTAGCCTTAGATGTCAGGGCCGAGCAGTCGGAGTGATGGAGCAAGGATTCGCACGTAAAGAGACTTGCTCACATTCATGAACCTCGTTTAACCTGTAATAGTATTAACCAATCCCGTTTGTCATTAATATCGCACTTTTTCAGTACATGCGGGTGTCCCAGAGATGCTTGCCTATGTGTCTATTAATCCTAAAGAGGCTTGCATACTACAGAATCGCTGCTTCGCAGAAATCCAGTCTGCGCTTGCGTCGGTCATACCCATGTGATGTGACGCACTTGCAGTTTGAGGGATATTTTCGCTCATGCGCATTATTGCTAATATGGCCGCTTTGTCTTTAACATGCTCTCCGCTTGCTAATGCTGCTTTTGCACATCTATCTATTTCTGCCTAAAACCCTAATGCTATAGATATTATAAAGTAAGGGGTGCAGTGTAGCTTATCATGGTGTACAGTGTATTCATTTTTTCAGTGTTTCTAATTTGTTTTCGCTTACTTTTCATGTACCGCGTATCTGTGAGCCTGGGAGTGGGGAGTCGCCCCATCTTTGAACCCCCTTGCAACCCAGTCATGTGATGAGGGACAATTCAAACTGCGCGGAAGCAAAACCCCGCCAGCTGGCTGCCGAAGCTAAGAGGCTCATGAGAACCTGAACTATGACCCAGCGAGAGGAGCCGAGCTGCACCTGAACTCGAAACAAATTGATACTTTACTGTGTGTCCCATTTTATTCCTTGCTGCCTATGGCATGGGAACTGGAATGTAAGGGGTGGGTACTGAAATATGAATATTAAATATGGGAACCCAGAATTTTAGGTGGTGACAATGACCTAACCACCTCTCCTGACCAATCATAAGTTGGGGACCATGTCACTTGCAACATTTGTGGGTGGCCTAGGGACCCGCAAAGGGTATAACTAGCCTAGTTTTAGTTAGAGAAATTGTCCGACTTGTCCGAGTAGCTGACCTGTCACCGACCCTACGAACTCTATAGGTGATTGATACAGAGAGCTGCGGAGCACTCTGTCCGAAATTTCCACAAACTCCAAGGGGTGGAAATAGTCTTAAGTGCTGGCGAAGCACTTTGCTGGGAGATTCGAGAACCCAATCGGGGTTACTGGCGGATTCCGTGCAGAGAGGGAGTAGCGCAGGCGTTGCAACCGAAGCTGCAGGTGTTGGTCGTGCCCTTTGGTGAGCCCAGTCCTGACCCAAATCCTGAGGGGTATCCTGTCCTGTTTTTTTCCGTGAGCTGTACCTGCTCACCTACTGGCATCCCAAGTCCTTGAGGGTCCTTGTCCTCACCTTTCCCAAGCTGACCCATGGCCAGGGTTAGTCCTCATTCCTGTCCTAGGTAAATATAATTTGTGGGTGTCCGTCTTTCTATCCTCTTTTCTCCTACTCTTTTAATAAAGCCTCTATACCCATGATATTCTCTCCGTTATCTCCAATGCCGTATATGCAAACTGTTTATTAGTTGTGTTCCACTTTTCCCCTTCCTGTAGGGCATATTGAAACTGTTTTACTTAAATAGTGTGATCTAACTTTACTGATGTCTAGGATCTAAGTTTAAGTTTAGTAGATAGGCTAAGATCAGGGTTTTGAATCACTTGTAGGACTTTAGCACTCCACTGACTAATGTGTTTTAACTCACCTTCCCTAGTATAAGCCCGAATCTGAATAGCATGTTCCTTGTTACCCTACCCAGTAGTTTTCTACACGCACTCAATGGTGCTTGCCCTCATCCATAGCTACATTATAGTTGTAATCCTGATTATTGATATTTTGATCTGTGTAAGTCTTATACTCTTGTCACTCTGAATTTTACTTACTATATAAAATCTTTAAAACCCTTCAGGTGTCTGTGGTCATTATACAATATCGAAATGTTGTTGAATGTATACAGTATTTAGGATTATCTTATCTCATGTCCACTGCTAGCTCCTGATTCATCAGGAAGGTAGGTGCCTGGGTAAGTCAGGTACCATAGTAACAGTGTTAGAGAAAACACATAAAAATTACTGATGGTGGTGTGTAAACTCGCCCGATTCACAAAAATACTGTCATAATCACGTCTTGGGCCCAAGTGCGTGAAATCTGGTAAATCTAAGGGTCGGGCGACCTGCGCGCTCTATCAGTATTTTCTGGTAGCAGATAGATGGTTAGGACTAGTTAAGATAGGTAGATAAGATATGTGAAAAATAAAATGTGCTGCTAAAATTTAATACTGCTAAAATTAGTTTTGTTACTGCATTGAAATGTTATAAAAGGTTGAAATTCTATCTTATGAAATGCTGCTATATTATTGCATGTAATTAACATAACTGTTCGTGATTGTTTCTTGTTGTGGGGATCCCCGGGGAAATAAAATAGCAAGTGGTGAGTAGAATCCACTTGGCTGTGAGGTCACTGGCTAGGAGGGAGATTAGTGCATGGTTAGGTAGAGCTGGAAGCGCTAATTAGGATTTTCCTGAATGAATTATTGAATAAATGATAGCTACAGGTACTTTGTTGAAACTTCCGTTGTGATATCACCTAGTAAGGGTCACGTACGGAAGGAGTAATAGGTTCTTTGGAGCTTGAGTGATAGCAGAGAAGTCCGCTGGTGAAAGTTTGACTTAGTATATATCCCGGAAAGAAGTGGATAAGTCAAAGGAGTAGCAGGTTCTCTAATGCTTGTGTGAGAAGATAGGCAGAAGAGATCTATCCGTAGTGAATGAAAAGTAGACAGAAGTGGTTTACTTGCAGTAAAAGAAAAACTTTCTTTTTAAAACCCTCAAGCACAGTGGCGAAAGTTATACGTTGTTAACTAAACTAAGCACTTGCACTTTAAGAAAAATTCAAGTTTCCGTTACCTTGTGAAGGAGGGAGTCGGTCGCAAGGCTGCACTGACGTCACTCCGTGCCGCGCTGGTATTGGTTGAGCCCGCGGGTGTGTAGCGAAGCCAGAATTGTAAGGGAGGGGTGAGCGCCGAGGAGTGAGACCGCGTCTCACGAAGGGACCGCGCACCAATTTGTCAAGAGCTTTTTGCAATCTCGGTGCTGGTTGGTTGCAGTGAATTGGAAGACGTGCTAGCATTGGAAGCACATAAGTAGACAAGATTAATCAATCCAAGCTCGAAGATAGTTTGGAGAGGTGTATGTGATATCCTGAATTTTTACCTAATCCGCAAAACCTAGGTTTTCATAGGGAGCAGATGCTAAGAGGTAGACCTTATAATATGTACGGAGGAAAGAGAAAATTGACCCTTGCCGAAAAGATCAAGAATTATTTCAAGAAAGACAAGCCCATTAGAACTAGGGAGGGTGTGATCATTCCACCTCCTAATACTCCCGCATCCTTTATGATGTTTGACAAAGGGTATCATACTTGTGTGTGGTTAGAAAATTGGGTAAAGTACACTGAAGATGACGGAGTCCTAGCATTTCCCCTCGATGGTACCTTTAATGGTAGAATCCTGTTTAACCTGAGGACCCGAATAAATGAATTACACCCCCGACCCAGATTAACGCAATATGAAGCTTTAGAGGAATGGGAGATTGAGGCTCTAGAGCAAGACAGACCCCGAATGGATAAGGGAGTGAGCAAATGGTATCCAAAATTGCAGCGGGAAACGAAAGAGCAAAAGATGAAGCAGTGGAGACAGAATATGATGGTTGAGGGACTATTTCCGATGTTCGGGGTAACTGAACAAGGGGGAGGAAAAAAGGCAGAGAAAACTCGACATCTAATGGCCATGGGGGATTCGGAGGATGAATACCTGGAGGATTTGTTAATGAAAAATCCACCTCCTTATGCTGAAGAGTCTGGGCCCCTAGCTCGAAAAATCAATTTTTCCGACATCCTAGAGGTAGAAGGGCCAGTGAGACAGATGTAACTGGTGCTGGTAGCAAACCCAGTAGTAGTGACGAATTTTGCAGACCTGGTACAGCAGTCCCAAATTACCGACCTTTTGGTGAAGACAGACCAGGGTTAACAATCCCAACTGCCCCGAGTATATACCCTCCTTTAGTATCCCAAGTAATGCATGATAACTCTACGGAAAGGGTTTTGCATGAACGAGAAAGAGAAGCACTGATTAAACAGCGAAATGAGCTAATACAGACCATAGCTCAGATAAATCCCAGTCCCGACGCCCTGACAATCCCAGTAACTATTGGTCCTGCTATACCTCTTTATGGGGATAGACAGGCTAGTCCAAGAACTCCAGTTATTACCCCAATTGTAGCACCCCCAATAAAAGAGCCGCTCATAGTTGATGATCAGGCAAGTGAATGTGAGTCCGTGATCTCCTTACTGGATTTGCCCATAAGGGAGCCAGGAACCAGTGAACCACGGGCAGGAAGTCAGGCAAAGGAAGTCCTAATTGAAACCACTTCAGGAATCAGAAGTGCCACAGTAGTGACTCCAGACAAACTGTACAGATGGACTAGAGAAATAGAAAAAGAAACTCCCCAACCCAAACCTTTAGATATCTACCGATTAAGGATAGAAATGGAGGAACTAATGGCTGGAAATGTGGGGTTAGATAGATTGAATACTCTTAGTCAGGAGGAGTTGCTGTTTATCAGCAAAAGCCTTACCTGGAACACCAGAGTGCTCCATGAAAAATTAATGGACACAGCAGCTGATATGGGAATTGATGTTAGTCGATCCAAAGTATTACAGAAACCGAATTCTCTGACAAGGATTTAGAGAACATGAATGTGTCAGGGAAGAAGATACAGATAAAGGAATTACTGAACATACTGCAGAAATGGGGAGATCTAGATAAGTGGAAAGCCAGGTGGGCAAAGAAAAAGGAAGACGGCAAGGCCAAACCAAAGACTTCCGAAAACGTATTAAAAGAAGTAGGCAAAGCAGAAAACCTGTATCCCAGGAGAGAAGTACTGGGTGGGAAATATGTACATGTCCCTTGGTCCCGACAGGATATTGTGTCCTTTACCAATGACTTCCCAAAATTAAGAGAGAAACCAGTGGAGTGGTACAGGCAGGTTGAGCGATTTGTGAAGGTACAAAAGTGCCTTCTAAAGGACCTGGATGGGTTCTTTGATATTGTAGTTCCTGTAGACCTATGGACAGAATGCAAGATTGCAGTTGATTGGCCCAGTAAAGAATATGAAAGAGACTCCAGAACCGGAGCTCCTTCATCAGATGTAATGAGAAAGTATGATAAGGTCATACAATACCTAAAAGATAAAGTGCCAGCAAAGGAAACTGATTGGACCCGAATAGACAGGACTACCCAAAATCGTGATGAAACATTGCACTCCTACTATGAAAGACTATTGCAGGTGTTCAAGACCTACAGTGGAATCGATAATATTGAGATGAAGGATATGACCCATTTCATTTATCGATTCGTGTTGGGTTTGAGACCTGAAATATCCCAGTGGATTAGAGATAATAAAATCTGTTGGCAGGGCAAACCCATAGATGAGGTCCTTAAGTACGCTAAGTACTGTGAGGATGAATTAGAGAACAAAAGAAAAGCCCTAAAGGAGAAGGTTATGTGGGCACAAGTAAAATTGGCTGAACAACAAGAGAAACAATTAAGTAAAATAAATAATAATACTCAAAACACTAACTCTGGGGGAGGAGGGAAGCCCCGAGCAAAGATGAGCAAAGAAGAGGCTAAGAAAAAGTTCCCCTGCCACGGGTGCGGTCAGATAGGGCACTGGAGAGACGAGTGTCCACATTTGCAGGCTGGTAATGCCCCCATAAATGGTTTAAATCCACAGGTGCAGAAAGAGGGGCCATGAAAGAATCAGCAACAGGTAAATCAGCATCCATTGCCTCGAGCTCCTAGACCTAATTACAAGAATCAGGCTCAGCAGAATGAGGGGGTCGATGTATGGGAAGGAGGAAATGCAGCAACTTCACAATTCCTGTTAAATGATACATTCCTCTGTGATGAACCATACTGACGGGGCCTGAGGGGGGAGGACGAGGAGTGCGTGCTTGGCGCCTTCTTACCGGTAGACCAGACAGGGCCATACATTGAAGGAAAGGTTGAAGGAAATGACGTCACCTTTCTGTTGGACACTGGTGCTACCCGTTCGACTGTGAGAACAGCGGACGTTCCAAACCTACCCCTCTCGGGAGAAGCCATTCAAGTAGTGGGCGTGTCAAATCAAATAATTAGTACTCCAGTAACTGAACCAATGGAGATTTCTATAGGGAACTTCAAAGAAATGCACAGATTTGTTGTCTGTGACTCTAGTCCAGTGAATCTACTGGGACGTGATTTGCTATGCAAAATGAACTGTACCATCTTTTGCACACCAAAAGGCGTCGAAATTCAGACCCCTGATGAAGATGGCCTGTACAAACTAATGTTGCTAAGGCCCGATACAGCAATCAAGACTCTGACAATTCAGGACTTACCTGAAGAGCTCCAACAAAAGGTGATACTAGAGGTGTGGGATTTGACTGGGAAAGATGTAGGATTAATGGCAAATTTAGACCCAGTTAAAATAGCCATTAAAACCAATGCTATTTCCCGAAAACCAGACAGTATAAAATGAGTGCAGAAGTGAAAGCTGGAGTTGCAATTGAAGTAAACAGGTTGCTAGAGGCAAACATAATACAGGAAGTAATTAGCAGTCCTTGTAATTCTCCCATAATTGGCAATAAAAAGCCTAGCGGAAAGTGCAGGGTAGTACAGGACCTGCGAAAGGTAAACCAGATTGTTGTACCTTGCTGTCCTATTGTGCCGAACCCTGCAGTGATCTTGTACCAGATTCCATGGAATGCGGAATGGTTTACCGTTATTGACTTATGTCACGCATTCTTTTCCATCCCATTGCATCCAGACAGCAAATTTATTTTCTCTTTTGAGTTCGACAGTCATGTCTACGTCTGGAATCGTGTCCCCCAGGGGTACACAGAAAGTCCTTCGATTTTCAATCAGATTTTAAAAAGATGCCTTGAATCCCTGGTCCTGCCAAAAGAGTCAGTTTTGGTCCAGTACATAGACGACCTTCTGGTGGCTTCTAAAAGTCGAAACAACTGTGTCACTGATACCATTGCCTTATTGAATCATCTAGGCAAGGGAGGATATAAAGTATCTCCTGACAAATTGCAGTTCTGTAAAAACTCAGTGAAAAATCTGGGGCACCAGATAGAAAAGGGTATCCGAAGGGTTACTTCAGAAAGGATTAGAATAATTCGAGATATGGAGTTACCTAGAACCCAGAAGGAAGTCGGAATGTTCCTGGGAGTTGTAGGATACTGCAGACAGTGGATTGTGGGATTTGCTGTTTTGGCCAAACCACTGATAAAAATGACCAAGAAAGGAGTAGATGATCCAGTTAGCTGGGATGACTAAAGCATGACAGCTTGGATAAAATTACGAAACTGTCTGTGCTCAGCTCCTGCATTAGGAATGCCAGATTATTCCAAGAACTTTGAATTGTTCTGTGATACACGAGACAATTGTGCACTCTCAGTTCTAACACAAGAACATGGTCTGACCAGACGTCCAGTGGCTTACTTTTCGGCTACTCTGGACCCAGTGGCTGCTGGATTGCTTGGATGTCTGAAAGCAGTAGCTGCCACTTGCAATAGTCTAGAACAAAGTGAAAACATAGTCATGGGACATCCTGTAACAGTATATGTTCCACATTCAGTAGTGATTCTGTTGACCCGAACAAAGACCCAATATCTCACACCTAGTCGGCTGACTAAGTATGAGAGAATTCTTATTGGTGCAGAGAATGTGATAATTTCCCGATGTAATATTTTGAACCCTGCAACCTTGCTACCCATCACCCAAAATGCAGAAGTGAAGGGTGAAATTGAACATAACTGCATTGACTTAACTGAGTTTAGCACCAAGCCACGACCTGATATAAAAGAAACAGCCCTACCTGTAGAGGACCTTGTGATGTTTGTGGATGGCTCCTGCTTGAGACATGAGGATGGAGGGTTGAGTGCTGCCTATGCCATAGTCACACTGGAAACGACCCTAGAAGCATCCTACTTAAGTGAAATAAAATCTGCCCAAGTAGCCGAATTAATTGCATTGGCAAGAGCTTGCAAGCAAGGGAAAAATAAGAGAGTAACCATATATACTGATAGTCAATATGGTTACGGGGTTGTTCATGACTTCGGCCAGTTATGGTTACAAAGAGAATTCATGACTTCCTCAGGTACCCCTATCAGAAATGGAAAAGTGGTACAAACCCTACTGGAAGCTATCCCGTTACCCAAAGAATTGGCGGTGGTCAAATGTGCTGCTCACAAATCTGGTAATGACGATGTGACAGCCGGAAATCGATATGCTGACCAAATTGCCCAATACTGTGCCCGATACAAAATGTCCCTAAAAATTAAATTGTGGGGAGGCGGAAACAGCTGACAACTTATGCTGTTTGAGAATGTATCTACTTGGAGGGAACTGAAAGAGTTGCAGCAGGCAGCAGAGGAAGAGGAAAAGCAAAGATGGGAGACAGATGGATGTCAGCCCAGGGACAGGGATGGTGATATGGCTGATAAAACGGGTATGCCTGTGTTACCAGATACATGGTTGCCCCAATGGCCAGAATGATCCATGGAGACACATATATCGGGAGGGATACAATGTGCCGTATGTTCCATGAAGTATTTTACAACTCAAAGTTCAGAAACATTGCGGAGATGCTTTGCCAGAGGTGTTTGGTTTGTCAGCAATTTAACCCAGGGAAAAGAACAGTAGTAGACCAGAGTACGATTGGAAAGGCAGAAGGTCCCTTCGTCAGACTATAAGCAGACTTTATTCAGTTACTCATGTGCAAAGGATATAGGTATGTCCTAGTTATAGTCTGCTTGTTCTCAAGGTGGGTGGAGGCCTACCCAGCAAAGAAAAATGATGCCATTACTGTAGCCAAACTGTTACTAAGGGAACTAATCCCTAGGTATGGATTTCCAGAGACAATTGAAACAGACAGAGGTGGGCACTTTGCCAACGAAATCCTAGCAGAACTCTATAAAGCATTCAAGATTGAGCCTAAACTACACTGTGCATATCATCCAGAGGCTTCTGGAATAGTCGAACAGGTGAATGGCACTATAAAATCAAGATTGACAAAAATGTGTAACTCTACAAGATTGAACTGGATAGAAGCCTTGCCTCTTGTCTTGATGGGATTGAGAAGCATTCCAAACCGAAAGACAGGCCTGAGCCCCCATGAAATACTAATGGGAAGAGTGATGCCACAGGCATGGGTACCAGGACACAAACTGCTAAGTATTTCTGATGATTTGGTACTAGAATACTGCAGGCAGCTGGGTGACCAAGTGCGTTCTATCTCTCACCAGATTGGGGAGGACTCCGTCGCCTGGCCTATAACTCCAGCCCATAAGCTGAAACCTGGAGATTGGGTTGTGTTGAAGAAACACACCCGGAAGAGTTGCCTTATACCAAAGTGGGGAAAGCCAAGACAGGTGATCCTCGTCACTACCACTGCTGTGAAGTGCGCCGGCGTGCCAAAGTGGATCCATGCCAGCCATACCAAGAGGGTAACCAGAGAAGAAGCGACTGAAGCTGAAGGTGGTGCAGCTGAGGAGACTCCAAACGAGGGTCCGGATCTAGCTGATGTCATACTACCGAGCACCAGTCAAGACGAATGGTTCCCAGCAGATGATCTGATTCTTGATCAAATAAGAACCAGAAAGTATTCCTACCTAGACAGCGTGGGATAGTGAGGATGAGACAGGACTAGAAGGAGAAGATCAGGTTATCGAGATTCACATCAGACCTGATCAGGAGGTAGGTCAAGTAGGGACAGACCAAGTCATCGACACTCCACCAAAGACTCCCGGAAACTGAAAAGGGACGGATAGTAATTAGGGCTGAAGTTCATGCGGAAGAAAATCAAGGGTCCGAAGTGCATGAACAGGAAAAGATAGAAATAGACGAACGTGTTCAGGAGGCAGAGCCAGAAACAGCTGAAAATCAAAGACAAATCCAAAGTATACCTGAACAAGGCCAGCTTAGAAACCAGGCAGAAGAAACTGAAGAAAGACCTGGGACTAGTCAGACAGGAAGGGAGAAAGATACTGCCGACATGTTAGAAGTGAAGTGACTCGTTACATGGGAGAATACTTCCTGACTATAGGTGACAGATTTAAATGAAGCACGCAGAGATAATTTGACTTGTTCATTACATGAACAAGAGAAATTTTTTTTGAAAATGGCAGAAAAGAGAAGGGAGAGTTTCTAAAGAAAGGCAAATGATAAGAGACAGAAAACTCCTAAATGGGCTGAAAACATGGAAAGCACCTCAAATGGCGAAGCTAATCTTGCTCTGTTGCTGGACTTTGAACGGAAAGGGAAACTCTGTCTTCATAGAGAAAAGACTAGTTATTATAACAATGTATTCACCGGTTCCAGTGAATGCGAACATAATTACAAGGTAATTGGAGGTTGGGGTTTCAAAAATGGGTCAGAACCTGTGTTTCCCGGAATTTATTATATATGTGGAAACTAGGCTTATTTCAAATTACCGGATCACTGGTATGGAAGCTGCTATTTTGGCATTGTCTTCCCGAAAATATACCATGTGAACAATGCCGCTGGAAGCAATGAAAATACTAATGGTTTAGTACGTAGTGGAAGTGTAGGAGAAATTATAGGGGATATATTTAGTGCACTGATACCTGGAGTGGGAGTGGTTCTGAATACTCACCGTATTTGCAAATTATCTACAGTAGTGGATCGGTTATCTACTGACACTGCTGCTGGATTACTGCTGGTCAATACTGAAATGGTTGCGATCAGATCAATGGTTTTACAGAATCGACTTGCTCTTGATACCTTATTGGCAAAAGAGGGCGGAGTCTGCAGGATGCTGAAGGCGCAACATTGTTGCACTTACATTCCTGATAAAAGCGTAGAAATTAAGAAATATGTGCGAAACATAACTAACTTGGAAAAAGAACTCAAACCACTGGAGGTTGATAGTGCCTGGAAGAGACTGACTGATGGTCTATCCTCTGTAGGTAGTTGGTTTTCTAACATAGGTCGAAGTCTCGTTGGGAAAATAATGACGCCAATAGCTGGAATAAGTTTGATTGTGTTTATTATAATAATTTGCTGTAAATGCCAAAAATGCAGAAAGAAGTACACAGTAAATAGGAGGGGAGTGAAACGGAATGTTGATGAGCTGGAATTAGAGGAATTAAGAAACCAGATATACAAAAAGGCTAAGGGTTTCCATCCTAATAAGGATGCTGAGAAGAGGCTCAACAACAAATTTGTCGAGATAGAGATGTGTGAACTGTGAGAAAGAAAGTTGGCATCTGTTTCCATTAATAGAGATGAGTAAATATCTTCAAAGAGGGGATTGATGGAGCAAGGATTCGCACGTAAAGCGACTTGCTCACATTCATGAACCTCGTTTAACCTGTAATAGTATTAACCAATCCCGTTTGTCATTAATATCGCACTTTTTCAGTAGAGATGCTTGCCTATGTGTCTATTAATCCTAAAGAGGCTTGCATACTACAGAATCGATGCTTCGCAGAAATCCAGTCTGCGCATGCGTCGGTCATACCCATGTGATGTGACGCACTCGCAGTTTTGGAGGAATATTTTCACTCATGCGTATTATTGCTAATAGGGCCGCTTTGTCTTTAACATGCTCTCCGCTTGCTAATGCTGCTTTTGCACATCTATCTATCTCTGCCTAAAACCCTAATGCTATAGATATTATAAAATAAGGGGTGCAGTGTAGCTTATCATGGTGTACAGTGTATTCATTTTTTTGGTGTTTCCAATTTGTTTTCGCTTACTTTTCATGTACCGCGTATCTGTGGGCCTGGGAGTGTGGAGTCGCTCCATCTTTGAAACCCCTTGCAACCCCGTCATTTGATGAGGGACAATTCAAACTGCACAGAAGCAAAACCCCGCCAGCTGGCTGCCGAAGCTAAGATGCTCATGAGAACCTGAACTATGACCCAGCGAGAGGAGCCGAGCTGCACCTGAACTCGAAACAAATTGATACTTTACTGTGTGTCCTATTGTATTCCTTGCTGTCTATGGCATGGGAACTGGAATGTAAGGGGTGGGTACTGAAATATGAATATTAAATATGGGAACCCAGAATTTTAGGTGGTGACAATGACCTAACCACCTGTCCTGACCAATCATAAGTTGGGGACCCTGTCACTTGCAACATTTGTGGTTAGTCTAGGGACCCGCAAAGGGTATAACTAGCCTCGTTTTAGTTAGAGAAATTGTCCGACTTGTCCGAGTAGCTGACCTGTCACCGACCCTACGAACTCTATAGGTGATTGATACAGAGAGCTGCGGAGCACTCTGTCCGAAATTTCCACAAACTCCAAGGGGTGGAAGTAGTCTTAAGTGCTGGCGAAGCACTTTGCTGGGAGATTCGAGAACCCAATCGGGGTTACTGGCGGATCCCGTGCAGAGAGGGAGTAGCGCAGGCGTTGCAAGCGAAGCTGCAGGTGTTGGTCGTGCCCTTTGGTGAGCCCAGTCCTGACCCAAATCCTGAGGGGTATCCTGTCCTGTTTTTTTCCGTGAGCTGTACCTGCTCACCTACTGGCATCCCAAGTCCTTGAGGGTCCTTGTCCTCACCTTCCCCAAGCTGACCCGTGGCCAGGGTTAGTCCTCATTCCTGTCCTAGGTAAATATAATTTGTGGGTGTCCGTCTTTCTATCCACTTTTCTCCTACTCTTTTAATAAAGCCTCTATGCCCATGATATTCTCTCTGTTATCTCCAATGCCGTATATGCAAACTGTTTATTAGTTGTGTTCCACTTTTCCCCTTCCTGTAGGGCATATTGAAACTGTTTTACTTAAATAGTGTGATCTAACTTTACTGATGTCTAGGATCTAAGTTTAAGTTTAGTAGATAGGCTAAGATCAGGGTTTTGAATCACTTGTAGGACTTTAGCACTCCACTGACTAATGTGTTTTAACTCACCTTCCCTAGTATAAGCCTGAATCTGAATAGCATGTTCCTTGTTACCCTTACCCAGTAGTTTTCTACCCGCACTCAATGGTGCTTGCCGACATCCATAGCTACATTATAGTTGTAATCCTGATTATTGATATTTTGATCTGTATAAGTCTTATACTCTTGTCACTCTGAATTTTACTTACTATATAAAATCTTTAAAACCCTTCAGGTGTCTGTGGTCATTATACAATATCGAAATGTTGAATGTATACAGTATTTAGGATTATCTTATCTCATGTCCACTGCTAGCTCCTGATTCATCAGGAAGGTAGGTGCCTGGGTAAGTCAGGTACCATAGTAACAGTGTTAGAGAAAACACATAAAAATTACTGATGGTGGTGTGTAAACTCGCCCGATTCACAAAAATACTGTCATAATCACGTCTTGGGCCCAAGTGCGTGAAATCTGGTAAATCTAAGGGTCGGGCGACCTGCGCGCTCTATCAGGAGCAGGTTCGGCCGTCGTGGTCGAGACCTAAACACTGAAGACACCAGCGGTGGGGGTCGGTAACCGACATCATTCAGTTACACTTGGAGCAGGGTTTGAACCCGGGCATCCCTACCAACCATAGGAGTCGAACAACTCGAGAAAAAACCAGATCAAAAAATTCTGTCAAAAAGTGACTAAGGGGTAGAGTTTCTCCGGATCTGTGCTAGCTGGCGCGGAAAAAAGAAGAACTGACGTCAGCGCGCAGGGCGGCGTCTAAGTACTCCGGCGACGTCCTTCCGGCGCTAATGACGCCGACGACTGACGCGGAGCCGCAGACGACGCCTACCGACACGCAGGGGTATTGCTATGCAAAAGTTTCCGGATCCAGTCTGACGCCTGGGGATATTTTAAGGTAAGGAATCTATCACTAACGTGTCTCTTTCAGATAAGGTTACAGGATAAGGTCACTGAGATGAGCCCTGCTTGGTGATTGCGTCCCACAACATGCAGTTAAAATCTTTACTTCAGAGGGGACAGGCCTGGGTGTAAAGGGCCACAGTTCATAAATAACTGGTTAGTCTTCCTAGTATCTTGTTTTATCTAGATCCAAATGATGGCTATCCTAATATCTGATGTATGAAGAGATAGCAAAGCCGCTTTCCACCAAAGATGCATCAGGCAAGTCTTATAGAAAGGTTAGAATGGGGAACCCATGAGTCTTGAGGGCAATATTTAATTCCCATTGAGGAGATGATCTCTTACGGGGGGAAAGGCTTTTTAAATGCCCTCAAGGAAGTCCATAACCCGGATCTTGAAAAAAAGCGATCTGTGTAATAAAAGGCTACTGTAGGCAGCAATGGTTCCCAAATGGGCTTTGTTTGAAGAGAACTGCAAAGCCTTCCTTGGCTACAGGAAGATGGTATAATACAAGTGATTCTGCTTCACAGGCATTAGGGTTAAAGTTCTGCTCCATACAGATGCAAGAAGAATATTAAGCTCCTGTAGAAAGTCGCCTTCCTTGTTTTCTTTTTCAGAATCTTTATGCATTCCTGGGAGTTTTAAATCTCCATGATATAACAGTTCAAAAGCCAGGCTGCTGAATTCAAAGATGTCAGGCTGGGATGGAGAATCACCCCACCCACGAACTTATGAAGATCCAGCCTGCAGGGCAACCTCCTTTGTAGTGGGGCATACAGGTGAAGAAGGTCTGAACCACTATTGTAGGGGCCACTCTGGACGCTTTCAGAATCATTCTGGCCTTGCATATGTTAGTTTGATGATCATAACTGGTATCAGGGGAATTGGTCGAAAATTGTAATGAACTTTGCTGGAAAACTCAATCCAGAGGGAATTGCCCTTATCCCAGGCTGGTATTATCTGGAGACGAAATCTGGCCATGTTGTTTTGCTGTCCACACTTGTGAAGAGATCTAACCGGAAAACCTCAGATTCAAAAGAGGTTGTGAAGGATGGAATAATTTAGAACCCAGTCACGTTCTCCTCCAACGTACTGCTCAAAATCTCATTGAGCATTGTGGATCCCTGGTAGGTGAATCACAGTGGTTGTCAGGTTGCTTGGTAACAACCATTTCCAGATGGTTTGAGCGACCCTCTATGCCTGTTCAGGTAATGGTTGCTGTGTTGTCCATCTAAACAAGTAGCAAGCCAGTCTTGAAAGCCGGGAGGAAAGTTTTCAGCGCTAGGTGTACCGCCCTGAGTTCCAGCAGTTTCATATGGTATGATATTTCTGTTGAAGACAGGTCCCTGGAATCTCTAGGGTGATTCATACAAGCACCCCAGCTGGACAGAATCACCCACCATTGTCTGAGATGGGACGTCCTGATGGAAGTTCATCCTGCAAAGAAGATTCGGAGGATGCCATCACCAAAGGAGAGATCGTGCCGATTGTGGAAACAGAATGAAATAGCTTTTCATTTATAACTGGCACTACTGGTCTTAAGGACACTTATTTTAAATGCATGACTGCAAGCCCAGAAGTAATGAGATTTGCCTCACTATCAGACGGATGACTTTCAGGAGATTGTGAATCTTAGGCGGAATAGATAAGGTCACTTTTGAAATATCCAGTACTGTTCCAAATAATGCAACAAATGCAATGGGATTGACGTTGATGCTCTCAAGTATCTCGTTATCCCAGTCGATAGAGAAACTACAGGTTAAAAAAGCTAATGAGCCTGTTGCGATAAATAGGCCTTGCTCAGCAAGTCATCTAGATCTAGGTAGACAAATATCTTCTCTTTCCCAAGATGGACTGAAACAGCAGTTATGCACTTTGATAAGTTTTTAGGTGCAAGCTCTAAGCCAAATGGAAGAAACTTACATTGCTAATGATTGTTTCACACTACAAACCTCAGGAACATTTTCAGAATCTTTGCTATGGGTACATGAAAATGCACATCTTTAAGATCAATGGCGTATAGCCAATTTCCCTAATGGAGGTGTGAGTGGATTTCATGGAGAACCAGCATCCTGATTTTCTTCCTCCATATCCATTTGTAGGAGAGTTTTAGATCCAGAAAAAGGTCTGAATGTTCTTGGAGTCTTTCTTTTTCACAATGAAGTCAGGTGGTACTTCCTCTTCGGCCGGTTTCCTGTACGTAGATATGAAAAGCTTGATGGTTGTTCAGATTTTAAGGTAAAGGCTTTTCCAGTGGTATGGCTTGAGGAGCATGCCTGAATCCAATAAACTAACCATTCTGAACAATAATCATAACCAGTTTGTCTCTAGTGATAGATGTCCACTCTCCCTTGAAATAACAGAAGTGAGGACTTGCTATCGGACTTCTGCAGCTGGCTTACTCGCTTGCTGTTGGAGGCTGGTGACCCCTCTACAACATGGTTTGGTACGTCTGTTTGTGCTAAAGCTACCTCTGCTGATGTTGGCAGTGAGACGTAGGGGTGTGATCCCTCTGCTGGTAAAAACACTAATCATAAAGCCTCAGAGTATTTTCTTTGCTCCTCTTTTCCTAGGCCTACAGTCGTTAGGGTTCCCCTTTTACCCTTGATTTAAGCCATCTCCTCATCTGTGCCAAATGTGTGTCGAATAAGGTGCTATCTGAAACAAGCATTTACAATGCAATGGTCTCGGCAATATTATAGGTAGAGCTATTGGAATTGCTCATTATTTTTTTTATCTTTTTTGTATCCCTAAATAAATCGCCTTGTCATTTGTATTGGCATTAGCTTTGTATTTTGCATATGTGATACCTATTGCATTAGCAGAGAGCGAGTGAGGTATTGAAATAGAGAGAGTGAGGTAGTGAGAGAGAGTGAGGTAGATAGAGAGTGAGGTAGTAAAGAGTGAGGTAGAGGGATGTTGTGAGGTAGTGAGATAAGCATAGAGTGATGTTGTGATGTAGTGAGATAGAGAAAGAGGTAGTGAAAGAGAGTGAAAGTGAGTTAGTGAGATAGAAAGAGTGAGGTAGTGAGATAGAGTGATTGAGGTAGTGAGTTAGAGAAAGAAAGTGACGTGAGGTTGTGAGCTAGAGAGTGAGGTAGTGAGAGAGTGAGGTAGTGATGTTTTGAGAGAGAGAAGTTGTGAGATAGTGAGATAGAGTGGAATAGTGAGGTAGAGAGTTATGTAGTGAGAGATGGGTAGATAGAGAGTGAGGTAGTGAGAGACAGAGAAAGTGAGGTAGTGAAAGAGTGAGGTAGAGGGATGTTCTGAGGTAGTGAGATAGAGAGGTAGTGAAAGAGTGAAAGTGACTTAGTGAGATAGAAAGAGAGAGAGTGAGGTAGTGAGAGAGTGAGGTAGATAGAGTGAGGTAGTGAAAGAGTGAGTTAGTTATGGAGAGTGATTTTTGGTGGTAGGGAGATAGAAACAATGAGTGAAGTTGTGACATAGTGAGATAGAGAAGGATTGAGGTAGTGTAAGAGAGAGTGAAAGTGACTTAGTGAGATAGAAAGAGAGTTAGTGAGATAGAGAGTGACGTAGTGAGTTGGAGAGAGAAAGTGAACTTGTGAGCTAGAGAGTGAGTCAGCGAGAGAGTGTTGTAGTTATTTTTTGAGTGAGTGACTTGTGTTATAGTTAGGTAGTGAGAGTGATATCGAAATAGAGTGATGTTATGGAGAGAGTTAGTGAGAGAGAGAGATAGTTTTATAGATATAATTCAAGTAGTGATGTAGTTATTTTTGTTTTGTGGGAGAGTGAAGTAGATATAGAGTGAGGTAGTGAGAGAGAGAGAGAGTAAGGTAGTGAAAGAATGAGGTGAGGGTGAGAGTTGTTGTGCTGTATTGAGATAGAAACAGAGCGATGTTGTGAAGTAGTGAGCTAGAGAGAGAGTGAGGTAGTGTATGAGAGAGTGAAAGTGTTAGTGTATTTGAGAGAGAGAGAGTGCAGTAGTGAGAGAGAGAGAGTGCAGTAGTGAGATAGAGAGAGTGAAGTAGTGAGTTAGAGAGAGAGTGAAGTTGTGGGGTAGTGAGAGAGTGATGTAGTGAACTTTAGAGAGAGTGTGTCGTGATATAGTGAGAGAGACATGTTGCGCAACAGCCCGCACTGCAGTGCGACATCTAACATTTACAACGCATAGTTTTGCATAGGCAAAACCTGTTACCTTTGACAATGGTTATTTTATTTCCCCCACCACTCATGCGCTATCCGCGACTGGAACAGAAATTTGTATAAGGTTTCATTGGTCTAGCTGCAGACCTGCATATCTACAGCAGGAAAAAAAGCTCTATTGGCCAATGGTATATCTTTATTTCTTACATGATGTGATGTAAATATTTCTCACATTATACGGTCCTTCTTCGAAATGAAATGGTGCTGCCGAAGTATATTTCAGAGGTTTCTTTGCTTTGAAATACTTCATAAGTTCATAGAAGGACAGTAATTCATTCCCAAAGGCCGGAAGGCGTCATGTGACGTTCCAAAAGCAAGGCCTTAAATCCGGGATCTGACCCAGTCACCTCTTAAGCCACGGTGTCTTATCTTTGATGACAGCTCGCAGTGTGTGCTGCAACATGTTTCAGACACAAGCAGGATTTTGCCGCGCTGCTCAGAAAATGTGTCTCCAAAGATAAAGTACAGCAGCACAAGGGCATTAAATAGAAAAAGAGATGATTTCCTTTCATCTCGTCCTCCCTTCCACAAGATTCTTCAATAACCCGGGACAGTTCCCACCCGCAGGTAATCTTCGGACCGCGTCTTCTCTGGGATCAGGGGGCCTCGGGCCCGTTTCGTTCTGGCCATTCTGGAGCAGAGCACCTCCGACCCCCCTGTGAGTGTACAGACTGCAGCACTCACCCTCATCACTGCTCCGCTCAGCCCCCGCTCTCCCGCTCCCTCTGGAGTCTCCTGGGGGCACATATTTACTGTCATTATCCCCGTCTCTCCTGAGAGCTTTATTAATGGGCTGCTTGACAGACAGTAATTGAGTGTTGTAAAATACTTGTTTAAGTGAGTCTGGGAGCGAAAGAGTCTGTGAATTCGGTGGATATGTAATTCTGCTGATTCGGAGGCACAGCTCAAAACGATGCCCCTCCCCAACCCCCTTGCAAATTGTGACGCCCGAGTCTCCCATACCTAGGGTGACCAGATATTGAGAAGCAAAAACCGGGACAGGTTAGACATAAAGGTAGGACTAAAGTATTTCATGTTACTTTTAAGTCGGGCCTGTCACGGAGTTTGCTCTGCATACCCATGTAAATGTAAATGCGAGCGCGCGTGTGTAAATATTAGAAACTCCAACCCGAGACCCCCACCCTCTCCCCTACTCCGTCTTTCCTCTGCTGGGAGCAGGCAGATGAGATGACCGCCTCCTGTGTCACCTGAAAGAGGCAGATAATAAATTAAATATCTTTCGAGGCGTCTTGAAAGGAAAACTTCCATTTCTGCTTCATAGGAAGGCTTTATCTTATTCCTAAAACCCGGGACGTTTCTTGAAAAATTGGAAAAGAGTCTGGACACCGGATCACTCCTCCCAAAACTGGGACTGCCTGCCGATATCCAGGAGGTCTGCGTATTATTAAGATGCAATCTTACAAATAAGGAGGAGCAGCCGAGGCGCTCAAATACACGGAGAGTGGGAAACAGACAGGGGGAAGAAGGCACAAACACACACAAACAGCGAAAATACACGGAGAGCGGGAGGGGGGCGGGAAACAGACAGGGGGCGGGAAACAGGGGGAAGAAGGCACGGAGGGAAACAAACACGGGCTTACCTTCACTGCGAAGGATAGAAAATGGCGGACACAAGCTTCCGGATTTTGAGGATTTGGGGGCGTGGTTTTGCTGTCCTGAGTGACGGGCAACGTCACAGGGCCAAAGAATGCAAAAAATCACGCCCCCAAATCCGAAAAATACGGGGCTTGTTTGAAGTGATGCATCTCTCCTCCAATGGCTGGCCTCCGTTTAGGAAGCCAGCCAATGAAGGAGAGAGAGGGCAGGGAGGCGGGACCTACAGCGCTCTAAGAGTCATTAAATCTCCAGCCTAAGTCTGTGCAAGCGCAGCCTTTTAGGCCTCCGACCTAAAAAGAGAAAAACACCACAAGGAACCACTTTGTTTCTAACTCAGAAGGAGATGCAGGTGTTGCAGATTTTACTAATTAAAGCAAATATCATTTGGAGGGTTCCTGTCGCCATTCAGCGAGTACCCGTCTATTGACGTTGTCATGGCAATACAAAAAGGATAATCTATTTACTCTGTTCAGCCACTAAAAGTGCAGAATACCTTGAACAATGGGTACGGATTTAAAGAAGATGTCGCTCGAAGGTGTGCGCGAAATGCAGGATGTCAACGCATCTGAAAAGCACCTGGGCTACTGGAGGTGGAACAGAAAATCAAAACATCCCATCGCCGGGCGCACCAGCAGCACAGTCACCTCCCAGGAATGGATGGGGGGGATCGGATTCTGCAGTAACCACAGGGTAACTGGAAGGCCACTCTGGGAACAGGCCCAGAGATCGCCTGCACTACATTGAGTGGGCCTGTTCCCTTCAATATACTTTCTGATTCACGCTACCTTATCTGCACTCAACTTCTAAATTCACTTGCACTCACAGAGGAGAGCTCTGTTGGAAGGAGGATGGGACACCTTAGCTCCCATGTCAATCCAAAAGGTATTTCCCATCCCTTATCCAGGTGTTAGGCAAGAGTGCAGAGTAAGAGCAAACCCAGTTGGGTAGAACCCATAACTGTGGTGCCCCTCACACACCAAGGCCCCGGAGGAACAGTACCTAGTGTATAAATCATAGCTAATTCCCTGCCACCCTCTCCCTCACAATAATCTCTGTACCACTTTTGGTACATTTATCAGTCTCATGCAGGAAAAGTGGCCTTCTCCCAGATGTGGGGCTGGAGCAGTGGGTCTCATGAGTCCGTATTGTGGCCAATATACAATTATTGTTGCTTTCTGCTTCCTTGACTAATGTAGGACTCACGTGTTCTGAATAGACAGACAGACAGACATGCTTCTGTTTACAAATAAACAATGGGAATTATGGTGTTTAGCAACTTTTCAATTTGGTTAAAGTTGCATCAAAGCTCCAGCAGCAACATGAATGCGCTGGAGCAAATAGCGCAAGAGGTTGGTTGTGCTGTGTTTGGGCACCTCTTAAAATGGAAACTGACAAGCCAAGGACTAAGGAAAGCTTGAAAGAAATACTACACCAGTGGCTAATAAAACACAAGTTCGGCTCATACAAAAGGCACACAATCCAGAGCTAGAAAAAGCAATGGACATTATTCTTCCAAGAGACACCATTTTCGGATAGTACGCATACGAAACAGTATCTGAAACATATTTATTGTGAGACTACAAAAGCACAGTACAAAAAGTTATGTTTTTCCAAAGTATTCAAATAACATTTGAGGGAGACGTTGGTATCCTGCAGGCACGCACTTTGGCACAGACGTTCTCTACAAGTATGTCCCTTGGTTTTGTCACGTTTATTTGAAATACAGCAGAGACATTATTTTTCGCGGAGGGATTTGTTTTTTATCATGCTTCCAGCCGACTCCTTTTATAGTGAGGCACGCATGCAACAAAATATCATCCTTGCCTGAACTGCCCTCGAGTGAACATCTGTGCAGGTCACAGTCGTCCATCACATACACACGTGTTGCCCTGTACACCGGCACCAAACTGTGGGAATCCAAGAGAAAAAGTCACTAATTAACTTTAATTATGTGGCTAAGAGAACTGCGGCCTTCTCAGGCATTCCTCTGCTTGGCAAACACAAGAGCCGCACCTGGGTGGTCACTCTACCGCTGCTCTTAAGAGCCATCGGGGCCATTGTGAAGAGTGGTCACCAAGTCAATGCTGCATTGTTTTCTCGGCGGACACGGAGAGAAAGAGCCTGTTTCCGTGCAGAGATGGCAGGGAGGTCTGCACAGGCAGGCATGGGGTCGGCCACCTGTAGATCCCAGCACACTCTCAAATGTCTTCCAAAGGATTAGAAACAACGGATGTGAAACGCCGACAATAACAGTGTGACGGGGACGGCAGCGTGGGATCGAATACTGCATTTATTTAACTAAGCAGTCCTCATCAGTGCCGCACTTTTCGATGGGGGGAAGCTCTGCACCATGGCGTATGAAGGCCAAAATAGGTCTATTCCCACCTGCAGGGAGACCAGGGTAGCATTGCACCCATGTGTAGGAAGGTCAGGGCAGCTATGCAGACACGTGTGGAGAGGGTCAGTTCCCACCCGCAGGTAATCATCGGGCGCGTCTTCTCTGGGATCAGGGGGCCTCGGGCCCGTTTCGTTCTGGCCATTCTGGAGCAGAGCACCTCCGACCCCCCTGTGAGTGGACAGACTGCAGCACTCACCCTCATCACTGCTCCGCTCAGCCCCCGCTCTCCCGCTCCCTCTGGAGTCTCCTGGGGGCACATATTTACCGTCATTATCCCCGTCTCTCCTGAGAGCTTTATTAATGGGCTGCTTGACAGACAGTAATTGAGTGTTGTAAAATACTTGTTGAAGTGAGTCTGGGAGCGAAAGAGTCTGCGAATTCGGTGGATATGTAATTCTGCTGATTCGGAGGCACAGCTCAAAACGATGCCCCTCCCCAACCCCCCTGCAAATTGTGACGCCCGAGTCTCCCATACCTAGGGTGACCAGATATTGAGAAGCAAAAACCGGGACAGGTTAGACATAAAGGTAGGACTAAAGTATTTCATGTTACTTTTATGTCGGGCCTGTCACGGATTTGCTCTGCATACCCATGTAAATGTAAATGCGAGCGCGCGTGTGTAAATATTAGAAACTCCAACCCGAGACCCCCACCCTCTCCCCTACTCCGTCTTTCCTCTGCTGGGAGCAGGCAGATGAGATGACCGCCTCCTGTGTCACCTGAAAGAGGCAGATAATAAATTAAATATCTTTCGAGGCATCTTGAAAGGAAAACTTCCATTTCTGCTTTATAGGAAGGCTTTATCTTATTCCTAAAACCCGGGACGTTTCTTGAAAAATTGGAAAAGAGTCTGGACACCGGATCACTCCTCCCAAAACTGGGACTGCCTGCCGATATCCAGGAGGTCTGCGTATTATTAAGATGCAATCTTACAAATAAGGAGGAGCAGCCGAGGCGCTCAAATACACGGAGAGCGGGAAACAGACAGGGGGAAGAAGGCACAAACACACACAAACAGCGAAAATACACGTAGAGCGGGAGGGGGGCGGAAAACAGACAGGGGGCGGGAAACAGACAGGGGGAAGAAGGCACACACACACACAAACAGCGAAAATACACGGAGAGCGGGAGGGGGGCGGGAAACAGGGGGAAGAAGGCACGGAGGGAAACAAACACGGGCTTACCTTCACTGCGAAGGATAGAAAATGGCGGGACACAAGCTTCCGGATTTTGAGGATTTGGGGGCGTGGTTTTGCTGTCCTGAGTGACGGGCAACGTCACAGGGCTAAAGAATGCAAAAAATCACGCCCCCAAATCCGAAAAAGACGGGGCTTGTTTGAAGTGATGCATCTCTCCTCCAATGGCTGGCCTCCGTTTAGGAAGCCAGCCAATGAAGGAGAGAGAGCGCTGTAGGTCCCGCCTCCCTGCCCTCTAAGAGTCATTAAATCTCCAGCCTAAGTCTGCGCAAGCGCAGCCTTTTAGGCCTCCGACCTAAAAAGGAGCGTTGCTAATCCCTTCTTTCACCCTCAAACTTGAGGCACAAACGTCTCAAACAGGAAGAACACCCCAAGCTCAGGCCGTGAATAGTAGCAATTAGTAGATATGATTTATGTATCTGCAGTCAAACTACTCTGGTTGTTACTGCAATATGTATGCACATTTATGGGATTTAGTAACTCATTAGTAGTTTAGCTCTATTCTAGCCTGTATTTTATATGTGGCAAGCTGCACATATCTCACCTTTATCCCCATCATTCGCTGTCCGCTTCCGCATTTATTTATTTTCTTATTGGGTTTTCATTGTAAGCTACGTCACGATATTGCACTGATTATTACTACCTCATCCAACTCTCTCTGTCAGGCAAACTGCGCCCAGCCACTTTCTAAGCCTAGACTACATTGCTGCTACCTTGTACATTCTGATATGTAACTTAGCCTCCACCTAATAGGCCTTACCTCGCATAGCTGGTCACACGGTGTAAGCTGACTGCTACCTTGTATATAGGATACATCTGATAAGATGCTCCCACGCACTGGCTGTTCGGGGATCACACTGACTTCCACCCCCTATATCTGTGCTCACTCACTAGTGTCCTCCTTGGCCCTGTAACTAGCGGCTGACAGCGTGTACTATCGCCCTAGTTCAGACACCTAACACCACAGCCTCTCTAAAATGGAGCTCAACGGCAAGCACACTTTTAGAATTAACTACCCCTCCACCCCTCTCTCCAAAAGTGCCACTAAACGTTTCAAACACAACTTCTTGAGGGCGCACCCGGAAACACCCTTTGCTGACACCTACTTCTCATCGGGCAATGGAGCCCTGAATACTGATTTCATCTTCCACACCTCACGCAGAGCCCAATGGAGAAAAACTTTCCTATCTCTACTCACAGTCTCCATCACCAAGAAAACAACCCATGGCTCAACTCTCACCATCACACCTTCCCACCTCTTCCCTGGCAGGTCTACCATTACAATCTATAATACCGGGATTGTCCTGATCCGAGCCACGGACAAGAACCTGGAACTACTAGACAACCTGTTCCCCAAGTTCAAAGAGCACCTCTCCAAGCTGCGGACCCGAACCCAGAAGTCCGCCAGCACTATCCCCCCTGACCTCGTAGCCACCACCTACTACACCTCTACCACCAGTACCCCAGTAAATGGCCCACCTGCTGTTAACGCACGCCACTCCCCAAGGACAGTCACGAATATCACCACCGCACATACTAGTAGCCCCTCCAACATGACACTTCTTATCCCCACACACACCCCCTCCATCCCTCTCCCCTCGGACAGATCATCCCCCACCCACAACACTCCACCATTTGAACAAGCCACCGCCCAAAGTTTATCCACCCCCTCCCATCTCCCCCTCGACAGACACCTCTCCCTCCCCATCTCTCTCTCCACTCCCACCCACGTGTCTCTCACACCCGACACAACAACTCCCACCCACAACACGCCTACATCTGCACACACCATCACTCGGAGTTTATCCACCCAACCACCCCATCCCCCCCATGGCAGACACCTCTCCCTTCCCCGCTCCCTCCCCACTCCCACTCATAACGTCATCCCCCTCCCAACACAAGATACAGAACATACCTCCTCCCTTACCCTATCACCCCCCTCTCTCCCACCTCCTATTCTTAGCCCTCACTACCCTCCTGTCTCCCCCACTGTCTTCAACCTTCACTCACTCTTCTACTCACCTGTACCGTCTCCCACTGAAGTCACTATCTATGCTTCCCACCCTCCGCCTGCCTCACCTTCACCACTCACACCCCTCGCCCACAAACACGTCCACACCTTGAATACCATCCCACCCATTAGCACCGCGGAACACCTCATCAACCCTCCTGACTTGACCTTATCCACACTCCAACAAGTCAAGGAGGAAATTTTACAAATCAAAAAAGACATCCACGCAATCAAAGACCTTCTCTCCTCACAGCCCAGTCTACCTCCCACCATCCCATTACCCTACAAACGACGCACCCTTCCTACATACACTCGCCCCCGACGACACCAGCAATGGTCCACTATCCCCGTTCGCAATAACTCCCACCGCCCCCGTCGTGTTCTCAGCCCCTTGTCGGACCTCGACCTTTGCTCTCTCCTACGCTCTTATGGCCCAGGTCCGGTAAAAGGTTTTTCCAATTCGCACATCCCCATACCCACAATTCCCACAAACGCTCTGAGGCTCCCAACACTCAACAACAGAGGCTCCGTCCCTAACAAACTCAGGAAAGTTCCCCTCACACTAGAAAGCTCGACCACCCTTCTCTCTCCCAAACTCAAATGCATCCTACTAAACTGCAGATCGGCCCAGAGACATTCCTCCGACATCGCGGATCTTGTCTCAAATAGGGAGCTAGACCTAGCCTTTCTAACGGAAACGTGGCTCACTGAAGCCTCTACCCCGATTATGGACATACTAGTCCCCCCCAATTATCACATCATTAGGCTGGACAGGTCTCCTGGCAAGACGGGCGGGGGAATTGCATGCATTGTTAAGAGCAACCTCTCCGTTACTCAAGTCACCTCACCCTCCCTCTCCTCCTGTGAACTCCTCTGCCTAGACATCATCAGTGAGGGAAAACAAGTATGTACTCTACATCTCATTTATCACCCGCCTGGTGACAATCTCATATTCACCCAACAAGTCATGGACCTGATCACTTCCAACGCCGGTCGGCAGACCACTCAAGTCTACCTGGGTGACTTCAATCTCCACTGGAACGATCAGAAAGACACTTCAGTGAATAGTCTAAAAACTTTCCTCAATGCGCTTGACCTCACCCAATTATGCGATAAACCAACACACGACAAAGGCGCGATACTCGATCTCATCATTGCCAAAGAGAACGCTATTCAACTGGAAGCGATTCTACCCTGCGATTGGTCAGATCACCACATTATCACCTTCTTTATCAACGAAAAAGTTAAACCTAACCCTACTCAACCAATCAAATCCAAAACATGGAAAAGGGATTTGAAGAATCTTAACCCCTCCACCCTACCTCCCCACATCGGCAACCTCCTCCTTCCCCCTTCAGGTGCCTCAGATGTTCAATCACTGACTGACCACTACCTTGACTCTATGAATACAATAGTCAATGAAGTCGCCCCTCTGCAACTGAAGAGAGTCTCCACCAAAATTTCTAACCCCTGGTATGATGACAGTCTCAACGACGAAAGGCGTAATATGCGAATGGCAGAGCGCACCTGGAGATCGGACCCTTCAGCACTGCATCTCAAAAAGCTCAAGAACAAGAGAAATGCCTACTTTAGGAAAATAAAGCGCACAAAGTCGGACTTCTTCAGCCGCCAGTTGGACCAAGCGAAGAATAGGCCAAGAAAACTGTTCGAGCTAATCAAGACCCAAACAAAGGCACAACCCACACAATCAAATAGCACAACAAATGACACTCCACACTGTGAAGCCTTCTCTGCTTTCTTTAAACATAAGACTGACAACATAAGAAATGACCTCATCATGGATGTAAATCGATACTCCAACTACACCAGAATGGCTGACACTCAACCTAAAAACAAGGCATCCTGGCAGTACTTCGACACCTACTCGGAAGAAGCTATACACAAACTGCTCTGCACTTTGAAGCCCTCTAATCACCTCACAGACCCTCTACCTGCTAATGCTGTAAAAGACTTTATCCCCTTGCTCCTCCCTCTCTGGACCAAGATCATTAACAGCTCTTTGCAACAAGGACACATTCCAGACTCCCTTAAGGTGGGGCAAGTCACGCCTATACTCAAGAAGCCTACAGCTGATCCGTCTGACCTAAACAATTACCGGCCCATCACCAATATCCCCACCCTGGCCAAACTGTTGGAGAAATGTGTCCAACTCCAACTAACAAAACACATTGATCAATTTGACCTCCTCAACCCTCATCAATCAGGTTTCAGAGCGAAACATAGCACGGAAACAGCTATGACACACATAATTGATGACGCCCTCCAAATTCTGGATCGTAATGAGTCCTGCCTCCTCATCCTTCTTGATCTCTCGTCAGCATTTGACACGGTCAAACATGAGAACTTGTTGGAGCTGCTAAGTACTAGGATGGGGCTATCGGGAACTGTTCTCAAATGGTTTTCGTCTTTCCTTCACAACCGGTCTCAGAGGTTCAAGATCGACAATGTACTATCTACACCTGTGCCTGCAGATCTAGGGGTTCCACAAGGATCCACCCTCTCTCCTACACTGTTCAACCTCGTTATGGAACCCCTCGCCACCTTGCTTCAAGCATCCAATGTTCAATTCCATATGTACGCTGATGACACACAACTCTACCTAAAGTTACAGTCCCCGGAAGATATCAAACAGCTGAATTCCACGCTTATTAACACCCAATCCTGGCTGGCCGATAATCACCTCAAACTGAATGCTCTAAAAACTGAGTTCCTACTCATCTCACCTCCGGCGAAAATCTCCACCACCCAAACCTGGCTCAACAACCTAACAGCACTCAATGTCCAACCTACCATCGTGGACTCGGCGAAATCCCTAGGCATCACACTCGACGCCAAGCTCGACATGCAGCAGCACGTCAGCAAAGCCACAAAAGCAGCTAATTTCCAAATTAACACGCTGAGGAAAATTAAACCCTTCCTCCCGGCCAAAGACTTCCAAACTGCTGTACAAGCTCTAGTCATCCCTCGAATAGACTACGGAATTGCGACCCTCAGCGGTCTCCCACTATCCACAACAGCACCCTTAAGAGCCTCCCTGAACGCTGCCGCGAGACTCATTACTGGCTCTAGAAAGCACTCGCACATATCCCCAGACCTAAAGTCTCTAAAATGGCTGCCTTTTGAAGCCAGAATACAGCTAAAAATTGCAACTATGACACACGCGGCCGTGCACCACAAGGCACCCAACTACCTCGCTCAAAAGCTGTCTATATCAGGAGGTTCGAGATCCAATAGGAGTACTAAAAATCTACTCCTGAAACCTCGTAGATTTCGGAAAGCGAAAACTTACAAACGCTCCTTCTCAGGAATGGCACCCAGGATCTGGAATGCGCTCCCTCCTGAAACAAGGCTAATCACCTCCACTGCACTCTTCAAGAAAGAGGTGAAAACAATGCTTCTGGCCAAGATCTCCTGATCGCTACAGATGTTGGGTCAGAGACTCTGCATTGCTTGTACCGCTGCTCTGCCTATCCCCTGGCACTATTACGCTACTCTCTTACTACCGACCAAGATATGATACACGTTGGTTTACTGATCCACCTGTACGCCATTGTAGTCGGATCAATGACCTGTGCTGCTCTATACTACTCCCTTACCTTATCATATATGGATTGGTTTTATGTTTGTTTTTATAATCCATGTTATTACCATGTTACTTACCATGTTATTACCATGTTATTACCATGTTATTACCATGTTACCATGTTATTTACCTGATCATATATGGATTGGTTTTATGTTTGTTTTTATCATCCATGTTATTACCATGTCACTGACTATTATACTGTTCCCATTATCTCTGTTTACTCCTATTGCCCCTTCCCTGTCTTTGTGAAGCGCTCTGATATCTGTAAGGATCCTGTTCGCGCTATATAAAACTTTGAATAAATAAATAAATAAATTTGTTGAGAATTTACACAAAATACATAATTTCCCGCAAGTCGTTTAACAGGTTCACCACATGCATTTCATTGAAAAAGGACTGCTTTTTCAACCTAAAAGCACAACTGAAAGCAAATACCTCGAAATAACCAAAATCACATTGGATGTCTTCTTACATAGAGGAGGACAAAAACAAAAAAAAAATTAACTGTCCCTATAAGGAAAAGGTTACTTATTCCAAGCCCCCTCTCCTAATTTTCTTTAACCATACTGTAGCCTATAAAACAAATATTCTAATTACCGCAGACAATTTAAATAAATGTTTGCCCTCCTATTCGCTACAACGGAACTGGTTTGGTTCTGGAACTCTCACTCCAGGCACATCCAGGCGATGCACCTCGAATCAGTTGGGGAAACCTATACAGACTTACTTGTTCAGCCTTTACCTTCTTCAGTGTTGGTCTATCTTTGGTGCGCAGATGTTTCCTTTAAATCGCTTTATAAATTCCTGATGGTGAATTTGACTGCACAATGCACAAGTTACTACTTGTGTAACGATATATCTGTAAGAGACATTAGTTAGTGATAGATTCCTTACCTTAGAATATCCCCAGGCGTCAGACTGGATCCGGAAATTTTTGCGTAGCAATACCCCTGCGCGCTGGTAGGCGTCGTCTGCGGCTCCGCGTCCGTCGTCGGCGTCGTGAGCGCCGGGATGACGTCATCGGAGTATATAGACGGCGCCCATGCGCGCTGACGTCAGTTCTGATAACACAGCTTTTCCGCGCCAGATACGCAGAGCCATGATAGAACCAACACTGGTGCCATGAAACTAGGGCCCTGAAAGGGGATGACCTTAACCCTAAATATCGGTTCGCAGAACGGGGAGGATGGGAGGGCGGTAAGGAATCTATCACTAACTAATGTCTCTTACAGATATATCGTTACACAAGTAGTAACTTGTGCATCTGAAAGAGACACGTTAGTGATAGATTCCTTACCTTAGAATAGATACCCCAGCAATACCAACCCCGGTGGTGGGTCTGCGAACCAATATCACACCAGAAAGTCCTGGAGGACGGAACGGCCAAAGAAGCCATCCCTCCGGACTTGACTGTCCAGGCAGTAGTGTCTTGCGAACGTGTGCAGCGAGGCCCACGTGGCTGCCTGACAGATGTCCTGCAGGGGGACACCGCGGCCCAGGGCAGTTGTCGTTGCCGTGGCCCGAGTGGAGTGAGCCCGCAATCCAGCCGGGGGCTCCTTCCTCGCCATGGAGTAGCATGCTTGGATGCACAAGATGATCCACCTGGAGATGGTCCTCTTGTGTACAGCCTTTCCCTTCTTCGCGCCCACGTAACCAACGAAGAGTTGGTCATCCACCCGGAATTGGCGAGTGCGGTCTAGGTAGTAGGAGAGCGCACGTTTTGGATCCAGACGGTGGAGCCTCTCCTCCTCTTTCGAGGGATGCGGAGGCGGAAAGAAGGTGGGCAAGGTGATGGACTGCCCGATGTGGAAGGCCGTGACAACCTTGGGCAGAAAGGAAGGTCGTGTACGCAACACCACCTTATCAGGATGAACAGACAGGAAAGGCGGAGAAGAAGAAAGAGCCTGGAGCTCACTCACCCTCCTGGCAGAGGTGATGGCAACCAGGAAGGCCGTCTTCAGCGTAAGGAGACGAAGAGGACAGTTATGAAGTGGCTCAAAGGGAGCACACATCAGATAGGTGAGAACAAGATTCAAGTCCCACTGGGGCATCACGAAGGGAACAGGAGGGAACATGTGCGTGATGCCCTTCAGAAATCTACTCACTATAGGGGACTTGAACAAAGAAGGCTGATCTGGTAGCCTCAAGAAGGCTGAAAGAGCAGAAAGGTACCCTTTAAGAGTGCCCAGAGCAGAGCCCTGCTGGGCAAGGGAAAGAAGAAAGAGCAGCACTTCCGAAAGGGGCGCAGAGAGGGGATCCACAGCCTTTGCTGCGCACCATGCCACAAATCTATTCCACCGGCAGGCGTATACCGACTTTGTGGAGGGACGCCTGGCTGCCAGAATGATGTCACAGACTTCGGGAGGCAAGTCAAATGGCCTCAACTGCCGCCGCTCAATCTCCAAGCTTGTAGGTGGAGACTGGACAGGTTCGGGTGCAGGACCGTCCCCTGCTGCTGCGACAGAAGGTCCTCCCGAAGAGGCAGAAGAATCGGGGGATCGACTGACATGCTGAGTAGCTCGGGATACCAGTATCTTCGAGCCCAGTCCGGAGCCACAAGGATAACTTGGGCCCGGTCGCGCCTGATCTTCTTCAGCACTCTGGGCAGAAGTGGTATAGGCGGAAAGGCGTACAACAGGCCGCAGCTCCACTCGCGACGAAAAGCGTCTCCGAGCGAGTGCCGCCTTGGAAACTCCAACGCGCAGAACTGCTGACATTGCGCGTTCTCTTCTGTGGCGAATAGATCTAACCAAGGCTCTCCCCACTGTCGAAAGAGACCTTGCGCCACGTCCGAGTTCAGACGCCATTCGTGATCCATCATGCACCGGCGGCTGAGTTCGTCCGCCCTGGCATTCAGAGAACCTGCCAGGTGTTGAACCACCAGAGTCACGCCCTGATGTTCCAGCCACTGCCAGAGGCGCAGAGCCTCCTGGCAAAGGGTCCACGACCCCACACCGCCCTGTTTGTTGCAGTACCACATGGCGGTGGTGTTGTCGGTGAACACTTGCACTACGCTCCCCCTGACAGAGGGGAGGAATGCCTTCAGTGCAAGACGAATCGCCCGCAGCTCCAGAAGGTTGATGTGGAGCCGGGACTCCGCCGGAGACCAGAGGCCTCTGATCTCCGCCTCTCCCATGTGGCCTCCCCAGCCCTGGAGGGACGCGTCCGTCACAACTACGTGCTCCGGCTGGGGTAGAGAGAGGGGTCTGCCACTGACCCAGTCGCGGTCCGTGAGCCACCACTGCAGTTGCTTCGCAGTGCCCTCCGAGATCAGGACATGATCGGACAGGTTGCCCTGATGCTGGGCCCACTGAAACTTCAGGTCCCACTGCAGAGCCCGCATCCGCCACCTGGCGTGACGCACCAGAAGGATGCAGGAGGCCATCAGTCCCAGAAGCCGCAGCGTCAACCTGACCGAGACCCGGGATAACGGCCCGAAGATAGGAATCAGAGCCTGAATATCCCGAACCCGCTGCTCGGGTGGGTAAACCCGAAACTGCGCCGAGTCGAGAACCGCTCCGATGAAGAGGAGCTTCTGAGAGGGACACAGGTGTGACTTCGGCACATTGATGGAGAACCCCAGCAAGTGCAGGAGGTCGGCCGTAGTCTGGAGGTGGCTGACGACTGTCTGGGGCGAGCCCGCCTTCAACAACCAGTCGTCGAGGTAGGGGAAGACTGATACCCCTTGCCTGCGCAGATGGGCTGCGACCACCGCCATCACCTTCGTGAACACCCGTGGGGCGCTGGTAAGGCCGAAGGGGAGCACGGCAAACTGAAAGTGCTCTTGGCCTACCGTGAACCGCAGGTAACGCCGGTGGGCCGGCAGGACGGGGATGTGGAAATAGGCGTCCTGCAAGTCCAACGCTACCATCCAGTCTCCTGGGTCCAGGGCAGCCAGGACCTGAGCCAAAGTGAGCATCTTGAACTTCTCCGTCCGGAGGAAGCCGTTGACGTTCCGTAGATCCAAGATAGGGCGTAGGCCCCCTTTGCCCTTCTTGGGTACCAGAAAGTAGTGGGAATAACAGCCACGTCCTACTTCTGGCCCAGGAACGCGCTCGATGGCCCTCTTGGCCAAGAGGGCCGAAACCTCCTCTTGCAGAAGTTGCAAGTGATCCCCCGACACACGGTGGTATTGAGGTGGCATGGATGGAGGGGAAGACTCGAAGGGGAGGGAGAAACCCCTTCGGACAATTTGCAGCACCCACCTGTCCGAAGTGACTGTATGCCAGTGGGAGAGGTGATGGCGAACCCTGCCTCCCACAGGCGTCACATGGGCCTGAAAGCTCGGACTAGGAAGGTTTTGAGGCGGGGGCTGCTGAGGGAGGTGTGGACTGGCCTCGCCGCTGGCCCCGACCACCGCCACGGCGGTTCCCACGGCCGCCACCGCGTTGCTGAACATTCTGCGGCGCGTGGCTGACGGTCCGTGGTGGGGCGCCCCTTCCGTGGCCACGAAAGGAGCGAAAGGCACCCGATTGCTGGCGTGGGGCCGCAAGGCCCAAGGACTTGGCCGTGGCCCTGGAGTCCTTAAAACGTTCCAGCGCATGGTCTGCCTTGTCGCCGAAGAGGCGACGGCCATCAAACGGCATGTCCAGGAGAGTGGCCTGGACATCGGCCGAGAAATTGGCGGACCTCAACCAGGCGTGGCGTCGAACCGCCACCGTCGTTGCCATCGCCCTGCCCAGTGAGTCCGTGGTATCCAGCCCACACCGGATGGAAAAGCGTGCCGCATCTCGGCCGTCCGCAAGGGTTTGGCTGAGTTTAGCCCTGACCTCCTCAGGGCATTGTGGCAGCACCTCCGCAACCGTGTCCCACAGAGTGTGGGTGTAGCGGCCCAAGAGACAGTTGGTGTTCACTGACCGGAGCCCTAGGCTCACAGACGAGAAGACCTTCTTCCCGAACTGCTCATATCTCTTGGATTCCCTGTCGGGCGGGGCTGACGGGAATGCGGTCTGGGAGTTGGAGGCCTGGATGACCAGGCTCTCGGGGGTGGGGTGGGTGGACAAAAAGCAAGGGTCGCCCGGTGCCGGGCGGTAGCGTCTGGCCACGTTCCTATCCACAGGGGGACCTGTGGCGGGCTTGGACCAAGTGCCCAGCAGAATGTCACACAAGGCCTCATTGAACGGCAGAAGGGGCTCCGCGGAGCCGGACTGCTGTTTGAGAACCTCAGTGAGGAGATTAGTCCTCACGGCCGCGACGGGGAGCTCAAGGTTTAGGGCCTTAGCTGCCTTCGTCAACACTACACTGTAAGCAGAACCCGCCCCCGAAGCCACAGTCGGGGGCGACGTAAATCCAGTGTCTGGCGAGGTGTCAATACCACTGGCCTCCCCAAGCTCATATGTCCAGTCCTGATGAGACTGGCAATCACGTGCCAGAGGGTCCTCGGACTCCTCCCATTGCTCCTCGTCACCCGGCTCCTGGAGACCAGGAGTAACAGCCAGGGCCTCCTCGTGGAGATAGAACTCTCCGAAGGCCGACGGAATCGGCGCCCAGCGGCGCCCCTCCGACACCTGAGCAGGACCGTAGGAAGCATTGGGGTCGGCAACCACGTCGGCTGCCGGGGACGACACCTGAAGGGACGTCGCCGGCGAGGTCGTAAGGTCGACCGGCGAGGTCCCGGATCCGGAGCCGGATCCAGCGAGGTCGCGCGGCGCCGGGACCGAAGTCGCCAGCGGCGCCGGGGCCGAAGCACCCGACGTCGTCGGGGCCGAAGCGCCCGACCCGGAAGGACCTCCAGACGGAGCCGATCGGCCCGAAGGCGCCACGGGAACCGACTGAGGAGGGAGGGCCCTCATGGCCATGAGGTACCTCTCGACCTCCTCCTGCGACGCGCCGTGCCCAGGGACCCGAAGGTGTGGGGCAGGCGGCGACGCTTGCGACTCCCGCGGAGCCGCGTGGGCGGTGTCGCCCGAATCCCCGGTCGCATCGAGCGAGCGACGGGGCGGGTCGGAGGACCGATGGTGTCGCTCCGACCTCTCATGCCTCTTACCTGAGGACTTGGAACCAGACGATCGGTGTCCACTCCCGGAACGTCGATGACTCCGACCTCGCGACCTGTCCCTCGACCTCCCGTGGGACCGGGACCGGGACCTGGAGCGGCGCGGGGCCGACTGCCTCAGCTCGAGACGCTTGCGGGACCGCTCCCGCCTAGCCTTCGACGTCAGGGCCCGGCAGTCGGAGCAGGTTCGATCGTCGTGGTCGAGGCCTAAGCACTTCAGGCACCGGCGATGGGGGTCCGTGACCGACATGAGTCGGCCGCACTTCGAGCAAGGCTTGAACCCGGGCATCCCTGGCACCGATAGTCGAGAATCGACTAACTAGAGGATCAAAAAGATCAAAAAAGTTTTCAGTCAAAAAGTGACTGGGGGTAGAGCTTCCTCCGGATCTGCGCTAGCTGGCGCGGAAAAAAGAAGAACTGACGTCAGCGCGCATGGGCGCCGTCTATATACTCCGATGACGTCATCCCGGCGCTCACGACGCCGACGACGGACGCGGAGCCGCAGACGACGCCTACCAGCGCGCAGGGGTATTGCTACGCAAAAATTTCCGGATCCAGTCTGACGCCTGGGGATATTCTAAGGTAAGGAATCTATCACTAACGTGTCTCTTTCAGATATTTAACTTTACAAGATCTGACCTGGAGAACCTCACTATAACCACTTCTTTACCCAGTCGCAGGGGCAGAACATATAACTCCATTAGAAGATATTAGGTGGGCACCATATACAACTTTATAAACCTAAAAATATGAGATCAGAGCTGTGCATACTGCCTGACGTTACATAAACTGTTAATCCAAAAATAATTTTTCAAAACTACATAATGGTCAGACATTCATAGAGTTATTATTCACGACTGGCAAAGTTACAGGTTTGTGAACACTACTTTCCATGCCGCCTCACCATTGTCTTGGATGATGCGTTTGAGGTAGTCTGCCATCAATGTCCTTAGAGCGCGCTTGTAAGGCAAACCCAGTCGATGCGGGAAGACAATGGCAGTATCCACCACTGTGCAGTGGATGAGCTGTGGAGACAGAGAAAAATTAACACTGGTGATATGAAGCAGCACTTACTTCAATGGAAACACTGATAGATTAGGGTGTATAGCAAAATAACCTGAATGTAGAACATTTCTACATCTTTGTACACTAATAAGGGTGAGCCAAGCCACTGCATTCTCCAAATAGTTTCAACAAAGTAAGATAGTAGCGTTTCTCTTTGGCACTTCCTAGGAACAAAAGTGGTATGAAATGTATGTTCAATTTAGACTATGTACCTTCAAATTTTACAATCATTCACAACAGATATCGTAACAGCAAGCATTGGACTCAAGTACTTCTTCCTTTTCTATTTTCTTTGTTTAGAAGATAGTGAGAGAAGCTTAGTGTAGACCAAGGGGTAGCCAGAATATTTAAAATACCCCCCAGTTTGAACCATAGCAATTATGGTATCAAGTAAACAAAGCAAGCCATCACAACCCTTTGGAGAAGAGCTCTCTCGTCTCTTTCATCCAAAAATCTATCATTTATCTTTCCATCCACCTGCTGATATCTTTACACTTTGACATCCATTCATTCATCATTCAGTATTTCACCATTCTGTCCATACGCCCATCCAACTCCAAATCTATCAATCCATCTATCTCCAAACCTATCCATCCATTCTTTCATCATCCTTCTGCAAATCCACCCTTTCACTCATCCATTTACTCCATCCATCCTTTTCTTTCATCCACCCTTTCACTCAGCCATCAAATCATCTATTATTTCACTCTTCCTTCCACCCAACCACTTGGCCATTCATCCATTTACCATTTCACTCATCCATTCATCAATGCTTTCACTTATCTGTCACTCAATCTACTCTCCCTTTCCCATCCATCCACCCTTTCGTTCATCCAATCCATCCACCCTCGCTTTCGCTCATCGATCCATTCTTTCAGTAGTCCATCCTCTCATCCATCCTTTCACTCTAGCCATCAATTTATCCACCCTCCCTTTCACTCAGCCTTCCATCATCCATACACCCTTTCACTCATTTATCCTTTATTTATCCTTCTACTCATCCATCCACCTGTCAGACATCCATCCATCCATCCTTTCACTCATTGTAGGAACCTGGCTCTGTATATAATATTACCACTAGGTGGTTATACCATTCACAGAGTCCAGGGGTTCCACAAAAGGGCACAGAGCTCAATGTAAAACCCAAAGTGATCTATTAGCGATAGAGTGGTCAAGCAGCCTCAGGCCTAACACAGAGGAGTGCAAGACATTTATGGCACAAATTGACCAATAATGGACAAACGACTCAAAAAGGAGATCCAGACCAATTTTAGACAGTTATACTTTGTTTGGACTTCATTTTAAGATAAGACCTTCGCAATAAGGCAAGTATGTTTTTAAATAAAAACACTTTTCACTTTGAAAAATCTACACATAAAAACTTTTCAGAACCGTTCAAAGTTATCCTATGGGAAAAACAATATTGCGGTTAAACAGGTAAATAATGTATTTACAATCCTGTCTCCAGAACCAAAAGTCAGCAAGGGGCAAGGGTCAGGCAGGCACCAAAACTGCACCACCATCGGCACAGGGTCAGCCAGGTGGAGAGGTCAAAATCGGAGTTCGGCCCAATTCTTTGCAATGAAAATGCAAATGCTACTTACCAGTATGCATCTGTTCTTGGCATGAAGGGCTGCTGACATTCATATCTGTGCATAGATCGCCACCTAGTGTTGGGTCCGGATGATTGCACATTGTTGTCCTGGAAGAGTCTTCGAAGTATCACGAGATAGGTGGCTCCTCCCCAGGACTACAGTGCGCATGGGCATCGCCTCCATCCCCAGATTGTTTTTAGCCATTGGCAGAGATGGAGTGAAGAATGTGAGTGATGACCATGCTATGAGCATATGTATGTATATGAATGAATTCTGCAGCTGCTACAGGCGCCGGGGAGGAGGGTGGGCGATATGAATGTCAGCAGCCCTACATGCCAAGAACAGATGCATACTGGTAAGTAGCATTTGCAGTTCGAGGCATGTGGGCTGCTGAATTCATATCTGTGCATAGAATACATAGCAGTCCCTCCATTAACGGCGGCCGCCCGTGCCAGCTGCAGCAGTCTGAAAAAGCGTTTTTAGAACAGCCTGACCAACAGCTGCCTGCTGTTTGGAATGCACGTCTACACAGTAGTGTTTAGTGAAAGTATGTGTGGTAGACCATGTGGCTGCTCTACAGATATCTTCTAAGGGAATGTTACCTAGGAAAGCCATTGAGGCCCCCAACTTCCTGGTGGAGTGGGCCCTCGGTGGGATAGTGAGAGTGCGCTTAGCTTTAGCGTAAGCGATCTGAATGCACTTTACTATCCACCTAGCAATCCCTGCTTTAGAGATAGCGTTTCCCTTGTGGTGAGTGGCAAAAGCAACAAAAAGCTGCTTGGTTTTGCGAAAATCTTTTTTCCTGTCTACATAATACATCAAGGCCCTCTTAACATCAAGGGTGTGGAGCATGCGCTCCGCCAGCGTCTCTGGGTTTTGGAAAAACACCGGCAATTCAATTGTCTGGTTTAAGTGGAATTGGGATACCACTTTGGGTAGGAATTTAGGGTTAGTGCGGAGCACCACCCTGTTAGCATGTACCTGGAAGAAAGGTTCTTGGATGGTGAGCGCCTGCAGCTCGCTAACCCTCCGTAGCGATGTAATTGCTACTAAGAACGCAACCTTCCAAGTCAGAAACTGAAGCTCACAAGAGTGCAGTGGCTCAAAGGGAGGACCCATCAGCCTCGTAAGAACCACATTGAGGTTCCATTCTGGAGCTGGTGGGGTCCTTGGTGGAATGACCCTTTTGAGTCCTTCCAGAAAGGCCTTGATAGCAGGGACCTTGAAGAGTGACAGGTGTTGCCTATTCTGGAGGTATGCTGCCATAGCAGACAGGTGAATGCGGATGGAAGAGTATGCCAGATTGCATTGATACAGGTGGAAAAGATAGCAAATGATGTTTTGAATGGAAGCATCTAGAGGGTCAATATTGTGGTTAGCACAGCAGATGACAAACCTCTTCCATTTAGCCGCATAACAAGCTCTGGTAGTGGGCTTCCTTGCCTCCCGAATGATGTTCATGCAATCGGGAGGAAGGTTGAGGTAGCCAAACTCTAGGACTTCAGGAGCCAGATCGCCAGGTTGAGCTGTTGCGGATCTGGGTGCTGAATGTCGCCATGGCTCTGCGTCAGAAGGCTGGGAGTGAGATGAAGCCTTTGATGCGGCACCACGGACAGTTCTAGAAACGTGGTGTACCATGGTTGGCGAGCCCACGTTGGAGCAACCAGGATGAGAGTCATCGAGTGCTGCCTGAGCTTGCGTGCCACCAGCGGTATCAGAGGTGCTGGGGGAAAAGCGTACGCAAATCTGCCTGACCAGTTCATCCACATCGCATTGCCCTGTGATTGGGGGTGTGGGAATCTGGCGGCGAAGCTTTGGCATTTTGCGTTCTCCTTTGTGGCGAACTGGTCTATCTCTGGATGACCCCACCTTTGGAAGTACGTTTGGAGTACTGATGGATGTATCTCCCACTCGTGCATCTGATGGCTGTGCCTGCTGAGCAGATCCGCCATTTGATTGTCCTTGCCCGGGAGATGCTCTGCCATGAGGAAGATGTTCCTCTGAATGGCCCACTTCCACATGCTCTGAGCCAGATGAGACAGCTGTGGAGAGTGTGTGCCTCCCTGCTTCTGAATGTAGTACATGGCCGTCATGTTGTCCGTCCGGATCAACACGACTTTGTTGCACAGATGTACTTTGAACGCCTTCAAGGCCATGAAGATTGCCATCAGTTCCAACACATTGATGTGCATCTTCCTTTGCTGAAGTGTCCATAGTCCCTGCATAGTGTAATGGAGTACATGCGCTCCCCATCCCTGGAGAGAGGCGTCCGTCGTCAGGATAATCTGTGGGACAGGCTCTTGGAATGGTCGGCCCTTGCAAAGGTTGTGTGGATTCCACCAATGCAGAGAGTTGTATGCCCGACCGCTCACCAACACTAGGTCTGTCAGTTGCCCATGAGCCTGAGTCCACTGACGTGCAAGGCACTCCTGAAGCGGACGCATATGTAGTCTCGCGTGCGGGACAATGGAGATGCAGGAGGCCATCATGCCTATCAACTGCATGAACACCTTCGCTGGAAGCGGGTGTTGGGGTCTGAATCGTTGGATCAGCGCCTGGATACTGGCGATTCTCACTGAATTCGGCTGCGCAGTGGCTGCCAGAGTGTCTATTGTCGCGCCCAGATACTGTCGCACGTGGCGGGCTGGAGATGGGACTTTGGGTAGTTCAGAGAGAATCCCAGATCGTGCAGGAGATGAATGGTGCGTGACACGTGGTCGACGCACTGCTGTTCTGTCCTTGCTTGAATGAGCCAGTCGTCCAGGTAGGGAAAGACTTGGACGTGCTGGCGACGGAGATGCGCTGCCACAGTCGCTAGGCACTTGGTAAACACTCTCGGTGCCGTGGTGACCCCGAACGGCAGAACCCTGAACTGGTAATGCTGGTCTAAGATCGTGAATCTGAGATACTTCCTGTGGGAAGGATGCAGGGGGATATGAAAATAGGCATCTTTCAGATCCAGCGTAGCCAGGAAGTCCCCCTGTTGAAGCAGGGGAAGCACCTGCTGCAACGTGAGCATATGGAAGTGCTCCGAGAGGATGTACCAGTTCAGGGGCCTGAGGTCCAGGATCGGCCTGAGGGATCCGTCCTTCTTGGGAATCAGAAAATACAGGGAGTAAACCCCTGTTCCCCGCTCTTGCAATGGAACGAGCTCTATCGCCCCTTTTTGCAGCATGACTAGAACTTCTTGCTGCAACAAGGTCAAGTGCTCGCCTGACATAGGACGGCTCCTTGGGGGTATGTCCGGTGGAATGGACGTAAGCTCTAGACAGTACCCGTACTGGATAATAGACCTCACCCACCTGTCCGTGGTGATGGACTTCCACGCCGGCAGGAACTGCTGGAGTCTCCCCCCGACCGGTGTTGTATGGTCGGGGGGCAGTGACAAGACGTCACTGTTTGTTGGTGGCGGTGGACCTGGAGCTATCGTTTCCACGTCCCCTGCCCTTGACATTATTGCCTCTGTAACCGCCTCTACCCTTGTTGTTATACGAGGCTTGGGTGTTACTCTTGTAATATTGTGTGGACTGGGATGCCTGTCCCCTTGAGGTGCCTCTGGAGTTTGAGCGGCGAAAGGAACCACTCCGAAACTGCTGACTTTGTAAAGCCCCCATTGACTTGGCAGTTTCCGTATCTTTTTTCATTTTTTCCAGTGTGGCATCCACCTCAGGGCCAAACAGGTGGTCAGGATTCACTGTTTGATTCAGTATCGTAGTTTGGATGTCGGGTTTGAACCCCGAAATTCTAAGCCAGGCATGGCGTCTAAGCAGCACACTGGTATTGATAGCCCTGGAGGCTGTGTCTGCCACATCCAGTGCACATTTGATGGATGCATTCGTAATGAGTTTACCCTCCTGAATCAGCATCTCTCCTGCCTCCTTTTATTGGTCAGGCAAGTGTTGCAGTATGGCCTCTAATGTGTCATAATGGGCCCTATCATAACGTGCAAGTAAGGCTTGGGTGTTAGATATTCTCCAGATATTAGCTGCCTGTGCAGCAATCCGTTTGCCTGAGGCCTCAAAGATCTTGGACTCTTTGTCTGGGGGAGGAGCGTCACCAGTAGTTTGAGAGTTCGCCCTCTTCCGAGCGTTGGAAACAACCAAGGAGTCCAATGGCAAGTGTCCCTTGATATATGTAGGATCCGTGGGCGCTGCCTTATATTTCCTGTCGATGCGAGGGTTGACCACACGCGCTCGGGTGGGCTCCTTGAAAACCTCTGTTGCATCTTTAAGCACCCCCTTAAGCATCGGTAGCGTTTTGACTGACTTTTCGGCTACCGAGAAGGTGTTGAATAAGAAGTCCACATCCACGGGGTCCGAGTGCAGCTCGACGTCGTGGTTAGCAGCAGCTCTCTCTATCAGAGCATTGAAGGCCGCCGAGTCCTCAGTCGGGGACGTCTTGGCCGCAAAAAGTTGAGTGTCCTGACCCGACTGCGGGTCCTCCGTGTCGCCTCCGGCGGACCACGGAACGTGCTCCTCCTCCGGATCCGAGTACGCCGGATAGTCGTACTCGGCATCTTCCTCGTCCGCATCGGCTGCGGCGGAATGCATCGGCGAGTGTCCTAGGGTTTGTGGGGACACAGGTTCCACCAAAGCCGAAGAGTCCTCGGAGTCCCTTTTGTTTTTGAGAGGGATCTTAAAAGGTTCCAACGCCGGCTCCGTCGTGATCTTCCGTTTGAGGAGCGACAGTTTCCCGGTGTTGGCGTCGATGATTACCTCACGACGTTCCTCTTCTGCAAGCGGCTGGAGACGAAGCTTCGACACCGCCAAGGCAGCCTTCGGCGTTATTGCCTCCTTCGAGGGTCCGCCTTGTTTCGGCGCGAAGGCCTTCGGCGCCGACTTGGGCGGTAGAGTGAAACGGATAGGCGTTTGCTCTCTCGCAGGCTTAGGCGTGAGCTTAGGCGTACTGGTGTCCTGAGCGGGAACAACACTGGCCTTTCGAATCCGCTGCTAGGATTCCGCTACCTTCTTCGTCCAGGCTGGAGAGGGCTGGACCGGCTCGAACGACCCCACATCGTCGAGAGCCTGATCGCCGGCAGGCACCTTCTTCGGGGCCGAGGCCCCATGCCTATGCGCGTCGTCGCCCTGACGCTTCTTTGGAGCCGTCTTCGGGTCCGCGACCCCTTTCGGCGCCGACGCAGCCGCGTCGGAGGACTTTGCCTTCGGCGCCGACCCCGACGGTTTCGGGTCGGCCATTTTGGCGTGGCTCTTCAAGTCGGCCATTTTGGTTTTCTTGGAAGTTGACGCCTCCAGAACCGTCTTCACCAGCGCAACTTTCACTTTCGGTTTCGCATCCGAGGATGCGTGACCAGTTGGCTTCACTTTCGTTTTCTTCGACGTAAGTGATGGTTCATAAATGTCCGTGACCGGGCCCGGAGGCGGGGACGTAGGACTCATAGTTAGATCTTGGGTAAGGCCCGAAGGCGATCCCTCGACCTGGGTCGTATGAAGGAGAATAACCCCTGAGTCAGGTTGGGGATGCTCCTCCTCCGAGCTATCACCCATCGTGGCAAAAGCCTGATCGTCGTCCCCTACCTCGTCGGTGACTTCGTCAAAGTTCTCCGCACCCGCGTCGTAGGTCTCCCCCTCGGATGCGGGATTAGAGTCCGAACCTTGCACGTCGTCTTCTCCCTCGACAGATTCTTGGAAAATGTCATCTGGTGGGGGCGCCGTAGCCGATAACTTAGCCTGGAGCCTATTGGCTCGACGAATCTTTAAAGTCTTCTTGCTCCGGAATTTCGAACACGCCATGCAGGTGTCTTCGCGGTGATCCGGTGACAAGCAGGTATTGCACACAGGGTGCACGTCGAGGTGTGAATATTTAGAGTTACACACCGGGCACTTCTTAAACGGAGTTTGCTCCATAGCAAGAGTGTAGTGTAGGCCCGTCCGCGCCGAAAGCACGTGGAAGGGCAGCAAGAGATCGGAGCTGAGAGTCAGAACGAAACCCGTACGCAACTATACCGACGCCCAGCCTAAAGACCTTTTGGTCTCGAGTTGAAGTTGAACAACTATCGGTTCCGACAGAGGGAACCGAAACACATCCGAACCCAATGGCGGAAAAAAACAATCTGGGGATGGAGGCGATGCCCATGCGCACTGTAGTCCAGGGGAGGAGCCACCTATCTCGTGATACTTCGAAGACTCTTCCAGGACAACAATGTGCAATCATCCGGACCCAACACTAGGTGGCGATCTATGCACAGATATGAATTCAGCAGCCCACATGCCTCGAACCTGGGGGTGCCTGGACCCACACTGCTTGCTAAGTAGATTGGTTGCAGGGGCCAAGCTTTATGGGTTAGGACCAGCACCAGGAGGCCCACAATGCAGCACCAAACATACACCACCAGCGGTACAGGGGCAGCCGGGTGCAGAGTACAAAATAAGTGTTGGGGGCCCAATGCTTTCCTAGGGAGATTCTTCCTTTGGCAAATAGGTTGCAGGCGTTGCACAAGGAGGGAGCCCAACGACAGCAAAGGCAAGTAAAGATGTAGAGGGTCGTGGGGGCACCGTTGGTTCAGCTCACCAAGGCCTAGGGGCTTTGTGTGCAGGCGTGCCTTTCGACTCTGGATTCACACTGCAGGCACAGTCCTGGAGATCAGGAGTGTTCAGCTAAAGCTGGACACGAGGTCAGGATCACTGGGGGGACTTCACTGCACAGGTGGAGACACTCATACTCAGGCCGTGGTCATCGGGTGCAGAGTGGGTTGGAAAGGAGGATCCGGAGTCCTTGGAGTGGGTTTCTTCATCCACAGATCTGTTTTCGAAGGCAGCATTCCTCCAGGGTTTTCATAGGTTGCTGGCTGTAAGATAGGTCATTAGGGCTGGGATCAAGGCAGTCGTCGTAGTCAGTCTTCTCTGCAGGGTTCTCTTGCGTCTCGCAGATCTAGTTTCTAGGTCTTGGGGAGCCTCCTAAAAGCTATTTTTATTAGGGTAGTAGTAGGTAGGGCCAATGGGCACTTTACCTGACCACACCCACTATTATGCCACCCTCCTGTGTGAGGGGGCATAGACCAAGCATTGGTTGGAGAACTTCCTTCATCTTCAAGATGAAGGGGACTGAGAAGTGTGGTTAACTTGGCCTCCATCTGTGGGGGTGGAGTTGGAAAAGGTGGGCACACCTAGTATTTCTAAGTTTTCACGCCCAAAAATGGGGGTGTAAACCGGGGTCTGCCATCTGCTGTTAGCAGCAGAGGCTGGGGTTGCATTACAAAAGGTGGAATGCCTTTGAAGCTTCCCCTTCAAGCACTGGCCTGCCCTGGCGGAGGAGGTGGGACAACTCTGCCCAGGATGTGCATTGTTTCTGGCAGCGGCTCTCAACCCAGAGGTCCAGAAACATATTGATCAGTGGCAGTCTGCCTAAAGTCAGTCAGTTTCCACACCAGGGTTTCTGGGGGCACCTCTGAGGGGCCCTGAGTACATGTTTTTAATACATTTCACACTGGCATCAAAGTGGATTTATTACAAGGAGCTGTTAGTTACCAAACCCTCTTGGGTTCAGGGAAGTCATCATGGTGCTGTAGAACCAGAGTACCCAGCCCATGTACTCTATGGCAGGGGTCTCCAAACTTGTCCTGCAGGCCGGATCCATGCCAGATTTTTAAAATTACTACATGTATCTCAATGGGGATATCCAAAAAATCTGGCATGGATCTGGCCCTCCAGGACCGGTTTGGAGACCCCTGCTCTATGGCATCCCTGGCACTTACAATATTAAGAAGTAGACCCTATAACTGTAGGGGCATATCTGCTCATGCATACGAGCCCACACCTGGGATATAAAGCACACTGCATTAGGGCTGGTAAGGCCTGCTAGAGGAGTGAGCTATTCTTAGGCAGTGCTAGCTGGAAGAGTGCTATGTTGGCTTTGTAATTTTTTACCTCACAAGGGCTTGCCAGCTGCAGGGGCAGTGGTTCGGTCCTAGTGAGGGGGTTTCAGGTGATCCTCTTCAGCCTCTAGGCCCTAGGTAACCAAAGGTAAAGGCTTGCTAGGGAATTACAGGGAGGCAAAAGTACCAATTGTGGACATGTTTTTAGGGCACGAACACTGGTACTGGGAACCTGGACAGCAGTGACCCAGTACTCTACATTCAAAGTTGCACTAAAAGCCAGGCAAAAAGTAGGGCGGTACTGCAACAGAATCACATTTTCTCACACTCACAAACTCCTCTTTGTCTGCCAAGTTGCAGACAGAAGAAGCCCATCTAGAACTCCATCCTGCTATAGCTGCTAAAGTTGAGGCTCACAGCGTTCCAGCATCGACCCTTTCACTCATTCATCCATCCTTGTGCTCCTCCATCTATCTACCTTTCATTCCACCCTTTCACTCCACCCATCAACCACGCGTACACTAATCCATCAATCCTTTCATCATTAATCCACCATCATCCATCCATCCTTTCATTCATCCATTTTTTTCAATTATCCATCCACACTTTTTTCATACATCCTTGCTTTCACTCCCTCATTCTTTTACTCATCCATTCACCCACCCTTTCACTCATCCATCTACTCATTCACCCTTTCATCCATCCACCTACCTACCCTTTTCCATTCAATGGAATGTTTCACTTATCTATCTATTCACCCTTACACTCACACACCAAACCATTAGTCCTTTCACTCACTCAACTAACCAACCAACCACCCTCCCTTTCATGTTATTTGGGAGCCTTTGTCTGTCGAGCTGCAGACAGAAGAGGCCCATCAAGAACTCTACCCATGCTGCTACCCATTAGCTGCTAAAGTGGGGGGTTCGCTTTGCCCCTGGTGTGGATCAATGGAAAGGTTCATACTGCATACACTTAAGGAGTCTATTGTACTGATCTTCATATGCTTCTATTATTGGTACTATGGAGAGGAAACCAAGACCTCTGGAGAAGGAAATGACTGAAGCCTGATGAACCGAAAAATAAGTTACAAAATTGTACCCAACTAGCAATTCTGTATTGACTAGGTCTTTATGGCACTTAAGTTTTCCAGACACTTTAATGGATGGATTTGCTCATCTGGAGCTGCAGTATGGAAAGTGCCCTGGGGGTGCAACGGGTACATATGCCCGCTTTACGTGCCACTTTGGCATTAAAGAAAGGGCTGCAGATGCTTTATGTAATACAGATTGCGTTGGCGCACTTATATGGCCCACATGCAAATGAGGGAATTTCTTTGCGCCTGCGCTGTATTACAGGAGCAGAGGCAAAGAAGATGTCAGGAGGAGCACTGACAGTGCACCACCTAAAAGGTGGCACACTGCCAGAGAACACCCTGATGGCAGACTTCTAGAGGAGGGATAGGGGGTCCCAAGGACCCCCTAGATATCCCCTTGCAGGCAGGTGCAGTCACTCACTGCACCTGCCTGTGCGGTGATCTCTCTCGCCTCTTAGACGTGCAGGTAGGTTGCAGACTACACAGTGAAACATGGAGCGGCTGCTTCAATGCTGCTGTGTTTATCACTGAAATGTGCTGCCGTGAAGTTAGCAGGATTTTACGGCTGCCCTGGGGGCAGTGCATTTAATGTAAAAGGGCACACTTTCATGGTTGCGCCTGGTGCACCTGCTTTTAAGGTGCGCCATGGCGCAAACAGGGTAAGTCGCACCCTATGTGTAATAGGGCCCCTGGTAGACTACTATTCCCTACAAAGGGATTAAATAAAATGTCATTAAAAGCAAAGATGTGGGATCCTGTTCCAATTACTATTCTCATTGAAAGGGACCTCTTAGCTATGTCTTAGCTACAGACGTGAATGAAAAAAATGACCTATCAGAAAGGTGTACTGTTGCTCTTGTTTAGACATATCCTAGAACTGGAAGTCCAGAGACCTTAGTGTAATTTCGGTAAAGAATGTTGAAGTACTTCCTGGCTGTTTCCAACTCAGGGATCCCAAGAGCCCTGCTTTTCAACTACTCAGAAGATTCTACGGGAAACTACGTGTAGTGGCATACAGCAAATACGTAAGCCACAGAGTAAAAACTAAAACAAAAAAATTAACTTTGAAAAAGTAAACAGACTGCATCATGCAGCAGAGGGGAGTGCACACTGGCAAATGTTGGTCCACACACACTCAAATGTATGATCTCGGAGTGTGAAGGGACAAGGTCAGACAGGCATAGGAACTAAGAGCTGATGCTAAGCACCATTCCAGAAGAAGATCGCAGCAGTTTTGAAAAATAGATATGTAGTTGAAGACCTTCAACTGTAAAATGCTCTAATCTTCAACAATTAGTGCTTGAAGTATGAACTTACGACCAAATGTTTAGTCCCACCACCCCTTATTCTCGTCAGAACTGAAATTAAATATAGTTAAGAAATTTTACTAGCAACGCATACATGAAATATCAGTGCAACACTGCTTGCGAGGAACAGAGAATGATGGCAGCATTCTGCAGCATTTCCTTTAAAAGGAAGATTATATACATATATATTCTATAATATATAAATATGCTATTTATTATATAATATATAATATCTAATGCATCTATTATCTGATATATAATATTTGATATATATATATATATACACACACACACACACACACACACACACACACACATACATACACAAACATACATGTTAAGAGTCTTGGCATGAAAATTGACCAGGAACTCTCGATGGTCAACCAAGTATCCGCTGTAGTTGGCTCCTGCACCAACCTGATCAGGCAACTACGTAAACTCGCCCCCTTGCTCTCGAGAAACATGCTGCGAACCATCGTCTCAGCCACCATAGTGTCTAGAATAGACTATGGCAATGCGCTGTACCTCGGCCTTCCAAAAAACTCCATCAACCGTCTTCAGGTTATCCCGAATGACGCAGCACGCTTGATCTTTGGATTGCCGAGGAGGACTCATGCTTCCCCTCTGCTCTATAGGCTACATTGGCTGCCTATAGCGCAGAGAGTCGAATTTAAGAGTATGTGTATCTGCCACAAAGCAATCCACGGACAGGCGCCAGCCTACATAAAAGAAAGGCTCAAGATATACGAACCCAAGCGCGCCCTGCGATCGTCCGGATCTTTTCTGCTATCCTGTCCACGTTTCAAGCTAACAACAAAAGGAGGCAAATCTTTTTCAGTTCAGGCCCCTACCATCTGGAATAAATTACCGGAGGCACTTCGCAGAGAACCTAATCTTCTCCATTTTAGGAAGTCCCTGAAAACCTTACTATTCAAAGACGCTTTTCCACCTCAATAGTCGACTACTAGATCAGACACCTCTATACTCTTATTCCATCTTTGTTGCTGTACTTGGTCAGTAGCGCTTTGAGATCTGTCGGTGAGTTGGCGCGATACAAAACACAGTTACAAATTACAAATTACAAATTATACACACAGGCACACACACTTACTTGGGGCGCCATACGCGGGGGTCTCACCTGCCTAAACATATTGAAATATAACCAAATTGCACATATCTAACAAATAGTGAAATGGGATGATAGAGAAGCAATAGATATTAATAGACAGATCCTCTATAGGAAGATCATGCTTGGAGCTAGCCATCGCAGTGAAGACAGCCCGGGACATACGGGCGTGATTGTAACCGAAGGGTGCATAACATTTCTCACACAATATTTCCATCCATAGTATCATTCACTCACTTGGCCTTGGTCTTATCCCGTCTTCACTATGCCAGCTCTCTTTATATTGGATTCCCCAGGAATCTTCTCTCTAGCTACAAGTTGTCCAGAATCACGCAGCTCACCTGATACAACAGCTTAACAATTGTCATATTAGCCCCCTTTCTGAGAGATCTCCATTGGCTCCCCATGGAGCAAAGGACTATTTTTAAAATTGGTTGCTATTATTGTTCAAGTTTTTGCTGCTATCAGCTCAGCCTTTACAGGTTACAGACTTCAGAAATACACTCCAAACAGGACATTGCAATCATCCTCTCAGAAGTTTCTTTCAATTCCCATGTTTAAAGAGAAAAGACTGGGCGGTTCCAGCTTCTCTGCCCTGGATCCCCAAACCTAGAACTTCCTTCCTCAGACAGGCACTTAAGACCTGACTTTTCCAACAAAGCATCCCTCTTTTACAGCAAATGGTTGTTTTTTGTACACTCTGGTTATTTAGCGCCATGAAACTTAATGAAGTATGTGCACTCTATAAATAGGTAACATAACTTGGCACTAGTGACTGATGCTGAGGCCTTCAACAAAAGAACTTAGGATACTGTAGAACATTTAACCTTTTTTCACAAAATTCTTCAAGGGCTGCGAGAAAGGATATCACTTGAGTAAATGTAATGGTTTGCACTATATTCAGCAGAAGCACAGGGTCGTGTAGCCACAGAAAATGCAATCGGCATTCGGAGCATTAACAAAATTTGAATCTGTTATAAAAAAAGAATAACGGTTCTAGCGAAATGGTCTCCAATAGCTTTAAGATCCTTATAGACTAACCAGAAGATTTAAAGTGGGCAAGTATAGAACTGTGAAAAAGGATGCTATCTTGAGAAAAAGATTTTGATCAAGAAAAAGGGTTATGGTTTCATTTCCCGAAGGCCTTCAGGAGCATGCCATACAGTGGAGAAGCGCATAAAAATAATGTGTCAATAGTATCTACTATCACATCATTTGCTCCAGGTTTATTCTTCAGACCCTGATATAAGTTGCTGCTGTACAGTAGAACGAGGTTCTTTTTCACAGATTTAGTGTTACACAGGCCAAATGGAATGAAGTGTTGGGGCATGTTAAGGGGGTCCTTGGCTTCTTGTTACCGGAAGACATGAGTTTAGTTTTAGCGGTGATTAAGAATCCACAGTTAGAAGACATATCTATTGCAAACCTACTTTCTAGAATTTCAAAAGCTAGGAAACTGCTGAGATGCTAATAGCAGTGAATGGGAAATCTGTCACCTCTTATTACTAACTGGTTTTATAAATTCGGGTTGCTCCTGTCAAAGGATAAATTGACACAGGACTTAGCCTGAACTGGCCAAACTTTTTTTTTAAAGTAGACAAGCCACTTCTGCATTATTGTGAACAAGCTAAGAATACAAGTTTTGCCCAACACTACTAAAAACTCTACAAATATTTGATTGGAGAAAGTTCTTAATTTTACAGAGACAAGAGCACCACCCTTTAACAGTCTGATTTTGCATGTTGTAACCATAAGGAGAGTGAAAAACCTTATTAATTTTTCAAAGTGCTCAAAATAAGACTGCAGAGGGCAGTGTGGGGTATTTAAATTATTTTGAGTTTTCAAGTTTGTATGCCTAACCTGTAATGAAGATGCAATATACAAGGTCATGCGATGACCCAGGCTTAAACCAAATAAAATATTGAATTTTAAAAGGAAAGTTTTAAATCGCTTGAAGACCTCAGTTGAGAGTGACCAAAGCTTAAAGATCTAGCTTTTCTGTGTGAGAAATGGCTCTCTCTAAGTTGGCAAGAAAAATCCAAAAGAGTACAATTTTAATTAAGGATTGCAGGGAGGAGAATGACAACTCAAAAATTGCGGACATAAAAAAAATATATATAATAATCTCACCTTTAGTGCAAATAAGTCACTCTCCAAGCTGTGCCCAATCAAGATAGTCTGAGAGCAGAACATGTTTAATAATACGGCCTGCACATCACGCAGGGTGATTAGTGTGTTCACCAGATCTTCTTCCATCACTCCAGAAAACCTATAGCGAAAGAGGACACATTAACCAGGTGCAAGGAATCTGCCAGAAGTAACATTACTGGAGGTATAAAAAAAGAGCCCAACTTAGATTTAGCTAAAAATCTTTTGTCATCGAGACATGGGTGAAGAAACATTCACCAGATCCCACTACTCACCGTGTGTTATAATCAACCACTTTGTTTTCTGGCTTGACAAAGGTGTCGTACACTACTTTTAGTTCGGAACTGATGACAGTTACTCTTGTTAGCTCCAGACCTTGCTTGGTGTAGCACTGTAATAACAATTCACAGCTCAGCACAGCAAGAATAATGAAACTGAAATCGTCAACAAATATTAGCAAGTTCCCTCAAAACCAAACAAACTATTATGGTGAGGCCCTCGAGAACCCTCAAAACGACCCTCCCTCCTAAAGCACAGCATCAAATCTTGCAAAACAAACCCACATCATAAGCAATTTCCAAAATCAAAGTTATTTTCTTCCACGTTACTTGCCTGAGCGCTATTACTTGCAGAAGCTAGAACCATCTTCAACAATCTACGTATGCACTGAGCACGTATGAAGTAGGGGTGCGAGGATGCTGCAGCACCCCCGAAAATATCCCTACTGATTTCAGAAGGTGAATGAGCAATATAGAGGCATTGAAAGGTTGTCTTTATCTTGTACATTTGTTTAACATTTAAAGCAGGAGGTCAACACTCAAGCTCTGATTTCTGAGAAATTGTGTTTATTTCTTTAATATGGAGATGGGTGTTTTCTTTTCATTTTCTGACTGCAAAGTGAGATGATTTTTTAAAGTGAACTATGTGGCAATCTTGATGGAAGACAAGAAGTTCTCAAGCACAGAGACACTAACGTGAGAAAGCCGCCCTGTTTGCTTTCCTTTCCTCCCCCCCCCCACCCTCTTGGGCCTCAAGCAACAGGTGGATAGGGACAACCCTCATTACATCAGCCATACATCTCCAATACCCCAGTGCGTGGTCACCATCTTCTCATTCTTTTTCTCTTTTTTAATCCCTTGCGCTATATTATAACTTACTAATTAATGTATTATTTGTTTACAGATATGGGTTAAACCACACTGTTTAATTGGAGAGGTGAGTGGATTCGGATCATGGGAATACAGAAAGTTTTTCAAGCTGCAAAACTACTGTAACAGGTAAATAAGCTTTTCCTTTTCCAGCATTACTCTATTTAGATTCACAGAGCGCATAGATTACATAGCAGAATTACTTTTACTTAGGAGGCTGGGTTAAAGTGTGTGGGGTTGCAACCAGATTTTTCATGACCTGTCCCACTTGAGCCTTCCTATGAGCATGAATGCCGATGCAGTAGTGCTCTGTGAAGTTGTGAGTATGAAAGCATTTCCTATGAAGGCTATTGTAGCCCCGTTTTCCTTGTAGAGTTTGCTCTTGGTTTACTATCCAGCATTTTTTGTACTAGATTGTAACATTGGTTTGCTGTGAACTATCCTTCTTGCTCTCGCCCCCTTTGAGAATGGCAAATCTCTATTATTAGTGTGATTGTGAAGTTCCTTTCATGCTGGTACACATTACCGTAGTCCCACCATCTATTGCGTGTAGCCTGGTTGGTTGTTGGAAAAAGGCTGGTATTTATATTAATTTGTTTGAGAAATGTCATGCGCCTTTTCAAATAAGTTGTGGGTTAGTTCTCAAGACTACACTGTTCTGGTTTCTCTGTAGATATAGATCTTGTACCGCAAGTGTCTGCAATACACATACTGGCCAAAATGTGGTGATGGCAATCAGAAATGCTGTCTTCACGGTCAGCAATTTAAGGTGGAAGGATTGGAAGTGAATTTAGATAAGTCTTCAAGGTGCAAACTATTGTTACAGCTTTTCTGTTGTAGTGTTAAATCTTCTCTGCATTCACACGAGGTGCATAAATTATGTAGTGATATTGCAACCATTTGGAAGATTGGATTCAAGTCTGCATGTTTGCAAACCGGTGTCGCAATACCTTTAGACCAACTTGAGTCTCTTTATTAGCATAGGTGTTCACAGTAATATTTTGTGAAATTACGGACTGATAACCATAGGGTGCCATGCAAATGTTATTTATAAAGGCATTAGGTATGAATGTTAGTGTGCCTTCCTTTTTTCTTGTGGAATGTTGCAGTGTCGCACGTTTTTCCCCACTAGATTGTAGCATGTATTTACTGTCTGCACTATTGATCTTGGGATGGTTCCTTTTGTAACCAGATATCCATAGTTTGGTGGCATGAATGAGACGAAGGACTAGTCCCCAATCCTATAATGTTTTGGTTCTGGTAGGTAACACATTACCTCTCTTCTGACATCTAGTATGTGCAGTGCTCTCTTTGCCTGCTTTTCTGTTGTTGGAAAAAGGCCGATAGTTGCAGCCATTAAGTCTCAAGATTCCAACAGGCGACAATGAGAAGCAGCAAACCCCTGTCACTACACTCCCACCCTGCTCAAATTCTTTAATCAATAGAAGTCCAACTCAGACAAATGAATGTTAGTGTTTCCAGCATGATCCCACCCTGGAGTTTTCAGCAGCCTCTAAATTTTCTTCCACATCATCGTCATCTTTCAATTCTCAGAAAGGAAATACAATCACTTCTTTCTAAACATGCAATAGAAGAGGTACCACGGGACTAGCGACATCTGGGATTTTACTCCCACTTCCACATCAAGAAGACCGGGAAATGGAGGCAAATAAGGGACGTCCAGTTACTAAACAAGTTCTTCAAATATCAACCATTCAGTGTGCACTGTCTCCAAGAGATTCTGCTGCTCATGGAGGCGGGAGATTACCTCATCTCCCTCGATCTTCTTGATGCTTATTTTCACATCCTCATAAATCCCAAATTTCTCAGAGTCAAAGTGGCAGGGTGCCATTATCAATTCACTGTGCTACCCTTGCAGGGTTTAGTGGCTCAGTGGACTAGTTCATCCACTGCAGGGGCTGGTGTTCGACCTCATGATCTCAGGTTCAAATCCTGGCGGGTCATCCTTCGAGGTGGATAAAATGAGTACCATTGAGTTGAGTAACAAAGATCTGTTATTCAGCGCCAAGATGCCCCTTTGGGGGTGAACGTGCGCTTTACAAATACAAGTTATGTTATGTCACCCTCAGGTTGAAGTCAGCACCCAGAGGTTTCACAAAGTGCATAGCCCTGGTGACAGCTTTTCTCTGACGTTCCAGTCACCAGGTATTCCCCTACCTGGACGACTGGTTAATCAATGCTCCGTCCTTCCGAGCGGCCAAGAAGTCCACTCAAGATTGCAGGCAGCTCTTTCAGTCTCTAGGTCTCTACCTCAACGAGAAAAAAAATCATCGCTCCCCCCCCCCCCCCACCCCCCCCCCCCTTCCAGGTCACTGGTTTTTCTAAGGGTGATCCTTGACACTGAGCTCTCAAAAGCCTTTCCCACAAAAGAAAGGATTTCACGTCTGCAAAAATAACACGTCTCCGGTCTGCAAGAAAGTCAGTTTCTGTAAGGACATACAAATCCATGCTGGGGGTGATGTCATCCTGCATCCCGTTGATCACCGATTGTCGTCTATGCACAAGACCGCTGCAGGAGCATCTCTATGCTCAGTGGGCTCAATCTCAGGGATCGTTCGACAGTTTCCATAACCTCAGAAATGACGTCGGCAATGTTCTAGTGGATGGTCTAGGACAACTCCTCTCTGGTCTCTCCTTCCTCCAGACCACACCGCAAATGGTGACAACTTCAGATGCCTCCTTGGAAGGATGGGGAGACTATCTCCAGGATCTAGATGTTCACAGAAAATGGTCCAACCAGGAAACATCGTACCATGTAAATCTCAAGGAGCTAAAGACAGTGCTTCTCAGCCTTCAAGCCTTCCTCCCAAGGATCCAGCGTTCTACAGCCAGGAAAGACCACCACCAAGGTTTATCTCTTCAAACAAGGTGGGACGAGGTCCCAAGTCCTCTCAGCCCAAACACAACAGATATTGGAGTGGCTGATAACCAATGGCATCTTATTAAAGGTGGAGCATCTACCAGGAGTGCAGAACGAGTGGGCCAACTCCCTCAGCAGGAAAACCAAGCAGTGTCACGAATGGGAGAACGACAAAAAACAGCAAAGTGTCTTACAGTCTTGGGGTTATCCAACCTTCGATCCGTTTGCTACATTCCTCAACAGAAAATGCACTCTCATCGCCAGCAGGGTTCCTCAGCCAGGATCTTGGGGAAACACATTCCACTTGTCAGGATAGTTCGCTTACGCATATCCTCCATTCCCTCCCATCCCAAGAACTCTGCAAAAAATTATAAGGGAATCATGCAGGCTCATTCTCATCGCCCCGACGTGGGCGACAATACTGGTACACATAGTATCAGCTATTAGAGTACTCTCCTGTTCAGTTTTCACTGATGGAGGATCTCTCCGGCCAAGTGGTTTCTCCATGGATTAGCACGTTTCACTTATCAGCTTGGCTCCTCACTATGCTGAATTCGGAGCTCTAAAACTATTTGACGAATGGCGATTGATACTTGACAAAGCCCAAGCTTCTTCGATCCTCAAATGATACATGACGAAATGGAAGAGGTTTTGTGCATGATAAGCTGCAGTCATGTTGTAGGAGAGTAGGGTCTGCAATCCTATGATCACCCCAGATTTTTGCTTTTTGCTTCACTGGTTTACGACTTCCCTGGCTGCGGGCCTGCTAATCAGACCCACAGCCTAGCTGTTCTCTCACTAAATTGACACGTGTACCTTAGGTGCATATACCAATTGGTACTGGGCCACCTTATCAGACCCTGTAACTCAGGGCATAGGTGTACCCAGGGCCTACCAGGGGCTGCAGCATGTATTGTGCCACCCCTGGCTGGCCATCTAAATCTGACACAACTGGCTGCACGACAGCTGTGGCAAGGTGGTGTAATCACCCTTTGCTTTAGATATAGTATACCTATATCTAACCCTAAAATGGACACATGTATTCCTATCAGTCACTCCTATGGCAGGCCTTAACAATCCTGAAGGCAGAGTGCTTGGAATCATGTGAGATGGTGCTCTGGCATGAGCTGAGCCCGTTTGCAGCTTGCGGAACCAAGTCCTAATAGCTGTTCCATGATAACGCATACCATATACTCTTAAGTGCATTATAATCCTCGCGGTTATTTGCCAACTCTGGTATCACTTTACCAAAACATGTCGAGTAAGGTGTCATACGAATTGAAATACTAACCCCTCGCCAATTCTGGCGACTGGGTTAGCATTCCACCCTTCTAGAGGGACACGACATGTGTGTAACTGTGAACCCCGGTTAAAGTTAACTCGAGCCTCAGCATCACAAAATGGATGCTGCCACCACAGACACAAGTCTGACCTCCTGCTGCTGGGAGTCCTTCCAGCGAGGAGAGCTTGGAAAAAGGGTTTCCTGTCAGGGGCGGTGCTAGCACCATCCCAGACAGGGTTTTGTGTATCCTAGGTAGGCAGGGCTGAATAGGAAGGTGACTGCAAGTGGCACCCCGGTGCTCACTGTGCATATGCCGGCTTGAACCAGTTCCAGGGGCACACCAGCCCCTGAGCTGGGGAAAGTCCGGACAGGGGAGAGGGGTGTAACCACCCCCCTTCCTGGTCCCACCCATGGGCAGGACCTAGTCGCGTACCAGCACCTTTCTTTAGAATAAAGGTGGGAGCGGGGACCCTTTCAAATTAGATCTTTGAATCCTGAAACTACTTTCTACGAAAGGAACTTGTAGGAGAGTAGGGTCTGCTATCCTATGGTCACCCCAAATTTTTGCTTTTTGCTTCACTGGTTTCTGACTTAATGTGGCTGTGGGCCTGCTAATCAGACCCACAGCCTGCTGTTCTCTCTCTAAATTGATGCCAATGCACTTTAGGTGCATTACGAATTGGAACTGGTTCACCTTATGAGCCCCTGTAATAGTGCACCCTAGGTGCCCAGGGCATAGGTGTATCCAAGGCCTACCAGGGTCTGCAGCACGTATTGTGCCACCCCTGGCCTGGCCTCCATATTTGACACAACTGGCTGATCACTCAGCTGGGGTAAGTCGGTGTAACCACCTCTTACTTAGGTACAGTATGTCTGTGCCTAACCCTAAACTGGACACATATGTTCCTATCAGCCACTCCTATGGAAGGCCTCATCAATCCTGGAGGCAGAGTGCTTGGAAATATGTGAGATGGTGCTCTGGCATGAGCTGAGCCTGTCTGCAGCTGTCGGGAACAACTCCCTAAGCCGTTCCGGGATATTGCCATACCATATACTCTTAAGTGCATTATAATCCTCGCGGTTAAATGCTATCTTTGGTTTGGCTTTATCAAAACATGTCGAGTAAGGTGTCATACGAATTGGAATACTATCCCCTCGCCAATTCTGGCGACGGGGATAGCATTCCACCCTTCTAGAGGGACACGACATGTGCGTAGCCTTAACCCCGGTTAAAGTTAAACAGAGCCTCAGCTTTACAAAATGGACGCTGCCACCACAGACACAAGTCTGGCCTCCTGCTGCTGACCGAAACTCGGCAGATGGTGGCCTGGACAAAGGGTTTCCTGCCTTGGGAGGTGCGAGCACCACCCCAGACAGGATTTTGTGTATTAGGTAGGACAGGGCTGAAAAGAATCAGACATGCCCGGGGCACACAAGGTGTCCCCGTGCATAGGCCAGTCCAAACCGGTTCTGGGGCCTTCCAGCCCCAGTCCTGGCGCGGAGCTGGACAAAGGAAAGGGGGTGTAACCGCCCCCCTTCCTGGTTCCACCCAGAGGAGGGACCTAGTAGGTGATCCACCCCCAGTTTGGGAATAAGAGGGGGAGCAGTGCCATTGCACAGCAGATCATCCCGAAATCAACTTAAAACTAAGAAGAAGACTGGACTTCGACATTCTGCTGCACAGAAGACTGAAGAAGAATCTCCCTTGTGGCCAAGGAGTGACCACCCTGTGAACACAGGTACCAACCAGCAACTCGACGTCTGCTTTGCCGCCGCCTCCCGCCGGAGACCGAGCCCAGAGCCCGACAAGAACCAGACTCCCAGACCTCTCAGAGCCCGATCCACAGTCCCTGCGAAGAAGGGACCCGTGGAGGCACCGAGTGACGTGGGACCGGACCTCTTGAAAGACACTCGAAAAGCTGACTGCGCAGCTTCTGAGGCATCCTCGACGTTGTGCTTTGGGGATTGAGAACCCCCACCACCGAGCAGCCCTTGCACCGAAGATCAGCCCTCCAGCATCTCCACGATCTGCGTGGGGCCCTTTTGCATTGTGCCACTCGACGCGCCATCCCGGCCACTAGCCACGCGGCCAGCGGCCATCTTGGCGACGAACCCGAAGATTTAAACAGCAGGTCTGGTTGCTCCAGACCTACCCAAGCTCCTGTGAAAAGGAGCCCTCGCTCTGACCTTGCTGGTCCGAGTGAACAGCATCTTTCAACTTCTGCGTGGCTTGCATTTGCCAAGGCCTGTTTGCTCCGATCAGGTCGCCGACACCGCCAACAGCGAGAAGCCTACGTGGGACAGCTCGTGATCGACTCCTGGACGTCCTCGACCCCGGGTATCCACGTGGCTGCAGAAAGAAGCTACCCGACAACTCCTGTTTGCACCCGACATCGCCTGGTTCCACTCTGGTTCCACGGTAGTCACTGGCTAGTGACTTTGAACACTGTCCCCTCTGCTTTCAGGTCTTCAACTCTTCAGATCCACCCTTGGATCCACCGGAACTCTTCTCATCGAGCCGCCTGCAGCATCTTCAGCTCCAAGCACCATCGACCAGCGTGACGAAACCCGACACATCTTCGACCCTGTGCACCCGCTTCCTGTGGGTGAGGTAACTCAGCTCCGCCGGTGCTCCTGCACTGGCACACATCCCAAGGGCCTGTGTTTTAAGTTTCAGCTCCGTAGGTCACTCGGAAGGTTCCTAACTTTCTAACTTTGTGCTTTTTACGCACCATAGACTTTGTATTGAGAAGTGCGTGCACTTTGAACACTGCACCCGAGTCCCGTGGGCCTTTCCCGACTTAGTTAACTCCAGTCTCGAATAGCTCCAGCGATTCCCAAGGCCCTAGGCCTCTTCACTTTCCTTTAGGTATCTCTTATACCACTTACTTAGTATATGGTTTAGGTGGCCCCTAGGGCTCATCCATATTGTGCAACTTTTGTGTATTTTAAACTGTCTTGTGATTTAACGCTTGTGCTTCTGTGCTCATAAAGAGTCCAGGGGATTTTATAGTTAATAAATCAATATATATTTTCAATATATATCTGTGTGGTGTCCCTTTCATTTGGTATTCAAGGGGGTTGTGTATGGTATAACAGCCGGCTTCACATGCCTTTCAGAGTTTAGCCTAAGACTGCTTTGTCCACGTTACCACTAGGATAACTGGTCTACAAGGTTGAATTACAACCATCATCATAAGGGTTGCTTGGCATGGTACAAAGTGATCACTAAGAATTAGTGAGCATTATATACCAGGCCAACTTCTCACAGAACTCAAGACTTCTTCTTAAGATTTCTCCCTTGTGACTAAGGAGTAGTCACCCTGCAGCAGCATGCACCAACTAAGTCTTTTGCGGTTTGCTGAAACTTCCTTCCTCCGGAACCAGACTGACCCAGCACGACGAGACCCGGACTCCCTGCCCTCTCTGACCTCAACCTGCCTCTACAGCACAGCTGAGAACCGTAGGTGCGACGAGACCAGAGGACCCGGCGACCATCAGAACCAGCACAACACTGACCTAGCACGCCCACCGAGGGACCCTCGAGTGGGTGCACTGGGGTAAGAGAAGCCCCAACCCCAAGCAGCACGAACACCGAAGACCAGCCCCCCAGCATCCTCCAGATCTGCGTGGGGCCCTTTTGCTTCTGTGTCGCTTGTCACGTTGTCCGGTCACTTGCCCTCCAGACGACGTCCTACGTTTGTTTCAACGCTGGTTTAGCTCCTCTAGACTAGCCCCAGTCTCCTCCTGAAGGGGACCTTCCTCTGACCCTCCTGGTCCACTCAAGACGCCATTTTGTGTCGCCACGTGGGCTTGCCGTAGCCAAAGCTTGTTGCCTCCTTCACCGGATCCAGCATCGCCAGCAGCAGACATCCGACGTGGGACAGCACGCAGACCTCCAGCCTGGTCGACATCAGCGCCCCTGGTCCGTGCAGCAGCAGAATCCACTGTCACCTCTTCGCCTGGCTGAGTGACCTCGTCCGGTGCCATCCTGGTGCCCACCTAACCACTGGCTAGTGGTTCAGAACTTGGTCCCCTCTGCTTACAGGTACTCTCTTCACTGTTCCAGTCCTTGGATCAGCCCGGAACATCTTCACTGGTCGCCTGGCAGCAACTTCCACTTCAGGCTCCTGGTTCGTCAACGAGGATTCCCGACGACACTTGAACCCTATGCAGCCGCAGCCCCTGGGCTAGGTAAACCGAGTACTACGGTGCTCCAGCGTAGACCAACTCTCTAAGTGTCTAGATCCACTTTCGTTTTTGACCGAACACTAACTTTTGCATTTACTAGGATCCATAGACTTTGTCCCGCATTACGCATGAGATTTTCCACTCTGCACACGACGTCCCTAGGCCTCCTGCTTCTAATCTAAGGGTTCAGCATTGTAGGCCTAGCGTTTCTAAAGTCTCTGAGAGTAGTACTTACCTGCAAGTAATTTCGCATTCCACTTCCATAGTATATGGTTTTTCGTGCCCCTCGGCCATTTGTGTAAATTGTGCGACTTTCAGTATTTCTTTAAGAGTTTTGTATTGTGCTTAGCGCCCTGTCCTCATAAAGAGTCCAGGGTTGTTGTGTTATAAATAAATATCCTTTTATTTTCATAGCAACTTGTGTGGTGTCCTTTCACTTGGTGTTCAAGGGGTATATGTGATGGTATAACAGCTGGCTTAACACGCCCTCTAGAGTTTAGCCTAAAGACTGCTCTTGTCCATGCTACTAGGATAGCTGGTCTATAAGGTTGACTTACAACCAATCATCAATAAGGGTTGTTTGGACTGATACATAGTGATCACTAGAATAGTGAGCACTGCATATCAGGCCAACTTCTCACACATGTCACCCTTTTTCTTCCCCACCTGAGCACGTAGTACCATATATCCTGCATCTTGCTAAATCAGATCTCACCCATTCATCCATAAAGGTGCACTTAGTGTCCATTACAGATACAGAAGGCGTCCTGGTCAATCGTCCTTGAGGTCCAACAGGCTTATCAAGGAGTTTATGAAGTGTCTGTTCAGGGGTTACGGACTTGTTAAGGCCCCCACCCAGAGTGCTTTGGCAGATGAGCACTGTCTTGTCCCAACTCATGATGCCTCCATTTGAGCCTATACACAAGTGTGATCTGAAATTACGTTCTTGGAAGGTGGCTTTTCTCTTAGCCATCACGTCTGCTAGACGTATTAGTGAAATCTAAGCTTTCACCTTAAAAGAACCTTATCTTCAGTTCCTACAGGACAGAGTAATCATATGTACTAATCCTTCATTTATTCTCAAGGTGCCTTCAACATATCACCTCAATGAACCAGTTGTGCTACCTAGATTCTTTCCCTACCCTTCTTCAATGGCAGAGGGGGAATTGCACTGGCAGGACATTAAGTGTGGTTTGAAATTCTACTTGCAAAGAACTAAACCTTTCCGCAGATCAACACAGTTGCTCATCTCTTTCTCTGCTCCTAGAAATGGACAAGCCTTAATGCGGGTTAGTATTGCTCACTGGATCTCCTCAGGTGTTCTCTTCTGTCATGAATAGGCTGCGCATCCATTGCCAGAAAGGTGAAGGCACACAACTCGAAAGATTGCTGTCACAGGTCTATCTCTACCTGGCATCCGCAGGGCAGTGACATTGGTTAACACCCACACTTCGAAGCATTACTGACTTGATGCCTGGAGTAAAGCAGATGTGGCAGTCGGTCAAGCTACCCTGCGACGTCTCTTTACATAGGGTATGAAACTAATAAGCTCAATCTTGTCTATGCTTTAATGTTTTAGAACTACTCTAATTAGGCTTGATCAAATATATTTTCTATTTAGCTTCTCATTCTGTGCAATTTCAAAAGTCATATCCTTGGCCAGTTGTATTTTGGTTGAGTGTCATGGTGGAATGGTCGCCTTCACACCGCCATGAGAATTCGGATAATGCTAACTAGTCTGATTCAAGCACCAGAATCTATAAAAGATACAATACTGGAGAAAAAACATGTTACTTGCCTGTACAGTGTGGTTCTCCACTATTGATCTATTTTATAGACTCACATGCAACCCTCCCTCCTCCTCCGTTCAGGCTCACCGTTGCACTATTTATTTACACTCATGCTCGAAATCTGAGGTATGGTGGCTCAGCATGAGATGAATACTCCAGTGTCTTTGATCTGATGGGCAATAGTTTGGATGTTTTAAAACAATGTAAATATCCTTCTGACAGATACATCTGCCAGTGGATTCCTCACCTTGTGAATATCCCCCTGCTTCAGCAACGTTCGGAAAATTCTTTTGTAGCATCCCGGCGTGGACGACGTCATAGGGCACGGCATCGCCTGCGGCTCCGGCTAACGTCACCGACTCATTAGGTTTACGTCCGCGTGATGACATCAGTTCCCTTTTTTCCGCGTCATCAACGCTAACAGTTTCTTGGGATCTTCTATTGTGCGGATAGTAACTTTGTTATTATTGTGAACTTTTGTTTTGTATCTGTTTGGAGTGCTGTCTTCCGTCGAAGATGTCATCGAAGAAGACAGGATTTAAGCCATGGGACGTGTGTGCCAGGATGATGTCCATTACTGATCCTCATGGTGACGGTTTGTGGTGTCTGGGCTCGGATCACGACGTCATGGGTTGTCGTTCCTGTTTGAAGATGAACCCAAAGGCTTTTCGAGAACGAGAGGCGAAACAACTCCTTGCCAAAATTAAGGTTAATGATACCAAGAGGACTTCGAGGTCAAGATCAAGACGATCAAGGTCAAAGTCGAAGTCGCTGTCGAGGTCTCGGTCGGAGTCGGCTTCGGGGCATGCTTCGGGTTCCTTGAAGAAGAAGCATAAGAGGAAGAAGCACAGTTCGAGACACCGTTCCGGCAGGGAGTCGGACTCGAAAAAAGTCAAATCTTCTCAAAGACATCATAAGGGCATGATATCTCCCTCTCCAGCTCGTAAGCCTGAAGGTGAGACCTCGCCTTTACAGTCTCGGGAGCCAACACCGAATCCGGAATCGAATCAGTCTCCGGAGCCGTACCAGTCTTCGGTGCAAGATGAAGAGGAAGTTGAGACTCCTCAGGTTTCGGCGACTCCGGTACACCAACCCGAGGAACATGAGGAGTCGAATCTGGTACAGCCTCCCCAGGGGCAACCAGTGGGTTTGTACCCTCAGTTTCCTGGTCCAGGTCAGGACCCTTCGCATTTTCTAAACGCCATGTATGGCATATATGCGAGAGCAATGTACCCCTCTGGTGCACTGGCTTGTCCTATGGGTCCATTGTCATTTAATCTGGGCGTGCCTCAAGCTTATGCTCCGGCGCCTTTCTTGCCGTTTATGACGGCGCCGATTCCACCGTGGCATAGCTCGGCTCCACCGAGGTAATCTACTCCGTACACGGCGTCGCCGACTCCTGAGCGACCTCGGGATCAAAATCGAGGTTCAACGCCGCTTCCATCTTCTCATTCAAAGGCAGCTCCAGCTCTTCATTCGATGCCGGCCCGACTCCGCCTGAGTCGTTAACGGATCCGACGACATCGATTCGGATGGAGAGGTCGAGGCGTAGAGCGCAGCGCCTTATGGAGGAGAGAAATTATGAGGAACCTGAGGTTGAAGATGGCGAACTTCAGGATCAGGAGGATTACTTTGAAGAGTTGCAGGATGCAAGTGGTTTGGAACTTTCAACGGAATGGGAGTTGCCCGCTGTATCTGATACTCCTAAGGATTTGGCTCCTTACCATGTGGTGATTAAGAAAGCTGCAAAACTCTTGAATTTGACTTTACCATCTGTGGAGTACAAGTCTAACATCCTTACGGAGGTTCTCCATTCTCCGTCCTCTGTGGTTGAGCCAACTCTACCATTTACTGAGGCTCTAACTGAACCTATATTGGAAGTCTGGAAGAGGCCTCTTACTGCTCCTGCGGTGTCAAAATCAGTTGCAAGACGCTATAGGGTGGCACTTGGAGACCCTGAATTCTTGTCTATTCATCCTCTGCCAGAGAGTTTGGTGGTCCAGGTTGCTTGCTCAAAGAAATCGGCAGGTGCTTTTCCACAGGTTCCTGGAGATAAAGACTCTAAAAAGCAAGATCAAAATGCGAAAAAGGTGTTTGTCAAGTAGTATGGCCTTAAAATCCACGAATGCTACTTGTCTGCTAGGCAGATCTGTTCACGCTTTGATGGACACAGTGAAGCAGCTAGCATCTAAGCTTTCTGAGGAGGAGAGGAAGAACTTTAGTGAAGTGGTATCTGACACAGGCTGCAGCTCGTCAGGTCATGCAAAGTGGTATGGACACGGCAGATTCAGTGGCTAGGATCATGGGGTCTTCGATTGCCACTAGAAGAGCTGCTTGGTTAAAGACTTCCGAGTTTTCAGCTGATGTTCAGGCTGCTCTGATGGATTTGCCTTTTGATGGCACAGGCCTTTTGGGAAAGAAAGCTGATGCTGCCTTGGAAAGGATTAAAGATAGAGCAACGGCAAGATCTTTAGGTCTGCAGACTAGAGGCTCTTTCACCAAGAAGTACAAGGGTTTTGGAAGGTCTACTTTTCGTACCTATAAGCAGAACCAACAGCAGCAGCAGCAACAAAATCTTTTGTACAAGTCCTACAGGGGTAGACAAAGGGGTCGTCCTCGTGGACGTCAAGGCTCCTCCTCCTCTACTTCCTCCTCTAATACCCACCCTCCACCTACAACAGCAAAGCAGCCCTAGATCCGCCATTCCGGATCATGTGGGTCCTGTAGGGGGTTGGCTTACTTATTTTCTACGGGATTGGGAATCGGTTACATCAGATCTTTGGGTTCTCAATCTCGTAGAGAATGGGTATGCTCTTCCCTTATGTGAATTCCCTTCCAATTATCCTCCTTGTCAGAGTTTTTGCTCGGAGGACCACCTGTTGCTCCTTCAGGAAGAGGTACAGGTACTGTTCAAGAATGGTGTGATAGAGGTGGTTCCAGAGCAGGAAAGGGATCAGGGGTGCTACTTCCGGTATTTCCTGATCCCCAAGAAGGATGGCAGGCTTCTTCCAATCATGGATCTCAGGATCTTGAACCTTTACCTGAAGCAGGAGAAGTTCAAGATGCTCACCCTTGCACAGGTTCTTCAAGCGCTGCTGGAAGAAGACTGGATGGTGTCGATCGATTTACAGGATGCGTATTTTCATATTCCCATCCTGAAGTCGCACAGAAGTATCTCCGTTTCACGGTTGGGTCGCAACACTACCAGTTTGCAGTCCTTCCGTTTGGTCTTACTAATGTGCCTCGAGTCTTCACCAAGGTGATGGCTGTGGTGGCTGCACATCTCAGAAGATCGGGATACCGGTATTCCCATATCTGGACGATTGGCTGATCAAAGCAGAATGTCCAGAGATAGTGCTCCATCATCTGCAAGAGACACTCAGTTGTTGTACAGGTTGGGTTTTTCGATAAATGTACCCAAATCTCAACTGGTGCCCTCCCAGCGCAACCTGTTCATAGGTGCGGTACTGGACACAACTGTGTGTCGTGCATTCCCTCCTCCTCCTCAAAGGATTCACGATATACAGGAGTTGATTCCTTTATTTTTCAATGGAGCGGTTCCAGTCCTGACGGTCCTTCGCCTGCTCGGTCTGATGGCTTCCTGCATTCTGTTGTTCAACAACGCACGCTGGCACATGAGGGCACTCCAGTGGTGCCTCCGCAGGCAGTGGTATCAACACAACAGAGATCTCAGGGAGTCTGAGGATCTCCAGAGAAACTGAAGCGGATCTGACTTGGTGGGGAGTAGAAGGCAACCTGTCTAAAGGGAAGCCCTTTCAACTGCCTCCAGCTGTGGTCACAGTGATAATGGATGCATCCACTCTAGGGTGAGGTGCTCATCTGGCGGATCTGGAGGTCAAGGGTCTTTGGTCTCCAGAGGAAAGGTTGCTTCACATCAACCTTCTGGAATTGCGGGCGATACGGTTGGCACTCAAGGCCTTCCTCTCTTCCCTTCGCGGTCGGTCGGTTCAAATTCTGACGGACACCACCGCGATGTGGTATGTCAACAAACAGGGAGGAGTAGAGTCGCAGTGTCTCTGCAGAGAGGTTCTGCATCTCTGGTCTTGGGTTCAGGACCATCAGATTTGTCTGATGGCAAATCATCTGGCCGGAGTTCTGAATGTGCGTGCAGACAGTCTCAGTCGGCAGTTCTATGCCGACCACGAGTGGAGGCTCCATCCGGAGGTAGTTCGTCACGCCTTTCGGACGTGGGGAACTCCTCAGGTGGACTTGTTCGCCACTCGCGAGAATGCTCACTGCCCGTCGTTCTGCAGTGTACAGTATCTGATGCAGGGAGCTTTGGGGGACGCGTTTCAGTTGAGTTGGGACTCAAGACTCCTTTACGCATTTCCTCCCATAACCTTGATTCCTCGAGTTCTGAGGAAGATTCGCCAAGACCGGGACCAAGTTATATTGATCACCCCGGATTGGCCAAGAAGGGTGTGGTACACAGTTCTCCTCCACCTCTCCTCGTGCCCGCCGCTCAGTCTCCCTCACAGGGCATATCTCCTCTCTCAGATGGAGGGGCAGGTTCTACACCCCCACCTCCAGACCTTACACCTTCATGCCTGGAGATTGAACGAGGCAACCTGAATTCCTTTTCTCTCCCGCACAATGTGGTGGATGTCATTTTATCGGCCAGGCGCGACTCCACTAAATACATTTATTCTTATAGATGGTCCAAATTTGTTGTTTGGTGCGGAGAGAAGTCCATTGATCCTCTGACGGCTCGTTTGTAAGATATACTTCTTTTTGCACTTTCTTTAGCGCAGCAAGGGTTTGCTGTGGCAACAGTTAAGGGCTATCTTTTGGCGTTGTCGGCTTTTCTCTGCCTGCCGGATCAGCCGTCCTTGTTTAAATCTCCTATTGTTTTGAGATTTCTCAAGGGGCTTACAAATAAGTTTCCGCCTACTTCCTTTATTGTGCCTCAATGGGACTTGAATCTGGTGCTTATTTATCTAATGGGTTCTCTATTCACAAGGTGAGGAATCCACTGGAAGATGTATCTATCAGAAGAACAAGTTACCTTCGGTAACGCTATTTCTGGTAGATACAGTAGCTGCCTGTGGATTCCTCACTGACCCACCCGCCTCCCCGTTGTCCACTCTTCTATACCTGTATTTATGTATTTTATGTATATATATATATATATATATATATATATATATATATATATATATATATATATATATATATATATATATATATATATATATATATATATATATATATATATATATATATATATATATATATATATATATATATATATATATATATATATATATATATATATATATATATATATATATATATATATATTGGGTTTTTCATACCTTGGCTAGGCACTGTGTGTAATTTTGAATTGTATGTACTATGTACACTGTATATGTGTATATCTACTGTCATTGGTCCGTCCGGGTGCCTCGAAGGCATGGAAAAGAGGGCGGAACTGATGTCATCACACCGACGTAAGCCTAATAAGGAGTCTGTGACGTCAGTCGGAGTCGTGCGCGATGCCGTGCTCATATGATGTCATCCAAGCCGGTGTGCTACAAAAGAATTTTCCGAACGTTGCTGACGCAGGGGGATATTCACATGGTGAGGAATCCACAGGCAGATACTGTATCTATCAGAAAAAGCGTTACCGAAGGTAAGTAACTTGTTCTTCACATATGTTCCTGTAGAACCTGAGCGCTGAAGGCCTAGGTCTTTCCCTTGATAGGTGCCCGATTATCAAGGTATTCAGTCATGATTTTGAGATGCTGACATTTTAGTTTGCACAGGCAGGTGCTCACTGCAGAAAAATTCAGTAGCAGTGGTTCAATGTCAACATTGTTTAAGTCCCAAATACAAAGTCTCTTTTAATGAGTGATGTATAGCATGAAAGGCATTAGTGAGTGGTCCAACCAGTATAAAGAAAAGAGATAATTGAAATAAAATTAGCTCCTGTGCTGGAGTCACTCACAGTTGAAGGGGGTCTGCAGAAAGAGGCTGCAGGTGGCGACTGAAAATCCAGTCTGGCCACGACACATGGATTGGCTATCCTCTTGCCGGTCTGGGGACCCCGTTGGCACCGTCATCTCCCTTGGATTCGGGCTGTGGAGCATGGGTGCACAAGTACTTTGAGGTTGGGTGGTAGAGATCGAAGACTAATTTCTTTGTCTTTGTTCTGCAGTAAAGGTACAAACAGTGCAGCTGGGCCCTCCCTATGTGGATCTCAATGCACCCGAAGTTCCTTGACGTGGAGGCTGGTCTTACTCAGCGTTGGTGCCCGATCAGGACACATCAAGCCTTGGCTACTAAAAGGGCTCCAGTACACTAGGTATTTGTGTTTTGCGCTCTGGTAGGTCCTGCTGTCCCCACAGATGTAGGGAGGAGGGATATGACCTGTAGAAGCACAGCTACCTGTTCCTGGGCTTTGCTGTATTGGTAGTCCTGGAGAGTGGCAGGTTGGTATACTGGAAGTTGCTTCTTTGGTGCGTACTTATACTATGTTACTCTAAAGGAGTTTCTTTGGCAACTGGTGAAGCACTGTCAGCCCTCCAGGTTTCTTAAAGTCTGTATAGCAGCAGGATGAATCGGTTGCTCCCCAAGGATCAGAGCCAAGTAGGCAAGCTGGCAGGGTCAGCGCTAAGTCAGTTGTGCTCCTTGGTTCTCGGGTCCGCAGTCTTCTTTATCAATGTCGTCTTTTGTGTCCGTCGAAATCTGAAATCCTGCTCTCAAGGGGTCCCCTAAATACTCAATTTAGAGGCATTAAGGGGTAGTAGCTAATGGGCTACCAACCCATGGGGTCACTATACCCCCTAGATGACCTCTTTCTTTGGGGAGTGGACTTCACCCTGGCCCAGAGTTACTATTTCTAAATTCGTATTTACTTCAGGATTGTTCACCCTAGAGCTGTGTCCAGCCTTGCAGTGCAACACGCCTCCTGCACTGCTCATGTTCCTGCCTGTCCTTGGGTCAGATGGGCCCAGGGCAGGGGGTAGCATTTCACCTGCCTGGGCAAGCCTTGGGTCGCATATCAAAGCAGGCAGAGGCCTTTGAAGGCTCCTGCCTTGATATGCTGATTTAACAGCCTTCCTAAAGGAGGGGATAACACCACTCTCACGAGCAGGCATTGTTCCTGACCTCTGTGAGTGCCGCTCTCAGCTCCTAGGGAGTCAAACTCATCTGTGGTTGTAGGTTGAACTGGACCAGTCAGCCAGCACACTAGCAGGCCAGTAGGGTTCAGGGGGTACCTCTAAGTGACCCCCTGGGTGCATGTAATAATGTAATAAATCTACCACTGGATTTGATATGGGTTTATTAATGTGAGGTGTTTGATACCAAACACCATAGGTTTCAGTGAAGCCATTATATAGCTGGGAAACTTGTTTTGGCCAGTGCCCAGTACATACCTTAAGATGGCCTCCCTGTTCACTTCTACTGTCAGGAATTGAACTGGCCAGCACAGGGGGATATCTTCTCATGCAGTTGTGCCCTCATGTGTAATATAATGCACCCTGCCTTAGGTGTGACAAATATTACATACAGTATTATGGGACATGCAAGCAAGTGTGTCTCATTTTGTGTTTTCACTATCTGAAAGAGACACGTTAGTGATAGATTCCTTACCTTAGAATATCCCCAGGCGTCAGACTGGATCCGGAAATTTTTGCGTAGCAATACCCCTGCGCGCTGGTAGGCGTCGTCTGCGGCTCCGCGTCCGTCGTCGGCGTCGTGAGCGCCGGGATGACGTCATCGGAGTATATAGACGGCGCCCATGCGCGCTGACGTCAGTTCTTCTTTTTTCCGCGCCAGCTAGCGCAGATCCGGAAGAAGCTCTACCCCCAGTCACTTTTTGACTGAAAACTTTTTTGATCTTTTTGGTCCTCTACTTAGTCGATTCTCGACTATCGGTGCCAGGGATGCCCGGGTTCAAGCCTTGCTCGAAGTGCGGCCGACTCATGTCGGTCACGGACCCCCATCGCCGGTGCCTGAAGTGCTTAGGCCTCGACCACGACGATCGAACCTGTGACGACTGCCGGGCCCTGACGTCGAAGGCTAGGCGGGAGCGGTCCCGCAAGCGTCTCGAGCTGAGGCAGTCGGCCCCGCGCCGCTCCAGGTCCCGGTCCCACGGGAGGTCGAGGGAGAGGTCGCGAGGTCGGAGTCATCGACGTTCCGGGAGTGGTCACCGATCGTCTGGTTCCAAGTCCTCAGGTAAGAGGCATGAGAGGTCGGAGCGACACCATCGGTCCTCCGACCCGCCCAGTCGCTCGCACGATGCGACCGGGGATTCGGGCGACACCGCCCACGCGGCTCCGCGGGAGTCGCAAGCGTCGCCGCCTGCCCCACACCTTCGGGTCCCTGGGCACGGCGCGTCGCAGGAGGAGGTCGAGAGGTACCTCATGGCCATGAGGGCCCTCCCTCCTCAGTCGGTTCCCGTGGCGCCTTCGGGCCGATCGGCTCCGTCTGGAGGTCCTTCCGGGTCGGGCGCTTCGGCCCCGACGATGTCGGGTGCTTCGGCCCCGGCGCCGCTGGCGACTTCGGTCCCGGCGCCGCGCGACCTCGCTGGATCCGGCTCCGGATCCGGGACCTCGCCGGTCGACCCTACGACCTCACCGGCGACGTCCCTTCAGGTGTCGTCCCCGGCAGCCGTAGTGGTTGCCGACCCCAATGCTTCCTACGGTCCGCCTCAGGCGTCGGAGGGGCGCCGCTGGGCGCCGATTCCGACGACCTTCGGAGAATTCTATCTCCACGAGGAGGCCCTGGCTGTTGATCCTGGTCTCCAGGAGCCGGGTGACGAGGAGCAGTGGGAGGGGTCCGAGGACCCTCTGGCACGTGATTGCCAGTCTCATCAGGACTGGACATATGAGCTTGGGGAGGCCAGTGGTATTGACACATCGCCAGACACTGGATTTACGTCGCCCCCGACTGTGGCTTCGGAGGCGGGTTCTGCTTACAGTGTAGTGTTGACGAAGGCAGCTAAGGCCCTACACCTTGAGCTCCCCGTCGCGGCCGTGAGGACTAATCTCCTCACTGAGGTACTCAAACAGCAGTCCGGCTCCGCGGAGCCCCTTCTGCCGTTCAATGAGGCCTTGTGTGACGTTCTGCTGGGCACTTGGTCCAAGCCCGCCACAGGTCCCCCTGTGGATAGGAACGTGGCCAGACGCTACCGCCCGGCACCGGGCGACCCTTGCTTTTTGTCCACCCACCCCACCCCCGAGAGCCTGGTCATCCAGGCCTCCAACTCCCAGTCCGCATTCCCGTCGGCCCCGCCCGACAGGGAATCCAAGAGATTTGAGCAGTTCGGGAAGAAGGTCTTCTCGTCTGTGAGCCTAGGGCTCCGGTCAGTGAACACCAACTGTCTCTTGGGCCGCTACACCCACACTTTGTGGGACACGGTTGCGGAGGTGCTGCCACAATGCTCTGAGGAGGTCAGGGCTAAACTCAGCCAAACCCTTGCGGACGGCCGAGATGCGGCACGCTTTTCCATCCGGTGTGGGCTGGATACCACGGACTCACTGGGCAGGGCGATGGCAACGACGGTGGCGGTTCGACGCCACGCCTGGTTGAGGTCCGCCAATTTCTCGGCCGATGTCCAGGCCACTCTCCTGGACATGCCGTTTGATGGCCGTCGCCTCTTCGGCGACAAGGCAGACCATGCGCTGGAACGTTTTAAGGACTCCAGGGCCACGGCCAAGTCCTTGGGCCTTGCGGCCCCACGCCAGCAATCGGGTGCCTTTCGCTCCTTTCGTGGCCACGGAAGGGGCGCCCCACCACGGACCGTCAGCCACGCGCCGCAGAATGTTCAGCAACGCGGTGGCGGCCGTGGGAACCGCCGTGGCGGTGGTCGGGGACAGCGGCGAGGCCAGTCCACACCTCCCTCAGCAGCCCCCGCCTCAAAACCTTCCTAGTCCGACCTTTCAGGCCCATGTGACGCCTGTGGGAGGCAGGGTTCGCCATCACCTCTCCCACTGGCATACAGTCACTTCGGACAGGTGGGTGCTGCAAATTGTCCGAAGGGGTTTCTCCCTCCCCTTCGAGTCTTCCCCTCCATCCATGCCACCTCAATACCACCGTGTGTCGGGGGATCACTTGCAACTTCTGCAAGAGGAGGTTTCGGCCCTCTTGGCCAAGAGGGCCATCGAGCGCGTTCCTGGGCCAGAAGTAGGACGTGGCTGTTATTCCCACTACTTTCTGGTACCCAAGAAGGGCAAAGGGGGCCTACGCCCTATCTTGGACCTACGGAACGTCAACGGCTTCCTCCGGACGGAGAAGTTCAAGATGCTCACTTTGGCTCAGGTCCTGGCTGCCCTGGACCCAGGAGACTGGATGGTAGCGTTGGACTTGCAGGACGCCTATTTCCACATCCCCGTCCTGCCGGCCCACCGGCGTTACCTGCGGTTCACGGTAGGCCAAGAGCATTTTCAGTTTATCGTGCTCCCCTTCGGCCTTACCAGCGCCCCACGGGTGTTCACGAAGGTGATGGCGGTGGTCGCAGCCCATCTGCGCAGGCAAGGGGTGTCAGTCTTCCCCTACCTCGACGACTGGTTGTTGAAGGCGGGCTCGCCCCAGACAGTCGTCAGCCACCTCCAGACTACGGCCGACCTCCTGCACTTGCTGGGGTTCTCCATCAATGTGCCGAAGTCACACCTGTGTCCCTCTCAGAAGCTCCTCTTCATCGGAGCGGTTCTCGACTCGGCGCAGTTTCGGGTTTACCCACCCGAGCAGCGGGTTCGGGATATTCAGGCTCTGATTCCTATCTTCGGGCCGTTATCCCGGGTCTCGGTCAGGTTGACGCTGCGGCTTCTGGGACTGATGGCCTCCTGCATCCTTCTGGTGCGTCACGCCAGGTGGCGGATGCGGGCTCTGCAGTGGGACCTGAAGTTTCAGTGGGCCCAGCATCAGGGCAACCTGTCCGATCATGTCCTGATCTCGGAGGGCACTGCGAAGCAACTGCAGTGGTGGCTCACGGACCGCGACTGGGTCAGTGGCAGACCCCTCTCTCTACCCCAGCCGGAGCACGTAGTTGTGACGGACGCGTCCCTCCAGGGCTGGGGAGGCCACATGGGAGAGGCGGAGATCAGAGGCCTCTGGTCTCCGGCGGAGTCCCGGCTCCACATCAACCTTCTGGAGCTGCGGGCGATTCGTCTTGCACTGAAAGCATTCCTCCCCTCTGTCAGGGGGAGCGTGGTGCAAGTGTTCACCGACAACACCACCGCCATGTGGTACTGCAACAAACAGGGCGGTGTGGGGTCGTGGACCCTTTGCCAGGAGGCTCTGCGCCTCTGGCAGTGGCTGGAACATCAGGGCGTGACTCTGGTGGTTCAACACCTGGCAGGTTCTCTGAATGCCAGGGCGGACGAACTCAGCCGCCGGTGCATGATGGATCACGAATGGCGTCTGAACTCGGACGTGGCGCAAGGTCTCTTTCGACAGTGGGGAGAGCCTTGGTTAGATCTATTCGCCACAGAAGAGAACGCGCAATGTCAGCAGTTCTGCGCGTTGGAGTTTCCAAGGCGGCACTCGCTCGGAGACGCTTTTCGTCGCGAGTGGAGCTGCGGCCTGTTGTACGCCTTTCCGCCTATACCACTTCTGCCCAGAGTGCTGAAGAAGATCAGGCGCGACCGGGCCCAAGTTATCCTTGTGGCTCCGGACTGGGCTCGAAGATACTGGTATCCCGAGCTACTCAGCATGTCAGTCGATCCCCCGATTCGTCTGCCTCTTCGGGAGGACCTTCTGTCGCAGCAGCAGGGGACGGTCCTGCACCCGAACCTGTCCAGTCTCCACCTACAAGCTTGGAGATTGAGCGGCGGCAGTTGAGGCCATTTGACTTGCCTCCCGAAGTCTGCGACATCATTCTGGCAGCCAGGCGTCCCTCCACAAAGTCGGTATACGCCTGCCGGTGGAACAGATTTGTGGCATGGTGCACAGCAAAGGCTGTGGATCCTCTCTCTGCACCCCTTTCGGAAGTGCTGCTCTTTCTTCTTTCCCTTGCCCAGCAGGGCTCTGCTCTGGGCACTCTTAAAGGGTACCTTTCTGCTCTTTCAGCCTTCTTGAGGCTACCAGATCAGCCTTCTTTATTCAAGTCCCCTATTGTGAGTAGATTTCTGAAGGGCATCACACACATGTTCCCTCCTGTTCCCTTCGTGATGCCCCAGTGGGACTTGAATCTGGTTCTCACCTATCTGATGTGTGCTCCCTTTGAGCCACTTCACAACTGCCCTCTTCGTCTCCTTACTCTAAAGACGGCCTTCCTGGTTGCCATCACCTCTGCCAGGAGGGTGAGTGAGCTCCAGGCTCTTTCTTCTTCTCCGCCTTTCCTGTCTGTTCATCCTGATAAGGTGGTGTTGCGTACACGACCTTCCTTTCTGCCCAAGGTTGTCACGGCCTTCCACATCGGGCAGTCCATCACTTTGCCCACCTTCTTTCCGCCTCCGCATCCCTCGAAAGAGGAGGAGAGGCTCCACCGTCTGGATCCAAAACGTGCGCTCTCCTACTACCTAGACCGCACTCGCCAATTCCGGGTGGATGACCAACTCTTCGTTGGTTACGTGGGCGCGAAGAAGGGAAAGGCTGTGCACAAGAGGACCATCTCTAGGTGGATCATCTTGTGCATCCAAGCATGCTACTCCATGGCGAGGAAGGAGCCCCCGGCTGGATTGCGGGCTCACTCCACTCGGGCCACGGCAACGACAACTGCCCTGGGCCGCGGTGTCCCCCTGCAGGACATCTGTCAGGCAGCCACGTGGGCCTCGCTGCACACGTTCGCAAGACACTACTGCCTGGACAGTCAAGTCCGGAGGGATGGCTTCTTTGGCCGTTCCGTCCTCCAGGACTTTCTGGTGTGATATTGGTTCGCAGACCCACCACCGGGGTTGGTATTGCTGGGGTATCTATTCTAAGGTAAGGAATCTATCACTAACGTGTCTCTTTCAGATGCACAAGTTACTACTTGTGTAACGATATATCTGTAAGAGACATTAGTTAGTGATAGATTCCTTACCGCCCTCCCATCCTCCCCGTTCTGCGAACTGATATTTAGGGTTAAGGTCATCCCCTTTCAGGGCCCTAGTTTCAATGGCACCAGTGTTAGTTCTATCATGGCTCTGCGTATCTGGCGCGGAAAAGCTGTGTTATCAGAACTGACGTCAGCGCGCATGGGCGCCGTCTATATACTCCGATGACGTCATCCCGGCGCTCACGACGCCGACGACGGACGCGGAGCCGCAGACGACGCCTACCAGCGCGCAGGGGTATTGCTACGCAAAAATTTCCGGATCCAGTCTGACGCCTGGGGATATTCTAAGGTAAGGAATCTATCACTAACTAATGTCTCTTACAGATATATCGTTACACAAGTAGTAACTTGTGCTTCAAGAGCACCTGGTCACGCAGCCTGCAGTGGCAGTCAGTATGAGTTTGGTGCTGGGTTCCTTAGAGTGCTACGCAAACAAATGGATGGAATGCTGAATGAATCATACATTCACCCCCAGTCTAAAGATCTGGGTTAAATCCATTGATCTTTTGCTCACCATGCCTCCACAGTTTAGACCCAGCCATATGCAAACCAGTCTTGACCCTGTGACCCTTGAGACTGAACTGCCAAGCCAGGTCCTCCCTGGACCGGAAACAAGCATCCTGGGACCGGTTTCAGGGTAGGTCACCCTTCTTCAGCCAGGCTAGCTTGAATCCCCTAGAGTGGCACAAGAATGCTGCAGCTTTAAGGGCCTCTTCAGAACCTATGCCCTAGGTACCAGAGGTACCACTTAATAGGGACTTACAGAGGTGCTAAAGGCCTGGTCACTTGGAGATCATGGTGGGGCAGGGGGGCAGTTTGGCTACTGCATCAAAAATCCCGTTTCCTATAGTGATGTGATCATTTACAATAAAGTGGAAATGCTAAGGATAGACAATAGTTGAAGCCTAGTATGTGTAGTTGAGGTACAGCACAAGCCAGGAATTGCAGACAAACACACTGTGTAAGGTGAACGGCCCATGATAGGAAACAAAGCCTGGAGCATAGGCAGAAGTGACTCACCATCTCACAGTCCAGGGCAAAAATTCCAGGGCAGCCATCAGTAGGAATCTCTTTCTCAAAGGTCTTTACAAAACCATCCAGCTGTTCTTTACGACCATCCTGGACATGTTGCTTTAAAACAAACAAAAATCTAGAATTATTGATAAAACCGTTATTAAGACTTGACTACAGATTGTAAATTCTCTGATGCAGACTAAGGGAGCCTGTAAAAGGCAGTGTTGCTGGACCACTAAAATGCTTTACCAGTGTTTCACAGGATATTGAGAGATAGGGGACCTTGCCAGTTTTAAAAAGGAAAGGATAATAGAGTTGACAGAAGGGTCCTGCAGATAGCAGGGAACTGTGGAAAAGTATGGGTTGTATATTCTAGATGCAGAAGTTTACATAAGCAAAGTATGAAGAACAGCTATAGGCACCATGTCCTATGTACTGAGTTTGATTACTGCGCAAAGTCCTACTCCTCCGGGAAGCGCTCAGAGCTGACTTGGTTCAAGCACAAGCATGTAATGTTTTTTATAGAGGCCACATTCATGCACACTAGTAAAGATATAAATTGACTCAACTGTATAGAAAGCTGCACAAGAGTCTTCAGCTGACAAGAGTATATAACTTGCCAAGTCGCACCAAGATCCAACCTTCCCTGTCACGAGACTGCAGAAACTGTGTGACAACAGTATCTGAAAATTTAAGGGAGCCCAGTGCTTCTTTGACTGTCCCTCCTTACAGGTATTTTATTACAAATAGGCTACTGTTGATTAAATCTAGACAAAAAAATGTTAAAACATATAACAGTTAAATGACTGCACATTAATTATCCCCTTTACCCTGAGCTGCTCTCTCAGTGAAGTACCTGCTTCAAGTAGAATCACCCAAGCCCATGAAAACATCCTGCTACTGCACAAAGGTTCCATCTGTGGCACCAAGATTAAATCAACCCACAAGAGATACAAATATAAAGCTAAGAAAATGCATCATCCAGGGTAAATATTTAACTGTGCACTATTTTACATCCACTTCCTGGCTTTAGGGCTAATAGTTCCACCATGGACAACATCATAGCGCTCTCTCACCTCTCGAAGCAAGCAGTATTGAGCAATAAGCTGCCCCTGTTTTGCTGCTTCATAGACTACTCCACGGCCTTCGACCGAGTTAATCGAAGACTGTTATGGGTAAAACTTGAATCTTGGGGGATCCCGGAAACGCAATAAAAGCCCTCTACGAGGAGACATGGGTCCGGGTCAAATTAAGTCCAACAATCGTAACACCAAGAATCGAAACTAACACCAGACTAAAGCAGGGATGTGTTTTGGCCCCCTACTATTCAACTTGTACACGGCTGACTTGGGGCAAGCCCTGAAAGACGCCAGCCTAGTACCTCAGAGATTGGGAAAGTTGGCCTTGGGTACTCTCCAGTATGTGGTTGCTACAGTGGTCATGGACCACACTAGGGTGGGGCTCCAGAGAGCATTAAATACTCTTGCAGTACACAACAAGGAAAATAGCCTACAGATCAATGAGAGCAAAACCAAGATAGTAATCTTTGATAAATACCCTCACAAAAAACAAGCAACATGGTCTTTGGGTGAGCACCAAATCAGGACAGTACATCCTACAATTATCTGGGGGTATGGGTGTCAGAGAGGGCCACAGCAGCCAAACACATAAAGGAGTTTGCACCGAGAATTAACAAAATAATCCGGTCTCTCAGACATCTAAGCCATCGCCTAGTAAGTCCATCTATAGAACCCATGATGACTGTAATTAGGGCAAAACTGATTCCCGCAATGACGTATGGTCACTTAGCCTCCCCAGGAGCACTTGAGAAAGTCATCAATGCGACCCAGATAAAAGCTTACAAGACCGTGCTGCAAACCCGTAGACAAGCAAAGAACACCGGACTAAGGCTGGAAATAGGATTGAACCGACCGGAATTTGTACTACAGGGGGACCTAATAAAATATTTCATCAGAGTACTGAAAGTCCTTGAAAACAATCTCAAATATTTCCTAAAATTTATTTTCAGGGCAGCGGGTTCCCCATGGCACTCCAGGTTGGACAAGCAATAGACCTATTGAAAATCGAGGCAAAGAGCATGCCCCTTCACGAAATTCCTTATTCTGCCTGGGCCCAAGCTGTAAAGCGCCAAGTCCAGACCATCTCATCTGAACTGGATCGTTCATCACTGGCTCACACTGGCCCTAGATAAGTCATATATGCCTAGATGCATCAACCTTTTTAGGAAGTGCAAACGGTGCGAATCGCAAAAATCGGCCGTTTGCACTTCCTAAATTGGTTTCTGGGATGCATCAAGCATTTTTGGTAATTCGCTATTTTTTGCGAGTTCCAAAAATGCGATTGCTTTTAAGGAATCGCAAATTTGCGATTCCTTAAATGCAATGCATCATCCTCACAACATTTGCGATTTTGCAAATGCAAATTACCACGAAGTTGAACTTCGTGGTAATTTGCAAAAATGTGTAAAAACGCATAAAAATGCATTTTTTAAACGTCTACGTTACACACACACATGTCCTTAGGACATGTGTGTATGTAACTCACATGTAAAAGTGCATTTCATGGGTGCAGGGGGGGGTCCTTTGGACCCCCCTCTCCACCCTTGAAAGGCTTTGTTGCATTCCGATTTCAAATTGCGAATTCGCAATTCCCATACATTCCTATGGGCATTTCAGCCCATAGGAATGAATGGGAATTGCGAATTCGCTATTTGAAACTCGCAATTTTATTGGGATTCGGTAAAAATTGTGATTTTTACCGAATCTCAATAAAATTGCGAAATTATTGATGCATTGCCATTTGCGATTCCTTATTTGCGATTCCTTATTTTTCGCAAATAAGGAATCGCAAATGACAACTTTGATGCATCTAGGGGATACTCCTGGGAAAGTTCAACCATATTTGCTAGATTCACTTTCAGCCCAAGCAAGTAAGAAAATTCTGTACTTGCGCCTCCTGGCCCTCAAGATTTTGGATTTTAACCCAAAATGGGCACGTACTGACAGGATCATCTCCTGTCGGTTATCCAATTACCAAACAACAAGAAAAGAGAGGTCCGGTCAGTCACAAGGCTGCCAGAAATATGGAGCAAGGAGATAAGCGGGTTTTTGTTTGTACACAGTCACTCTGATTGAGTAGGAAAGCCCTCACACACCGACCTGGTCAGTGTCATGCTTCATCATCGGGCCCCACCGAAGAGACCGAGTGCCTCTTCGGTGTGCTGCGACGCCAGAAAGACTGCGGAGCTGGTCGTGTGGGGAGGACGTGATGTGAAAATTAGAAAATTAAAAGTGCCTAACAGGGTATCAAAAAACTTTTAATGAGTGATCCCTAAGACACGTGTTGGTGGTTTATGTGTCTGAATTTACGTGCCAAGGTTATTACGAGTTGGGATAAATTCAGCTAAATACCACGCGTTTTAAAATTAATCAGTCAACATGTTTCTGCCGTACTTGTGGTATGTATTCACCAAGGCATTCTTCAGGACTATACCCCGGCGGTATGGACACTCTAATAGTCCACCCTGACCTGGGGGCGTGAAAGTGAAAAAAAGGGGGAAAAAGTGAAAAAGTGCTTAAAAATTAGAAGAGCAATTGCTCATTCTAAAAAAGCCCCAAATTCAGGGGTGAGTCAGCACTTTAAAATAGGGCGCTACTAGCACCATGGGTCTCGGGAGGAGGATTGGAGCGCGCCTGGCACATCGCCCTCAGCGTTCACAATCCGCTTCTAAACCTGCAAGAATCCTCTTAACCGGACCCCGACGGTTATCCAATTACCACAGAGAATCTTGGCTACATCTTTTATGCTGCTGCTCAAAGCTGGCCAGCGATCGTCGTCGTTTGCTGCGCCCTGGCCCTAAGGGACTTGGGCCTCAGAACCTGCAGAGAGGCCTCGGACTGGTGCTTTTCAGAAACCACAACTTGCTTACTTGCCAGGGTTGGCAAGTTTATCCATCAAATTAGAATTGCACTTGATTCCCATCAAAAGACCACAGAACTGAGGGGTCCTGTCATTCTGCAATGACCATTATCTGGTGCTCTAACACTGTTAGTCGTCACCTAATTCAGGGGTTTATTTCAAGGTCACTGGAATCAGAAATTAAACTTTGGGCCAAACAGGGGGCACGTTAAGAACTTTTCTTAATGACAATTAATATCACGGAGAGAATGACCCTGTTGGATTCTTATATAAGCATTGATCCCTAGAGGTGTAAAAATGCGAAACTGTGCTAACCCAATATTTTAACTTTTAGAAAAAAAAAGTCTCAATTGTAGTTTTAAATCGACATAAAGTAGTAAATAGAGCCTGTGTAGCCACAGTGCTATTTTAAAGCTGAACACTGGAGTTTTCCTGGGGGTACGGTAGTTGGGAGCGGGGCGCTGTTTATGTGTTTTATTATGTAAAGATTTTAAGTAATCGCACAGTTAATAATAAACAAGCATTGGAAAAGCAATAGGTCTCGCATTAGGAAAGTTTGAGCTATTAGTATTGTAAATGACACTTTTTTTATTTATGTGTTGGTTTTGAAAGTAGCAAAATTAATAGCTTTGTCAGTTACAATGTCAATAGTTTTGACTTTTGCAAATGTGACACCTATAGCATTTGTAATGCAATGTGTGTTGTATTTACGTGACTTAGATGTATTGATATTACAAAAAACAATGGCTTTTAATTTTGTAAATAATTAATACTTAAAGAAAAGTTTTTGTAATTTATAATGGCAATAGCTTAAACGTTTGTAATTTACTTTTGCGAAGATTATGTTCAGTGTATTTTATTGTGACGAAAATCCAAGAACATTGCATTTGCACCTACACACACACAGAGCCACACTCATATAGATGTGGTGGTGGTGGTGGTGGATCTGGGGGATATGGTGGTGGTGGATGTGGTGGTGGTGGTGATGGTGGATTTGGTGGTGGTGGTGATGGTGGATGTGGGGGTGGATGTGGTGGTGGATGTGGTAGTGGGGGTGGATGTGGTGGGGGTGGATGTGGTGGGGGTGATTGTGGGTGTGGTGGATGTGGTGGATGTGGGGGTGGATGTGGTGGTGGATGTGGTAGTGGTGGTGGATGTGGTGGAGGTGGATGTGGGTGTGGTGGTGGATGTGGGGGTGGGTGTGGTGGTGGATGTGGGGGTGGATGTGGTGGGGGTGGTTGTGGTGGTTGTGGTTGTGGATGTGGTGGTGGATGTGGTGGAGGTGGTGGATGTGGTGGTGGTGGATGTGGTGGTGGATGGGGTGGTGGAGGTGGTGGATGCGGTGGATGTGGTGGATGGGGTGGTGGAGGTGGTGGATGGGGTGGTGGTGGATGCGGTGGTGGTGGTAGTGGTGGATGGGTTGGTGGTGGTAGTGGTGGATGGGGTGGTGGTGGTAGTGGTGGATGGGGTGGTGGTGGTGGATGGGGTGGTGGTGGTAGTGGTGGATGGGGTGGTGGTGGTGGATGGGTTGGTGGTGGTGGTGGTGCATGCGGTGGTGGTGGTGCATGCGGTCGCATTAGGAAAGTTTGAGCTATTAGTATTGTAAATGACACTTTTTTTATTTATGTGTTGGTTTTGAAAGTAGCAAAATCAATAGCTTTGTCAGTTACAATGTCAATAGTGATAGATAGATAGATAGATAGATAGATAGATAGAGTGAGGGCGATAGATAGCTAGATAGATACATAGATAGATAGTCAGCGAGACCTAAAAACCGGGATAATGCAGATTGAAAGCATGAAAGAGAGAGAGTTATGGGTGGATGCATGCATGGATGAGTTGATAGATGGATGGGTGGGACTCAGATGTGGTGGTGGTGGTGGTGGATCTGGGGGATATGGTGGTGGTGGATGTGGTGGTGGTGGTGATGGTGGATGTGGTGGTGGTGGATGTGGGGGTGGATGTGGTGGTGGATGTGGGGGTGGATGTGGGGGTGGATGTGGGGGTGGATGTGGGGGTGGATGTGGGGGTGGATGTGGTGGTGGTGATGGTGGATGTGGGGGTGGATGTGGTGGTGGATGTGGGGGTGGATGTGGTGGTGGATGTGGTAGTGGTGGTAGATGTGGTGGATGTGGTGGGGGTGGATGTGGTGGGGGTGGTTGTGGGTGTGGTGGATGTGGTGGTGGTGGTGATGGTGGATGTGGGGGTGGATGTGGTGGTGGATGTGGGGGTGGATGTGGTGGTGGATGTGGGGGTGGTGGTGGATGTGGTGGGGGTGGATGTGGTGGGGGTGGATGTGGGTGTGGTGGATGTGGGTGTGGTGGATGTGGGTGTGGTGGATGTGGGTGTGGTGGATGTGGGTGTGGTGGATGTGGGTGTGGTGGATGTGGGTGTGGTGGATGTGGGGGTGGGTGTGGTGGTGGATGTGGGGGTGGATGTGGTGAGGGTGGATGTGGTGGTTGTGGGTGTGGTGGATGTGGTGGTGGATGTGGTTGAGGTGGTGGATGTGGTGGTGGATGGGGTGGTGGAGGTGGTGGATGTGGTGGTGGATGGGGTGGTGGAGGTGGTGGATGTGGTGGTGGATGGGGTGGTGGATGGGGTGGTGGATGTGGTGGAGGTGGTGGATGTGGTGGTGGATGGGGTGGTGGATGCGGTGGGGGTGGTGGATGCGGTGGAGGTGGTGGATGGGGTGGTGGTGGATGCGGTGGTGGTGGTAGTGGTGGATGGGGTGGTGGTGGTAGTGGTGGATGGGGTGGTGGTGGTAGTGGTGGATGGGGTGGTGGTGGTGGTAGTGGTGGATGGGGTGGTGGTGGTGGTGGATGGATGGGTTGGTGGTGGTGCATGCGGTGGTGGTGGTGCATGCGGTCGCATTAGGAAAGTTTGAGCTATTAGTATTGTAAATGACACTTTTTTTATTTATGTGTTGGTTTTGAAAGTAGCAAAATCAATAGCTTTGTCAGTTACAATGTCGATAGATAGATAGATAGATAGATAGATAGATAGATAGATAGATAGATAGATAGATAGATAGATAGATAGATAGAGTGAGGGCGATAGATAGATAGAGTGAGGACGATAGATAGCTAGATAGATACATAGATAGATAGTCAGCGAGACCTAAAAACCGGGATAATGCAGATTGAAAGCATGAAAGAGAGTTATGGGTGGATGCATGCATGGATGAGTTGATAGATGGATGGGTGGGTGGGTTATTTGGTAGCTGTCTAATAAAATGGAATGGTTAGGTAAGTGGATGGGTAGTAAAATCAAAAGTTAAGAAAAAGTGCGCGAAAGAAAGAAAAGAAAGAGTATGAGGATTGTTTTGTGAAGTACAATTTTGTTTGTAATCCAGCTGTCAACCTGCAAACGGACTGAAAATCCCAAACCGCACAAGACACCCGCACTAAAGGCTCGGAGCACTAAAAAGGCACGAGTTGCTGGCTGATCAAAGCAAAAATAAGCGTGAAAAGCAAAGTATTGGGTACATTGTATCAAAAAATACTAATAATGCGGGCTCATAAATGACAATTCACTAGTACTGTGGCTTGATAAATATTTATCGTAAACGGCAGCAAAAGCACACGTAAAGCAAAGCAGTTTGGAGATTGTAACAAAAAGCACTAATAATGCAGGCTGGTACATGTGATAGTACAAACGGGAGCGAAAATTAAAACCGCAGACAGCGGAAAAGCAAGCTTCGTAGTTGAAAGGCCCAATACAGCCTTGTTAACATATACCTAACATGTTTTAAACTTGGGAAGTCGTTACTTTGAGCTTCAAGAAGACGGATGCCACGCTTCACTGCAAATATAATAAAGACCTCTGAAGTCCTTTGGTGCGGCTGTAATACTAAGCAAAGCAGCAAAGATGCAGAGTACTAAATGTGAAAATCCCAAAAATGTTTGCGAAAGAACGTAGCTCAAACGGAATGCACAAAGAAGCAAAAGTTTAAATTAGTTGCTACTGCGGCGCAGATATCATAATAAATGGAGGCTGTGAAATGTGAAAACCGTAGTAATGTGGGTTGAGAAATGGCGCAGCGAAAATAGAAGGCAAAAGACGCTAAAAGCCAAGCATTTGGTACTTTGTAACAAAGAATACTAATAATGCGTACTGCGAAATAACAAAAAACTACTAATGCGGCTTGAGAAATGTTGTAGCGAAAACTGATGCAAAACCATGCCTAAAGCAAATCTGCTTGTACATTGTAATTAAAAGCAGTATTAATGCGAGCTGGTAAATGCGATAGTAAAAACCAAATCAAAAGTAAAATCGCACAAGTCACTTGCAAAAGAGGCATGCAGCAGTACTATGGCACGAGATGCAGGCCAATAAATGTGAAATGGCGTAGGGAAAAGTGATGCCAAAACACGCCAAAAGCAGATTATTTTGTACTTAGTAACAAAAAAGACCACACATGACACCTGCAATAGAGGCACGGAGCACTAAAAGGCACGAGTTGTGGTCTTATCAAGGTAAAAAACTTGATAATCCGGGTTTAAAAATGGCGTCGCGAAAACTAACAGCAACACGAAAACAATGCAAGTATCCATGTGAAAGGTAATAATAATAATAAGATAATTAAAAGTGTAGTAAGTATCGTTGCAAATGTAGTTTTTTACCATAGAATTTTTTTGGGGTTACATTGTAACTAAAAGCACAAATAATGCGGGCTGGTACATGCAATAGTAGAAACGGACTGAAAATCCAAAACCGCACAAGGCACCCGCAATAGAGGCACGGAGCACTAAAAGGCACTAGTTGCTGGTTGATAAATGTAACAAGCTCTCGGCATTGCAGGGATGGGGACGGAGGGAAGAGAGAGAAGGGGAGGGTTGAGGAGAAATGCGACACGGCGGTCAGGGGAGGGGGCGGAGCGGGTAAAAAAATAAACAAACAAGACGGAGGGAAGAGAGAGAAGGGGAGGGGAGAGGAGAAATGCGACACGGCGGGCAGGGGAGGGGGCGGAGCGGGTAAAACAAGACAGAGTGAAGAGAGATAAGGGGAGGGAGGGAACTGATGTGCACGCGCTTTTAAGCTCAATTCGCATGCGCATTGAGCTTAAAAGTCACGGGCACTGCAAGGAATCGCCACGATTCCTTGCAAGTTGGTTCAAGAGTGGATAAGCCCCCATAGTCTCGCAAGCTCGATGCGCATGCGCATCGACAGGCGAGACCTAAAAAGTTACGTTACATCAACTTCCTCTTGAAAAGTAGTACAGAGCATTAAGTGCATTTAAGACAATTTTTTTTTTTTTTTTAAGGAAACAGGAAAACTTGCCACCCACCTAGAATGAGATGATTGCAGCAGGTTAAAATGGAAGCTCACTGTCTGGTACTATCCTGTTTTTCTTAAAGATTTGCATCTGAAAGGAGCCACATACATAAAGCACCGATACAGTAAAATAGTTCTTGCGCTATTGTTCCCAGAAAAACAAAATGGGCAACTTTTACTGGGAAAATCAGCCCTTCGTCTGAGTGAGTACAAGCATAATCCCTAGAGTGTTATTCAAGGTGTATTTAAGGACGCTTGTAAACATTTTACAGACAAACAGCTGCATTTGTTGATATAGTAACTCTGCGGATTGGCAAATCAATGTAGTGAAGATTTATTTTCATGCATGACTGGATATCAGCCAACATACTAACATACATAACGAAGATTAAGAATGCATTAGTTTATTTTCTTAACAACTCTCTCTCTACATACAGCCAATTTTCTGATAGATACATCTGCCAGTGGATTCCTCACCTTGTGAATATCCCCTTGCGTCAGCAACATTCGGAAATTCTTTTTGTAGCTTCGCGCAGACGTGTACGACGTCATAGAGGCACGGCATTGCGCGCGACTCCGCTGACGTCACGGACACCATAATTGGCCCACGCTGGCATGATGACATCAGTTCCCTTTTTTCTGAGTCATCGGCGCGAACGGTTTTCAAGGGATCGTCTGTGTAGTTTTTTCTGTGTTTCATTGTCTTCTGTCGAGAGGTCTTCGAAGAAGACTGGATTTAAAGCTTGCGGGGAATGTGGCAAGACAATGTCCATCACTGACCCGCATGAGTGCTGCGTCTGGTGTCTGAGCTCCGACCAGGACGTCGAGGATTGCCCATCTTGTAAGATGATGACTCCGAAGGCCCTTCGTGAGAGGGAGACGAAGCTCCTCGTTGCAAAATGTAAAAGTAAGAAAGAAAAGAAGACTTCAAAGTCGCGAACTCGGCGTTCGAGGTCGAGGTCTCGTTCGAGGTCGCGCTCGGAGTCGTCTTCTGCTCATGCTTGGAGGTCTTCGAGGAAGAAGCACAAGAAGAGGAGCCATGAGTCCCGACATCACTCAGAGAAGGACTCTAGTTCGAGACCGAAGTCGCAGGTTAAGCTACTTCGGAAGGAGGTGGTGTCTTCGGCTTCGGAAGCACAGGACTCCGAGCGTGAGGCTTCGCGTGTGGATTCGCCTGATAGTGAATCCATCTCTGGTTCCGTCCAATCCTTCTGGTCAGGAGGATGAAGGTGAGGTGGAGGAAGTTGGTGAAGGCGAAGCTCCGTTGCCTGCGGGTCAGTCGACCCCCGTGCACCAGCCTGAGGAGGAGGTCGACGTCGTGACGACTCCGCTCCCTCGAGAGCAACTTGGGGGCTCTTATCCAGCCTTTCCGGCTCCAGGTCAGGATCCAACGCAGTTCCTGAATGCCATGTTTGGCGTTTACTCCAGGGCAATGTACCCCTCTGGTGCACCGGTTTGTCCCACGGGTCCTTTGGCATTTAATCTGGGTGTCCCCCAGGCTTCTGCTCCTGCGCCCTTTATGCCTTTCTTGCCGGCTCCAGCACCGCATTGGCATTTTCCGGCGCAGAAAAAGCCTTCGACGCCGTTACCCATCGACGCCGATACCCATCGACTGATGCCGAATCCGGTTCGACCTCCAGTTAAGCTGCCTCGTCCTACTTCGATTTCGACGCCGGCACCGACTCAGACGGAGTCGGTCATGGATCCATCGGCTTCATTTATGAAGGAGAGGTCGAGACGTGAGGCTCAGAGGCTTATGGAGGAGGAGAGGTATCTGGATGAAGACTTGGAGGAAAGTGAGCTGCAGGATTCAGAGGATCCTTTTGATGACCTGAGGGAAGCTAGTGGCCTGGAACTGTCTCCGGAGTGGGATTTGGCATCTGTGTCTGATGTACCCTCTAAGGATGTGACTCCTTACCATGTCGTTATAAAGAAGGCGTCAGACTTGTTAAATATTACTCTGCCTACCGCTGAATATAAATCAAATATTCTTACTGAGGTCCTTCATTCACCTTCCTCTGTGATTGAACCAATGCTTCCATTCAATGATGCTTTGGCAGAACCTATTTATGAGGTGTGGAAGAAACCTCTGACAGACCCTGCCGTTTCCAGGGCGGTTGCGAGGAGATATAGGGTGGCGCCTAATGACCCGGACTTTTTGTCTACACATCCCCTGCCGGAGCGTTTGGTTGTGCAAGCTGCCTGCTCAAAGAAGTCTGCGGGGGCTTTTCCGCAAGTTCCTGGGGAAAAAGAGTTAAGGAAACAAGATCAGGCGGCAAAGAAGGTCTTCTCCTCAGCCAGCATGGCGTTAAAATCAACTAATGCAACTTGCCTGATGGGACGATACATCCATGCTTTGATGGATTCCGTAAAACAGTTGTTGCCTACAATTCCTGAAGGGGATAGAAAGGACTTTCAGGAAGTAATTTCGGACACTCAGGCTGCTGCAAGGCAAGTAATCCAGAGTCGGCTGGACACAGCTGATTCGGTGGCGAGAGTCATGGGCTCTTCGGTGTCCACTAGGAGAGCTGCGTGGTTAAAGTCATCCGAATTTTCTGCAGATGTTCGGTCTGCCTTGATGGATTTGCCCTTTGATGGGTCAGGATTGTTTGGCAAGAAGGCCGACGCTGCTTTAGAACGATTTAAAGACAGCAGAGCAACAGCAAAGTCTTTGGGCCTTCAGACCAGAGGTACTTCTGGGAGGTGTTTCAGAGGATTGGGCAGGTCTTCCTTTCGGGCCTACAAGCAATCTCAGCAGCAGCTACAGCAGCAGCAAAATACGCTGTACAAGTCGTACAGGGGCAGACAGAGAGCTCGTCCTAGAGGTTATCAAGCCGCCTCCTCCTCCTCCTCTTGCCCTTCCCAGCCCCCTGCCAACGCAGCAAAGCAGCCCTAGATCCGCCATTACGGATCATGTGGGTCCAGTGGGGGGTCGGCTTACCCAGTTCCTGCGAGATTGGGAATTAATTACATCAGATCTTTGGGTTCTCAATCTCGTGGAAAATGGGTATGCTCTTCTCTTTTAGGAATTTCCCCCAAATTACCCTCCTTGCCAGGGTTATTGTTCGGAGGACCACTTGCTTCTCCTGCAAGAAGAAGTCCTGGCTATGTTCAGAAAGGGTGCGATAGAGGTGGTTCCAGAGCAGGAAAGGGATCAAGGGTGCTACTCCCGGTATTTCCTGATCCCCAAGAAGGATGGCAGGCTTCGTCCAATCCTGGATCTCAGGATCTTGAACCTTTACCTGAAGCAGGAGAAGTTCAAGATGCTCACCCTTGCACAGGTTCTTCAAGCGCTGCTGGAAGAAGACTGGATGGTGTCGATCGATTTACAGGATGCGTATTTTCATATTCCCATCCTGAAGTCGCACAGAAGTATCTCCGTTTCACGGTTGGGTCGCAACACTACCAGTTTGCAGTCCTTCCGTTTGGTCTTACTACTGTGCCTCGAGTCTTCACCAAGGTGATGGCTGTGGTGGCTGCACATCTCAGAAGATCGGGATACTGGTATTCCCGTATCTGGACGATTGGCTGATCAAAGCAGAATCTCCAGAGATAGTGCTCCATCATCTGCAAGAGACAACTCAGTTGTTGCACAGGTTGGGTTTTTCGATAAATGTACCCAAATCTCACCTGGTGCCCTCCCCAGCGCAACCTGTTCATAGGTGCAGTACTGGACACAACTGTGTGTCGTGCATTCCCTCCTCCTCAAAGGATTCACGACATACAGGAAATTATTCCATTATTTTACAATGGAGCGTGCGTTCCAATCCTGAAGGTCCTTCGTCTGCACGGTCTGATGGCTTCTTGCATTCTGTTGGTCAACCATGCACGCTGGCACATGAGGGCACTCCAGTGGTGCCTCCGCAGGCAGTAGTATCAGCATAGCGGAGATCTCAGGGAGTCAGTCAGGATCTCCAGAGAAACTGCGGCGGATCTGTCTTGGTGGAGCGTGGAAGGTAATCTGTCACAAGGAAAGCCTTTTCAACTACCTCCACCGGTGGCCACGGTGATAACGGATGCATCCACTCTAGGGTGGGGTGCTCATCTGGGGGATCTGGAGGTCAAGGGCCTTTGGTCTCCAGAGGAAAGTTGCTTCACATCAACCTCCTAGAGTTGCGGGCCATATGTTTGGCGCTCAAGGCCTTCCTCCCTTCCATTCGCTGTCAGTCAGTTAAAGTCCTGACTGACAACACGACCGCGATGTGGTATATCAACAAGCAGGGAGGTGTGGGGTCGCAGTGTCTCAGCAGGGAGGCTCTGAGTCTCTGGTCCTGGGTTCAGGACCATCAGATTTGTCTGATGGCAAATCATCTGGCCGGGGTTCTGAACGTACGTGCAGACAGTCTGTCGGCAGTTCTCTGTCGACCACGAGTGGAGGCTCCATCCGGAGGTAGTTCGTTATGGTCTTTCAGATGTGGGGGACTCCTCAGGTGGACCTGTTTGCCACTCACGAGAATGCTCACTGCCCGTTATTCTCGTTATTCTGCAGTCTCCAGTTTCCAATGCAAGGAGCACGCCTTTCAGTTGAGTTGGGACTCGCAACTCTTTTACGCATTTCCTCCCATACCCTTGATTCCTCGGGTTCTGAGGAAGATTCGCCAAGACCGGGCCCAAGTTATATTGATCGCCCCGGATTGGCCAAGGAGGGTGTGGTTCGCAGATCTTCTCTACCTCTCCTCGTGCCCTCCGCTCCGTCTCCCTCACAGGGCAGATCTCCTCTCCCAGATGAAGGGGCAGGTTTTACACCCCCACCTCCAGACCTTACACCTTCATGCCTGGAGATTGAGCGGGGCAACCTGAATTCCTTTTCTCTCCCACACGATGTGGTGGATGTCATATTATCGGCCAGACGTGACTCCACTAAGTCCATTTATTCTTATAGATGGGCTAAATTTGTTGCTTGGTGTGGGGAGAAGTGCGTAGACCCTTTAAGGGCTCGTTTGTCCAATATACTTCAATTTGCACTTTCCTTGGCCCAGCAGGGTTTTGCGGTGGCAACTATCAAAGGTTATCTATCGGCCTTATCAGCTTTCTTTTGTCTGCCGGACCAGCCCTCTTTGTTTAAATCTCCTATTGTATTACGATTCATTAAGGGCCTTACCAATAAATTTCCTCCTACACCTTTTATTGTGTCTCAGTGAGACTTGAACCTTGTACTTACATTCTTGATGGGTTCGCCTTTCGAACCTTTACAGAAGTGTCCCTTGAGACTTTTGTCTTTTAAGACTATTTTTCTGGTAGCAATTACCTCGGCAAGGAGGGTAAGTGAGCTTCAAGCTCTTAGTTTGAAGCCCCTATTTTTGTCCATTCATGCTGAACGAATGGTTTTCAGGACCAGGGCTGCTTTTCGGCCGAAGGTGGTAACTCCTTTCCATCTGGGGCAGTCCGTTACCCTCCCTACCTTCTATCCTCCCCCTCACCCTTCCAAGGAGGAGGAGAGACTTCACTGCTTGGACCTTAAGAGGGCGGTGAGCTTTTTCTTGGCCAGAACAAGAGAGTTCAGGTTGGATGACCAGCTGTTTGTTGGGTTTGCTGGCTGCAAGAAGGGGAAGGCGGTGCACAAGTGCACGCTCTCGAGATGGATCATACTATGAATCAAGATCTGCTACTCCCTGGCGGGTAAGGAACCTCCAGAGGGTATAAGGGCTCATTCTACTAGAGCAAAGTCTTTAACATCTGCTTTGTCTAGAGGTGTACCTGTTGAGGATATTTGCAGAGTGGCAACTTGGGCCTCCCTCCACACTTTTGCGAAGCATTACTGCTTAGATACTGAGGTGAGGAGGGACGGCCACTTTGCGCGCTCTGTCCTCCAAGATTTTCTGGTATAGGAGAGTGGACACCCTTCTCTGGGAGTGGGGACTGCTGTGGGACTCTATTCACAAGGTGAGGAATCCACCGGCAGATGTATCTATCAGAAGAACAAGTTACTTACCTTCGGTAACGCTTTTTCTGGTAGATACAGTATCTGAACTGTGGATTCCTCACTGACCCACCCACCTCCCCGTTGTCCACTCTTCTATACTTGAGTTTATTGTAATGTAAATATTTATATGTTCAGGTTAATGTTTATTTCAATTGCATTTCTGCTTTTGCTTCACACTGTGTGTGTGTTATTTTGACATTTGTGTACGGTGTATACAGTGTATATATCTACTGTTATCGGTCCGTCCGTGTGCCTCGAAGGCACGAAAAAAAGGGCGGAACTGATGTCATCACGTCGACGTAGGCCTATTATAGTGTCAACGAAGTCAGCGGGGTCGCGCGCGATGCCGTGGTGCTATGACGTCGTCCACATCGGCGCAAAGCTAAAAAAAGAATTTCCGAATGCTGCTGACGCAAGGGGATATTCACAAGGTGAGTAATCCACAGGCAGATACTGTATCTACCAGAAAAAGTTACCGAAGGTAAGTAACGTTCATTTTGGCCATTCCACACAGCCAGCTGATATTCTCAGCAATCTATTCATATCTTTAGAAACCTAACAATTCAAGCCCCGGATCAAAGAGGTCAAAAGATGAACAAACTCCAGGCTATGATGGAATACTATAGATTCAAAGTTGAGTGGTTACTTATAAATACTTACAAAAGCAGGCACCCAAATTCGTACCATGTAAAACCTAGAGGCCAAGCAAAACTGAAATTGTGTTTAACTGAGAATTTGGCAATACAGGAAATAAAGCATACACAATTGGATTTTGGCTTCAGTGAAAACGGAGCGCTTACTACTCAGCTTAAAGTAAATCAGTGCATCTTGCAGAGTTAAAAATCTATAAAATGCAATCAGAAAACGAGAGCATACCATCAAATAAGGATCAGGATGTCTAATAAGCCCATCAAAGAAGTCTTTCCCATGTATACGTAATAGCTACTCCTACTGTTAACTAATCTTCTGACTCACTCGGAACAGCACTGTTTTGACCCATCTGATTTTTTTGTGTACGATTCAAAAAGATTCTACAGTGTATCTATCAAAATGCCTACCTGCTGCCTTTCTTGTCCTGAGTTTGGGGCACATGCTACTCCTCTCTTCCAACAATAGTCAATGAAAAGTTAATTCTGTCAAAGTTCAAATCACTCACTTTTTAGATCCCACTGAGCTGTGCAGATTGGTGAATAATTGTCCTCAGTGCAAGCAATCCCTCCCCCCTGCCATCCTATCTGACCATGGGTCAAGTTCCAAGTGTTTGGAAAGAGCCATAGTAGTTTCTCAGTCTACAAAAAAATCCACACTGCACATCCTAATATCAAGGCCATTTGTAGGCCCTTTTCGCAATTTCAATTGTCTGCCAAAAATCACAGACAACCTTGTTTACACTGAGTGCTCTGTCTTCGTTCAGCATCGTAACATCTTCAACCTCTATCACTCTGAAATCCACTCCTGTCAGAGCAATGCTCAATCTGGCTTCTGCTATCTATGATATCTGAATGGTGGCGGAGAGGTGGCGTTGACTTTATTGGACCTCTCTGTCGCATTGGATACTTCCTCTCACTCCAGTATGTTCGAGCAGCTGACCACTGCGGGTATCAGCGATATAGCTCTTGACAGGTTCACGTCTCAGTTTGTGATAGATCTCAGCCATTCTCTTACATGCGCTTCTGCTCGTCATTTAAACCTAAAGTCTATGCTGCGCCACAAGTTCCTACCCTGAACCCCCCTTAATATTGATGAGGAGCCTCCTGCATTCAAGCGTAGGCCTCATTCAAAATGCATACATTGACAACAATCAGCTAATTTTTAAGGCCATTAAGTCTAACATCCACATAACTTTTTTTTTAAGACTATGTGTGCCATTTCTTCCTGATTAATGATAACCCCTTACGTTTATACTCCAGGAAAACAAATTATGTGTTCCTATTTAGTAAGGATTATTTTTTTAATTCTTCTTTGAGGACTTCTAAAGGCATTGCCTCAATTTCCATCCCCTCTTCCTGTAACTTCGGTATTATTTTGATCCACACCCTTTTATTTCCAACAAGTCAACACACTAATTTCAGTCTGTTTTTTATGCTCCAGATACAGTGAATGGTTTTTACCATTTTCCCTCCCAGTTGTGACAAATCGGCAGTCCAGGCATAAGAATAATAATCTACACTCAGATACAAAAAGTAATACTGGAAAGCCAGACTACTGCTGCATGCTATCATGTTTCTTACTTGAACTTCTTAGCCAAAAACAAGGACGCTTATCAGACTGATCATAATCGGATGGGTCAAAGACTTAACCACCATGAATGACATCTCAGACTGCCTATTAGAATCCTGAAGCAATGGAGTCTTGAGGAGACAGACCCGACATACCTTCTGTCCCCCAAGGAACTGAAGTCTTAAAGCATCAGATATTCTAGTGCATGCTAGGACCCCTCCAGTATGAGAAACGGGTGGCAAAAGGTCTATGACTGTTGAGTGCCACTTAAGTGGAAGGGCAACTTCCCAACAAGACTTCTATGTAGGATAAATTGAGAGAAGGACTGAGTGAGTGTAACCCTCAGCATTCACTTCCATTTCTCACTCATGTCATACAGGAAACACAGATTCAGGATGAGCCCTGGGTGATAATGCTTTTCTCTTGTGATGAAGCCATTTGCTACTAATGAACAACTTACTACATCAAACAAGGCCTAGGCTTGCCTATGGGTGATGTGATGCCCTAATCCCCAGTGCAAACCCCAGACCAGACTGAGGTGGGGGCCTCCAAACTTTTCACCCATGGAGGGAGGTAGACTTTACCTTTGCAGCACACCTCTTCAGGGAGGCTCGATATGATGGCAAGGTATCTCAGCGCTCAGACAAGAAGTGGAATGCGATCTGAAGGAATGAGATTACAGGACAAGTGGGGTTCCAAGAAGCTTTTTGCTCCCAGTCCTCAACTCGTCTTCCCTAGACCTTGACAGTTCATTCCATCTGGTTACACCAGTCTGTCAGGAACTGGGAGAAAAGGTAGTAGTGCCTGATATCTTAATCCTCCACTGGGTAACTCATACCTTGTGTAGTGCCACTACTGGGTAAATCCACATCTACCTCTCTCCCTATCCCATAAAAAAGCAGTCACTGGACAGGGACACCTGCAAACACATGATCAGAAAGATAAACTGGACCACAAAAAGTTTGAGCCCTGTAGCTACCTCAACTCCCCTGGCTCAAAATTAAATGCAACATCTCCTGCAGGACAACACAATTATATCTCAGAAGATTGAGGGACCGGATACAAATTTTGGCATACAAAGTGCATGATGGACTGGATGACTGCACCCCCAATAGTAGAAACAGCTGTTATGCATCAGCTACTGAAAATGGTTAGTGGCACAAAACTCATGGCTGATCAAATATGGTACTACACCTTAAGCTGCTTAAGTTTAAGGAAAAGAGTGAGAAAGCTGCAAAAAATGTTGAGAACAAGAAAACCAAGGGCAGAGCGTAGAAAGCTGCTGAGTTTGAGAGTGGATGCGAAAGTGCCCACATAGGTAGTACACCTGAGTGCATGGTATTAGGCTTACAAAGCACTATTTAACAGCGGTCACAATCTTTTCTAGTTCCACAACTAGCCTGAGACTGTGAAAGTAATGGTGGCATTTTTTAGGGCTCGCCTGCTGTGCGCTTGCGCATAGCTGGTGAGCTATATTGCAGCTTAAACAGAATTAAACCAACTCGGCGATTTCTTTGAGTGCCCGAGAGCGCGTGCACATCAAAGCCACCAGCCTCCTCGGGCATCTCAAGCTTCCCTCAGCCGGCATTTCTCCTCCCCTAATTAGTCATGCACGGCCGGCCGGTCAGCACATCAAAGGCTGCTGCTCCCGGCCCCTATTCTTCCCTTCTTGCCTCTCCCAGCCCCCCTTCGCACCACAGTAATGCTGAGGGCTTGTTTATATTGCAGCCTAACCATCTCGCATGCTGCTCTTGAAACAATAACCATTGTTGGTCATGATATAATAAACGCTCTAATTATTTTATCAGGGCCACACAGAATTTTATAAAGTCTTTTGCTGGCATTTTCGTTTTATGCTGATTGCTATTAACGCTCTAATTATTTTATCAGGGCCACACAGAATTTTATAAAGTCTTTTGCTGGCATTTTCGTTTTATGCTGATTGCTATTAACGCTCTAATTATTTTATCAGGGCCACACAGAATTTTATAAAGTCTTTTGCTGGCATTTTCGTTTTATGCTGATTGCTATTTTACACCTTTCAGATGCTGGCGATTTGCTTCAAAGATATACATTCATCCTGAATCCCGTTACTAGAGCTTTCTCCTCTTCTGCTATATATGGGTTTTAGTTGAATTTCATTGATCTCTTTTACTAATGATTTATAAAAAGTGCCACCCACCAGACAGCTCCACCTACACAGCTCCACCGATGCACCCACCACACAGCTCCACCGATGCACCCACCACACAGCTCCACCGATGCACCCACCACACAGTTCCACCGATGCACCCACCACACAGTTCCACCGATGCACTCACCTCACAGTTCCACAGATGCACCCACCACCCAGCTCCACAGATGCACCCACCACCCAGCTCCACAGATGCACCCACCACACAGCTCCACAGATGCACCCACCACACAGCTCCACAGATGCACCCACCACACAGCTCCACAGATGCACCCACCACCCAGCTCCACCGATGCACCCACCACCCAGCTCCACCGATGCACCCACCACACAGCTCCACAGATGCACCCACCACACAGCTCCACAGATGCACCCACCACACAGCTCCACAGATGCACCCACCACACAGCTCCACTGATGCACCCACCACACAGCTCCACTGATGCACCCACCTCCACCGATGCACCCACCACACAGCTCCACCGACACAGCTCCACCGATGCACCCACCACAGCTCCACTGATGCAACCACCACACAGCTCCACCGACACAGCTCCACCGATGCACCCACCACAGAGCTCCACAGATTACCCCACCACACAGCTCCACTGATGCACCCAAGACACAGCTCCACCGAGGCACCCACCACACAGCTCCACCGAGGCACACACCACACAGCTCCACCGAGGCACACACCACACAGCTCCACCTATGCACCCACCACACAGCTCCACCTATGCACCCACCACACAGCTCCACCGAGGCACCCACCACACAGCTCCACAGAGCCACCCACCACACAGCTCCACCGATGCACCCACCACACAGCTCCACCGATGCACCCACCACACAGCTCCACCGATGCACCCACCACACAGCTCCACCGATGCACCCACCACACAGCTCCACCGAGGCACCCACCACACAGCTCCACCGAGGCACCCACCACACAGCTCCACCGAGGCACCCACCACACAGCTCCACCGATGCACCCACCACACAGCTCCACCGATGCACCCACCACACAGCTCCACCGAGGCACCCACCACACAGCTCCACCGAGGCACCCACCACACAGCTCCACCGAGGCACCCACCACACAGCTCCACCGAGGCACCCACCACACAGCTCCACTGACACAGCTCCACCAATGCACCCACCACACAGCTCCACAGAGGCACCCACCACACAGCTCCACCGATGCACCCACCACACAGCTCCACCAAGGCACCCACCATACAGCTCCACCAAGGCACCCACCACACAGCTCTACCTACACAGCTCCACCAATGCACCCACCACACAGTTCCACCGATGCACCCACCACACAGCTCCACCGAGGCACCCACCACACAGCTCCACCGAGGCACCCACCACACAGCTCCACCGAGGCGCCCACCACACAGCTCCGCGGATGCACCCACCACACAGCTCCGCCGAGGCACCCACCACAGCTCCACCGATGCACCCACCACACAGCTCCGCCAATGCTCCAACTAAGCTCCACCAATGCACCCCCCCAAACAGCTCCACTGATGCACCCGCTAAGCTCCACCGATGCACACACCACTCAGCGCAACCACAGCATCACTCAGCGCAACCACAGCATCACACAGCGCAACCACAGCATCACTCAGCGCAACCACAACATCACTGGTTCAAATATGTTCTTTCAATGTTTCAAGCTGTTTTCAAGCTTTCACGCTTTATTACAAATCACAAAAAGATGTTAATATTTCACTTCTGTTCTTGAATTTTCGTCACAATAAAAAACACTGAACATAATCTTCACAAAAGTTATTTACAAAAGTTTAAGCTATTGCCATTACAAATTAAATAAATTATTTAAGTATTAATTATTTTTAAAAATTAAAAGCCATTGTTATTTTTAATATCAATACATCTAAGTCACGTAAATACAAAACATGTTGCATTACAAATGCTATAGGTGTCACATTTGCGAAAGTTATAACTATTGGCATTGTAAATGACAAAGCTATTAATTAAGCTATTTAAAAAAAAAACACAAATAAAAAAAAAATCATTTATAAGACCAATAGCTCAAACTTTCCTAATGCGAGCCCTATTGCATTTCCAATGCTTGTTCTTAATAACATCCGTGACCCACCACACAAAGCACACATGTCCAGACATCTCGGAGGAAGCAGAACCCAAAACAGCATGTTTTGAAATGTCCCAGCACTTTTGAAAGATATAGGAATAGGTCTGAAAAGAAATGTGTATCCTGGATTGCTTACTTTGGCTACTTGGCATCCTGGTGTGCCCACAGCACCTGAACAGCAACTGTAATGTGTTTCCCATCCACCAGGCACTGATGAAAGAAACAAATAGTTAATAAATAAAAATTGGTAAAGACAGTTATACTAGAAACAGCACCTTGAGGAGAGGTCAAATACACCACACAGTTATACTAGGTACAACATTAAAAAAGGTTTCTTGGATACAGGTCCAGTTGCAAGGGAATAAAAGAATGGCAATATACTTGGAGGTCTACGCTTTATCACAATTGATCACACTAGAAATAAAAATAAAATGACTGATCAGAAAATGTACAAAATCTGGAACAATAGAAAATTACCCTGAAAGGGTGAAAACTAACTTCCAAAACCTCAAAGGGTCATGATATTGCAGACATGACTTTTCAACATCCATTTAACTAAGGTGTGCAGTACTTCCACAACTGAGAAAATATTACAGGAGGTAGACAATGGTATAGAAGCTTTCAGTGAGCTTTGAATCAATGTAATTTCACCCCTACTTCAGGGGAACAAAAACAGTAACTAGTTCAAAAATTCTCTATATGAAATCTGGCTTTTCTGTCTCATCACCCCAGATCGTTGGACCCTATATTTTTGCTGGCTTTAGAACACTGTACACTTTACCCCTGCTAACCAGTAGTATAGCACCTGTGCTCCACTTTAAACCTGGATGATCTGAAAGAAACAGGTTAGTATTAGATTCTTTACCTTAGAATATCCCCAAGCTTCAGACTGGATCCGGACATTTTTGCGTAGCAGTACCCTTTCGCGTCGGTAGGCGTCGTCTGCGGCTCAGCGTCCGTAGTTGGCGTCGTGGGCGCCATGATGACGTCATCGGAGTACCTAGACACCGCCTCCGGCACTGACGTCAGTTCTTCGTTTTTCCGCGCCAGCAGCGCAGATCCTGAAAAAGTGGTACCTTAGTCACTTTTTGACTAAACTTTTTACGATAATTTTTGATCATTTTTCGAGTCTTCGACTCCGAACGGTGCCGGTAGGGATGCCAGGTTTTAAGCCCTGTGAGGACTGCGACCGACTGATGTCGGTAACCGACCCTCACCGCCAGTGCCTTCACTGTCTCGGCGTCTACCACGACGACAAGGCCTGCCCCGACTGCCGAGCCCTGACTTCGAAAGCTAGGCGGGAGCGGTCCCGCAAGCGGCTCGAACTCCGGCAGTTGGCCCCGCGAGAGGTCCCGGTCCGGACGGAGGACGAGGGACCGGTCGCGGGGTCGGAACCATCATAGCTCCGGGAGTCACCATCACACTTCAGCCTCGAAGTCGTCAGGTATGCACAAGAAGTCGAAGACGTCATCGCTCTTCCGACTCCACGCCGGGGGTTCAGGTGACACCGCCCACACGGCTCTGTCTGAGTCGCGGGCGTCACAGCCTGCCCCATACCTTCCGGTCCCTGGGCAAGTAAGCAAAGCCGGAGGAGATCGAGCGCTTCCTCATGGCCATGAGGTCCCTCTCTCCTCCGACGGGCTCCTCAGCGCCTTCAGGCCCAGCGGACCCGTCTGGGGGCCCTAGCGGGTCGGGTGCTTCGGCCCTGACGCCGCCGACGCCTTCGGGCCCGGCGCCGCAGGGCCCTGCTTAATCCGCGCCCGGATCCGGGTCCTCGTCAGTTGACCTAACGACCTCACCGGCACCAGGTCCTAGGGTCTCACCTCCGGCGCCGCCTTCGGGCGACGCAGTCCCAGATACCTCCCTCGATCCGGTTCCGGCGTCGATACTGCGCCGCTGATCGCCGCTTTCGACTCCACTTGGAGAGTTACTTCAATGAACCAGCCACATCCTTTGACAACCCTGATTTTCAGTAAATGGGTGATGAGGAGCATTGGGAGGGGTCTGAGGACCCTCTGACACGTGAGTGTCAGTCCCACCCGGACTGGACAGGTGGACTTGGGGATGCCAGTGGTCTGGACACTTCGCCAGACACTGGTTTTGTCTCACCCCCTACCGAGGCTACAGAGGAGGGGACAACCTACAGTGTGGTGTTGACGCGGGCGGCCAGGACCTTGAGCTCCCCGTCGCGGCCGTGAGGACTAACCTCCTCACTGAGGTCCTTAAACCGCAGTCAAGCTCGGCTGAGCCTCTGCTGCAGTTTAATGAGTCCTTGCTTGACGTTCTTTTGAGCACTTGGTCGAGGCCCGCTACAGGTCCGCCTGTAGATAGGAACGTGGCCAGATGCCGCCGCCCGGCCCCGGGCGACCCTTGTTTCCTGTCCACCCATCCCACCCCTGAGAGCCTGGTCATCCAGGCCTCCAACTCCCAGACCGCATTCCCGTCGGCTCCGCCCGATCGGGAATCCAAGAGGTACGTGCAATATGGCAAGAAGGTATTCTCCTCCCGGAGTCTGGGACTGCGGTCTTCCAACACCGCGTGCCTCTTGGGCCGCTACACCCACTCTCTGTGGGACGAGGTCGCGAACGTGCTGCCAGAATGCCCGGCGGAGGTCAAGGCTAAACTCGCCCAAACCCTTGCGGAGGGTCGAGATGCAGCACGTTATTCCATCCGGTGTGGGCTGGATACCACCAACTCACTGGGCAGGGCGATGGCAACGACCGTGGCGATTCGTCGCCACGCCTTGTTGAGGTCCGCCAACTTTTTGGCCGATGTCCAGAACACACTCATGGACATGCCGTTTGATGGCAGTCGCCTTTTTGGCGACAAGGCAGACCATGCGCTTTAGCGCTTTAAGGACTCCAAGGCTACGGCCAAGTCCTTGGGCCTCTCGGCCCCGCGCCAGCTAACGGGTGCCTTTCGCTCCTTTCGTGGCCAAGAAAGGGGCGACCCACACGTGCTGTCAGCCACGCGCCGCAGACTAATTAACACCGCGGTGGCGGCCGTGGAAACCGCCGTGGCGGCGGTCGGGGACAACGACGAGGTCAGTCCACACCTACCCCTGCAGCATCCGCCTCAAAACCCTCCTAGTCCGTGCTGTCAGGCCCATGTGACGCCAGTGGGGGGCAAGGTTCGCCATCACCTCCTCCACTGGCGCACTGTCACATCGGACAAGTGGGTGCTGCAAATCGTCTGAAGGGGCTACTCCCTCCCCTTCGAGGCAACCCCGCCAGCCATGCCACAGCAATACCACCGCGTGTCGGGGGATGACTTGCGACTTCTGCAGGAGGAAGTTACGGCCCTCTTGGCCAAGGTAGCCATTGAGCGCGTTCCTGGACCAGAAGTAGGGTGTGGTTGCTACTCCCACTACTTTCTGGAACCCAAGAAGGGCAAAGGGGGCCTACGCCCTATCTTGGATCTACGGAACGTCAACGGCTTCCTCCAGAAAGGGAAGTTCAAAATGCTGACACTGGCTCAGGTCTTAGCTGCCCTGGACCCAGGAGACTGGATGGTAACGTTGGACTTGCAGGATGCTTATTTCCACATACCCGTCCTGCCGGCCCACCGGCGCTACCTGCGGTTCATGGTAGGCCACAAGCACTTTCAGTTTACCGCGCTCCCCTTCCGCCTTACCAGCGCCCCACAGGTGTTCACGAAGGTGATGGCGGTGGTCACAGCCCATCTGCGCAGGTTAGGGATGTCAGTCTTCCCCTACCTCGACGACTGGTTGTTGAAGGCGGGTTCGCCCCAGACAGTCGTCAGCCACCTCCAGAAGACGGTAGACCTCCTGCACCAGCTGGGGTTCTCCATCAATGTGCCGAAGTCACACCTGTGCCCCTCACAGAAGCTCCTCTTCATCGGAGCGGTTCTCGACTCGGCGCAGTTTCGAGTTTATCCTCCCGAACAGCGGGTTCAGGATATTCAGGCTCTGATTCTGATCTTTCAGCCTTTATCCCGAATCTCGGTCAGGTTGACGCTGCGGCTTTTGGGGCGGATGGCCTCCTGCATCCTTCTGGTGCATCACGCCCGATGGCGGATGCGGGCTCTGCAGTGGGACCTGAAGTTTCAATGGGCCCAGCACAAGGGCAACCTGTCCGATCAGGTCCTGATCTCGGAGGGCACTGCGAGACAGCTGCAGTGGTGGCTCACGGACCGCGATTGGGTCAGCAGCAGATCCCTCTCCCTTCCCAAACTGGAGCACGTAGTTGTGACGGACGCGTCCCTCCAGGGCTGGGGCGGCCACATGGGAGAGGCGGAGATCAGAGGCCTCTGGTCTCCGGCGGAGTCCGGGCTCCATATCAACCTTTTGGAGCTGCGGGCGATTAGTCTAGCACTGAAGGCATTTCTCCCCTCTGTCCGGGGGAGTGTAGTGCAGGTGTTCATGGACAACACCACCGCCATGTGGTAAAGCAACAAACAGGGCGGGGTGGGGTCGTGGACCCTCTGCCAGGAGGCTCTGCGCCTCTGGCAGTGGCTGGAACATTAGGGGGTGACCCTGGTGGTTCAACACCTGGCAGGTTCTCTAAATTCCAGGGCGGACAAATTCAGCCGCCGGTGCATGATGGATCACGAATGGCGTCTGAACTCGGACGTGGCGCAAGGTCTCTTTCTGCAGTGGGGAGAGCCTTGGTTAGATCTATTCGCCACCGAAGAGAACGCGCAATGTCATCAGTTCTGCATGTTGGAATTTCCAAGGCGGCACTCGCTCGGAGACGCTTTTCGTCGCGAGTGGAGTTGCGGTCTGTTGTACGCCTTTCCGCCTATACCACTTCTGCCCAGATTGCTGAAAAAGATCAGGCGCGACCGGGCCCAGGTTATCCTTGTGGCTCCGGACTGGGCACGAAGGTACTGGTATCCCGAGCTAATCAGTATGTCAGTCGATCCCCTGGTTCGTCTGCCTCTTCAGGAGGACCTTCTGTCGCAGCAGCAGGGGACGGTCCTCCACCCGAGCCTGTCCAGTCTCCACCTCCATGCTTGGAGATTGAGCGTCGACAGTTGAGGCCATTTGACTTGCCTCCTGAAGTCTAAAATGTCATTCTGGCAGCCAGGCGTCCCTCCACAAAGTCTTATACGCCTGCAGGTGGAACAGATTTGTGGCATGGTGCACAGCAAAGGCTGTGGATCCCCTTTCTGAAGTTCTTCTCTTCCTTCTTTCTCTTGCCCAGCAGGGCTCTGCTCTGGGCACTATCAAGGGCTACCTTTCTGCCCTTTCAGCTTATTTAAGGCTGCATGATCAACCATCTTTTTTCAAGTCCCCTACTGTAACTCGTTTTCTGAAAGGCATCACACACACGTTTCCCCCGGTTCCGTTTCTGATGCCTCAGTGGGACTTGAATCTGGTTCTTACCTATCTGATGTGCGCTCCCTTTGAGCCACTTCACAACTGTCCTCTCCGCCTTCTTACTCTGAAAACTGCTTTCCTGGTTGCCATCACCTCTGCAGGAGAGTGAGTGAGCTCCAGGCTCTTTCATCCAAACCTCCTTTCCTTTCTGTCCATCCGGACAAGGTTGTGTTGCGGACTAGACCCTCTTTCCTGCCCAAGGTTGTCACGGCCTTTCACATCGGGCAGTCTATCACCTTGCCCACCTTCTTTCCGCCTCCGCATCCCTCAAAGGAGGAAGAGCGGCTCCACCGTCCCCAAAACGTGCACTTTCCTTTTATTTAGATCGCACACAACAGTTCAGGGTGGATGACCAACTCTTTGTTGGTTACCTGGGCGCTAAGACGGGACGGGCGGTGCACAAGCGGACCATCTCTCGGTAGGTCGTTTTGTGTATCAAGGCTTGTTACTCCTTGGCGAAGAAGGAACCTCCTGTTGGGCTGAGGGCCCATTCCACTCGGGCAACGGCGGCTACCACTGCCCTGGGCCGGGGAGTCCACTTGCAGGACATCTGTCAGGCAGCTACGTGGGCATCGCTGCACACATTTGCAAGATCCTACTGTCTGGACAGCCAAGTCCGGAGGGATGGCTTCTTTGGCCGTTCCGTCCTCCAGGACTTTCTGGTGTGATTATTGGTTAGCAGACTCACCACCGGGGTTGGTATTGCTGGGATATCTATTCTAAGGTAAGGAATCTAATACTAACCTGTTTCTTTCAGATGCACAAGTTACTTACCTTCGGTAACGATATATCTGTAAGAAACAGTTGTTAGTATTAGATTCCTTACCGCCCCACCCATCCTCCCCGTTCTGCGAACAGATATCTAGGGTTAAGGTCTTCCCCTTTCAGGGCCCTAGTTTCAATGGCACCAGTGTTGGTTTTTAACATGGCTCTGCGTTTCTGGAGCGGAAAAGCTGTATCTAAGAACTGACGTCAGCGCTCGGAGGCGGCGTCTAAGTACTCCGACGACGTCATCACGGCGCCCACGACGGACGCGGAGCCGCAGACTACGCCTACCGACGCGCAAGGGTACTGCTACGCAAAAATTTCCGTATCCAGTCTGACGCCTGGGGATATTCTAAGGTAAGGAATCTAATACTAACTACTGTTTCTTACAGATATACTGTTACCGAAGGTAAGTAACTTATGCAATTGGCATATTCCTAATAGGCATATTTAACCTACCTACACGTGCCTAGTATATGGTACAAGGTGTACCCAAGGCCTGGAAGTTAAATGCCACTAGTGGATTGCAGCACCTATTGTGCTATCCACTGCAGAGGCACTGAAATCATGACTTCAAGCCTACCCTTCTAGCCTGACCGCTGCAGCTTTAAACATGCAGCTTGACCTGTCAAAATCAACTTTTTTTTACAGATGAAAACCCTAATTTCAAATATTAATAGGTTGCCACTATGTACGTATCGTAGCCCACAAGGTAGAGTACATGGTTTTAAAAGTGGGACATCAAGAAAATTAATATTACTATGCCCTACAGCTCAAATCAATTTTCACTTTAGCAGGCCTAGCTGTCCTATGTAGAAAAACTGAGTGCAGGTTAAAATACTAATACTAAATCTCGGGAATAGGACCCGGCTAAAATAATTCAAAAACTATATGTAATAGTGATTAATAATCAAATTCAATGGTGAAGTTGGATATTTCATACATAATAATAAAGCGCAACTTTCAGAAAGTTACCATTCTTTGCCTGGAATTTCCGGAGCCTAATATGCACTGAGTCTTCAACTTCTCCCAACCAGTGATTAACCTTAACCTCATAGCTGCTATTACACATTCCTCCCCAGTGCTGCGCTGTCCATTAGAACTAGTGCTGAATGGACGTTCAATGGTCGTGCGCAGCACTGGGGAGGTAGCGCTGCTGACGACCATTGGCCGTCAGCAGCACTTAAGGGGTTAAATAGGAGTTAAAAAGTTGTAAAATGCCTCCCAGAAGTAAACAAACTTGAATGGGGAAGGATGCCTCCTCTGAACTCCACACAGTATGCAAGGTGGGGCAGGTGGGCATCCTTGTTGACAGTACGGTGCCAAATCCTGCTGAAGTGTCAAAATCTGGCTTCCAGGTCTGCTGGATTCACACAGCACTTGGGGCGCACTTGAAAGGAAAGGAGCAAGATGCCAAGACAATGCTAGTGTATCCAACTAAGTGCTGGAGAATCCTGATTTTGTCATACCAGTTTTCTGCATCTGGGTTTATTCCACGTACACATTATCTATTCCAAACTGTACTTTAGTGCTAGATAGGGAAAGGCACTAGGGTTACCACAGTATTCTCCAACCACACACCTCTAGTCCATGTCTAAGTCAAGTTTAGTGTGGCTGAACACTTTCGCGACCTTGAAAATGCAAAGACACATTGCATTTTGAATTAAGGCAAACAGGAGCTACTGACAAAGTGGAAGGATCGGATCCACCAACGTTAACCCGCATTAGTTAGGGACAAAGCAACTCATGCCAGGCAAATATTTCCGGCGTTTCCTTCACTTAAACCCGTGCCGTGGCGGGCACGCAGCGGACCAAGAGAGGTCAGCTATGATAGCAGTAAAGTATTGCAGTCATTTTTAAATCTAGTTACTCTTGTACCTTTGCTAAACAGTCTCTTGCGGGCTGTGAGTGTGCGCACTTGGGGATTGCATTTAGTGCAAGCTTTACCATGTCTGGACTATTGATATACCATCCGCCAGGATCATCTAGGGAATTTAGGGATGCGCTTGTTGACACCATAAATTCTTTGGCAATGAGAGCTGCCAATTTTACCATTATTGGGGACTTTGATTTACATCTTGATAGTTCCAATAACGCAGAAATGGGAAATTTCTTAGCTGACCTGGAGGCATGTCAACTACTTCAGCTGGTCCAAGGTCCCACCCACTCGACAGGACACTTGTTAGATCCTGTTTTCTCTAACCTTTCCTCCCTCATGGTGCACAAAACTACCCAGTTGTGTTGGACCGATCACTATTTAATATCTATGACCCTTTCGAGGGTTATACCCACCCGGAGGACGTCCCAGAAGCTCTCTCTTAGGCGCCCTTGGCACAAACTCAACATCAATCAATTTCACGGCCGCATTTCTACAACTACTTTTATTATGCCAGATGACCCAAATTATGCAGATAGGGCATTATCAGATTAGATTCTCCATTCTCTGGATTATTTTATTCCGGCAAAGTGGTCTAAAAGTCGTGCCACCAAATCCGATCGCTGGTTTAATGACAAGTTGATCATTTTACATAAAGCCTGTAAAAAGTCGGAGACGGGATTACGACTCTACTTCAACTCTACTTCAAAGGGGCATTATCAGGCAGCTATTAAGATTTATCATAGGGCTGTTCAAGCCTAACGGGCAGCCTACTTTGCGGCTGAGATTAGGAACAGTAGTAACCCCTCCAAAAGTATTTTTTCAATACTTAAAGACCTTAAATCTTCAGCACCTCCAATAGCACCTGTAATCTCGTCGAATGAGCAATGTGAGATCCTCGCCTCCTTTTTAGTTGAGAAGGTGGAAAATATCTATAAGACATTCCCGCAAGCTACTACGTGTCCTGATGTTAGGCCTAAACCTTTTCTGATGCACAGGTTGGCTATGCTCCTGCCGATCCCGCAAGATGAGTTGTATGTGCCCTGTAGTAAGGTCAAATCTGGTTCCCCGGCTGATCTTCTTAAGCCTGAGCAATTTGTAAAATCATTGCCGGTGCGCCTTGCGCCTGTGGACCAGTTGATTAATCTGTCTCCATCTACGGCAGTTGTCCCCAGGACATGGAAGCACGCTAGTGTGATCCCATTGTTAGAAAAACCTAATCTTGACATAGCAAATCCAGAAAACTTTCAGCCCATCTCACTCCTGCCTTGGGTTTCCAAGATCTCGGAGGCTTATATTAACTCCATTCTAGCTAGATTTTTGGAGGATAATAACATACTAGACCAGAATGGTTTTCGTTCTGGCCATAGCACTGAGACGGCTCTCCTAGCTGTTTCCGAACACCTGAGGAGGGCACTAGACAAGGGCTGCACGCAAGCACTGATTTTATTAGATCTCAGTGCCGCGTTTGATACGGTCTCTCATAAGATCCTGCTACAGCGGTTGGAGGAAGTGGGCATTGTAGATTCTGCCCTGGATGGTTCGCCTCTTTTCTTACAGAGAGGACCTTCCAGGTAACAGTTCCCCCTTTTGCTTCCATGCCTCATACTTCCTAACACGGGATGCCACAGGGCTCAGATTTGAGCCCTACACTTTTCAATCTTTATGTCTCACCTTTGGCAGAGGTAGCCAGGAGTAAAGGGCTCACAGAGGTATCGTATGCAGACGATACCCAGTTGGTAGTCGCACTCACGGACGACCATGAACGATCGCTGAGTGGATGACTGCCAACTGTCTCGAGCTCAATGCCAACAAGAAGGAGATCTTGCTGGTAGGAAGAGACCCTGAGCTGTGGAGTGAACGCTGGTGGCCGGCCATCTTGGGAGGTGCATCCGCCCCTAAACAGGTGGTAAAAAATTTAGGTGTCTGGGTGGACTCTGCCCTTACCTTTCAAACTTAAACCAAGAAAGTGGCAGGGGCCTGCTTTGGCATATTGCGTGGGCTTAAACCACTGCTGGGGTTTTTTGACCGCCATTAGGCAGGTCGTTGTGCAGGCTTCCATTCTATCACATTTGGACGATGCTAGTTCACTTTATTTGGGGACTAATAAGGCTGAATTTCTTAGACTGCAGAGGGTTCAAAACGCTGCTGCCTGAACTCTTCTTGGCTTGCCTAGAATGTGCTCCACAACGAGCGCTATTCGTCGGCTACACTGGCTGCCTGTGGCCAAACGTGTAGAGTTCAAGCGCCTCTGCTTAGCTTTTAAAATTCTAAAGCTCTCTTCGCTAGACATCCTGGCAACCTACTTGCACTGTACATTCCTGCCCGCCAACTTCGGTCGATGGGGCAGCATCTGGCAGTTGTCCCTCGGGTGATAAGAGTGCGTGCAGGCGGATGCTCCTAATCTACTTTGGCAGCTAAACTCTGGAACAGGCTACCTTTGCATATTTGCGGCATGGATAATTATCTGATTATTTTGTAAGGCAATCTGGAACAGGCTACCTTTGCATATTTGCGGCATGGATAATTATCTGATTATTTTGTAAGGCAATCAAAACATACCTCTTTCCTCCATCCTAGACTTTCCTTCTGGTTGCCTTGCAGTTTTCTGCTGTCAGCGCTGGGACGACCCTTTGCTGGAGCAGCTGTGCGCTTTAGAAAACATTATAACATAACATAAGGCTCCTTCAGAATCCCCCTTCAGAACTTTTTCTTGACATACAGAAGATCAGAAGAGGACTGGACCTGCTCCCTTTTGTACCCAGGACAAAGAAATGCACTTCAAGGATCAGTTGGCTGACCTCTGGTGCGGCTACAAAGAGACAACAAACTGCAAGAGGCCTTTTCCTGAAGTATCCAGCTGACCAGTGGCAACGGGACCAACGGGACCAAGACTTGGCCTTGCTGTTGGCCTCTGCCTGTTGACACCTAGTGAATTTCTAAGTGCCTCCAAGTAATGCTCCATTGAATTCAGCCTCAAATTGCCCCAGTGTACCCCAAACGCACAAGTTACTACTTGTGTAACAATATATCTGTAAGAGACATTAGTTAGTGATAGATTCCTTACCTTTGAATATCCCCAGGCGTCAGACAGGATCCAGAAATTCTTTGCGTGGCAATACCCCTGCGCGCCGGCAAGCGTCGTCCGCGGCTCCGCGTCAGTCGTCGGCGTCGTTAGTGCCGGAATGACGTCGGAGTACATAGACGCCGCCCATGCACGCGGACGTCAGTTCTGATACACAGCTTTTCCGCGCCAGATACGCAGAGCCATGATAGAACCAACACTGGTGCCATGAAACTAGGGCCCTGAAAGGGGATGACCTTAACCCTAGATATCGGTTCGCAGAACGGGGAGGATGGGTGGGCCGGTAAGGAATCTATCACTAACTAATGTCTCTTACAGATATATCGTTACACAAGTAGTAACTTGTGCATCTGAAAGAGACACGTTAGTGATAGACTCCTTACCTTAGAATAGATACCCCAGCAATACCAACCCCGGTGGTGGGTCTGCGAACCAATAATCACACCAGAAAGTCCTGGAGGACGGAACGGCCAAAGAAGCCATCCCTCCGGATTTGGCTGTCCAGGCAATAATGTCTTGGAAACGTGTGCAGCGAGGCCCACGTAGCTGCCTGGCAAATATCCTGCAAGGGCACTCCTCGGCCCAGGGCAGTGGTTGTCGCCGTGGCCCGATTGGAATGTGCCCTCAGCCCAACAGGAAGTTCCTTCTTAGCCAAGGATTAACACGCCTGGCTACACAAGATGATCCACCATGATATGGTCCGCTTGTGCACCGCCTTTCCCTTCTTAGGGCCCACGTAACCAACAAAGAGTTGGTCATCCACCCGGAACTGGCGTGTGCGATCCAGATAGTAAGAGCGCACGTTTTGGGTCCAGACGGTGGAGCCTCTCTTCCTTTTCGAGGGATGCGGAGGCGGAAAGAAGGTGGGCAAGGTAATGGACTGCCCGATGTGGAAGGCCGTGACAACCCTGGGCAGGAAAGAGGTTCTTGTCCGCAACACAATAACGCCCAATTTGTATATGTCATGTTAATAATTTCTCTCATAAAATAAACCATCTCTTGAAATAAACTCTGGTGTGTGGTGAACACAAAGAAAAGATAGCGATTTCAGCAAGCCAAAATAGCTGACAATCGACAGAACTCAGTAGTCTCAGTTTGTGAATCTTTTTAGGGACCGAGGCATTGAGTTATGCTGCGGTAATACAAGCATTTCTGTCTATTGTCAGCTATTATGTATTGCTCTTTATTATTAATATAATTTTTCTACACACTTTTTGAGCACTGCAACTTCCTCCATTAAGCACTAGTACCACAGCTTGTTGGCTCTCCATCACTGGTGGATCTGACACTAGGATCCCTCACGATACCCAGAAGTGAGGAACCTAGTAGATACCAATTTACAGAAAAATCCCAGATAATGAGATTCCGCCAACTGGTGGACTGATGGGTGTTTTTTCTTTTCTTTCCTTACACTGACTAGTCTTTACACGCACTACACCTGAGTAGGCAGACAATCTCTAGCCTCAGTCAGACCCTTAGCATCCCTTGTATGTTTTTGCCAAAATGACATTAGAGACTTCGGGAGGCAAGTCAAATGGCCTCAAATGTCGCAGCTCAATCTCCAAGCTCGTGGTGGAGACTGGACAGGTTCGGGTGGAGGACCGTCCCCTGCTGCTGCGACAGAAGGTCCTCCCGAAGAGGCAGACGAATCGGGGGATCGACTGACATGCTGAGTAGCTTGGGATACCAGTATCTTCGTGCCCAGTCCGGGGCCACAAGGATAACCTGGGCCCGATCGCACCTGATCTTCTTCAGCACTCTGGGCAGAAGTGGTATAGGCGGAAAGGCGTACAATAGACCGCAACTCCACTCGCGATGAAAAGCGTCTCCGAGCGAGTGCCGCCTTGGAAACTCCAACGAACAGAACTGATGACATTGCGCGTTCTCTTCTGTGGCGAATAGATCTAACCAAGGCTCTCCTCACTGCTGAAAGAGACCTTGCGCCACGTCAGAGTTCAGAAGCCATTCGTGATCCATCATGCACCGGCGGCTGAGTTCATCCGCCCTGGCGTTCAGGAAACCTGCCACATGTTGAACAACCAGGGTCACGCCCTGACGTTCCAGCCACTGCCAGAGGCTTTGAGCCTCCTGGCATAGGGTCCACGACCCCACCCCGCCCTGTTTGTTGCAGTACCACATGGCAGTGGTATTGTCTGTGAACACCTGCACTACACTTCCCCGGACAGAGGGGAGGAATGCTTTCAGTGCAAGACGGATCGCCCGCAGCTCCAGAAGGTTGATGTGGAGCTGGGACTCCACCGGAGACCAGAGGCCTCTGATCTCCACCTCTCCCATGTGGCCCCCCCAGCCCAGGACGGAGGCGTCAGTCACAACTACGTGCTCCGGGTGGGGTAGGGACAGGGATCTGCCACTGACCCAATCGCGGTCCGTGAGCCACCACTGCAACTGTCTTGCAGTGCCCTCCGAGATCAAGACATGGCCGGACAAGTTGCCCTGATGCTGGGCCCACTGAAACTTCAGGTCCCACTGCAGAGCCCGCATCCGCCACTGGGCATGATGCACCAGAAGGATGCAGGAGCCATCAGCCCCAGAAGCCGCAGCGTCAACCAGACCGAGACTCGGAATAAAGGCTGAAAGATCGGAATCATAGCCTGAATATCCAGAACCTGCTGTTCGGGAGGATAAACCCGAAACTGCGCAGAGTCCAGAACCGCTCCGATGAAGAGGAGCTTTAGGGAGGGACACAGGTGCGACTTCGGCACGAGAACCCCAGCAGGTGCAGGAGATCGGCCGTAGTCTGGAGGTGGCCGACGACTGTCTGGTGCGAGCCCGCCTTCAACAACCAGTCGTCGAGGTAGGGGAAGACTGACACCCCTAACCTGCGCAGATGGGCTGCGACCACCACCATCACTTTCATGAACACCCGTGGGGCGCTGGTAAGGCCAAAGGGGAGCACGGTAAATTGAAAGTGCTCGTGGCCTACCGTGAACCGAAGGTAACCCCGGTGGGCCGGCAGGACAGGGATGTGAAAATAAGCGTCCTTCAAGTCCAACGCTACCATCCAGTCTCCGGGGTCCAGGGCAGCTAATACCTGAGCCAGAGTCAGCATCTTGAACTTCTCCTGTCGGAGGAAGCCGTTGACATTCCGTAGGTCCACGATAGGGCGTAGGCCCCCTTTGCCTTTCTTGGGTACCAGAAAGTAGTGGGAGTAACAACCACACCGTACTTCTGGCCCAGGAAAGCGCTCGATGGCCCCCTTGGCCAAGAGGGCCGTGACTTCCTCTTGCAGAAGTTTCAAGTGATCCCCCGACACGCGGTGGAATTGCGGTGGCATGGCTGGAGGGTTCGCCTCGAAGGGGAGGGAGTAGCCCCTTCGGACGATTTGCAGCACCCACGTGTCCGATGTGACAGTGCGCCAGTGGAAGAGGTGATGGCGAACCCTGCCCCCCAGTGGCGTCACATGGGCCTGAAAGCACAGACTAGGGGGGTTTTGAGGTAGGAGCTGCGGGGGAAGGTGTGGACTGCCCTCGCCGTGGTCCCCGACCGCCGCTACGGCGGTTTCCACGGCCGCCACCGCGCTGTTGAACGTTCTGCGGGGCGTGGCTGGCGGCACGTGTGAGGGCGCCCCTTCCTTGGCCACGAAAGGAGCGAAAGGCACCCGTTTGCTGGTGTGGGGCCGAGAGGCCCAAGGACTTGGCCGTAGCCCTGGAGTCCTTAAAACGCTCAAGCGCATGGTCTGCCTTGTCGCCAAAGAGGCTACGGCCATCGAACGGCATATCCAGAAGGGTAGCCTGGACAGCGGCCAAAAAGTTGGCGGACCTCAACCAGGCGTGGAGACGAACCGCCACCGTCGTTGCCATCGCCCTGCCCAGTGAGTCTGTTGTACCAGCCCACACCGGATGGAATACTGTGCTGCATCTCGGCCCTCCACAAAGGCTTGGGCGAGTTTTGCCCGGGCCTCCTCCGGACATTGTGGCAGCACTTCCGCGACCGTGTCCCACAGGGTGTGGGTGTAGCGGCCCAAGAGGCATGCGGTATTAACTGACCGCAGTCCCAAACTCAGGGACGAGAACACCTTCCCGAACTGTTCGTACCTCTTGGATTTCCGATCGGGCGGGCCGTCTGGAATGCGGTCTGGGAAGTGGAGGCCTGGATGACCAGGCTCTCGGGGGTGGGATCGGTGGACAAAAAGCAAGGTTCGTCCGGGGCCGGGCAGCAGCGTCTGGCCACGTTCCTATCCACAGGCAGACCTGTGGCAGGCTTGGACCAAGTGCCCACAAGAACGTCACACAAGGCCTCATTAAACGGCAGTAGAGGCTCACTGGAGCTTGCCTGCGGTTTTAGGACCTCAGTGAGGAGGTTAGTCCTCACGGCCGCGACAGGGAGCTCAAGGTTTAGGGCCTTGACTGCCCTCGTCAACACTACACTATAAGCAGCCCCCTCCTCCGTAGCCACGGTTGGAGGGGAGACAAATACAGTGTCTGGCGAAGTGTCAATACCACTGGCCTCCCCAAGCTCATATGTCCAGTCCTGTTGAGACTGGCACTTCCGTGCCAGAGGGTCCTCAGACCCCTCCCAATCACCCTCGTCACCCATCTCCTGTAATTCAGGGTCAGCGGATGGGGCCAGTTCATGGATATAGAACTCTCCAAAGGCCGTCAGTAGCGGCGCCCAGCAGCGCCGCTTCGGCGCCGGAACCGGACCAAGGGTAGGATCAGGGACGGAGCCCATAGCAGGCGCCGGGGGCGGCACCCGCTGGGCCGGCGCCGGTGAGGTCGACCGGCGACGACCCGGAAGCGGATCCAGGGAGGGCCTGCGGCGCCGGGACGTCGCCGGCAGCGCCGGGGCCAGGGCCAGGGCACCCGACTGCGTCGGAGCCGAAGCACCCGACCCGCTAGGCCCTCCAGCCGGGGCAGTTGGGCCCCGAGGCGCCACGGAACCTGGCTGAGGAGGGAGGGACTTCATGACCATGAGGTACCGCTCGACCTCCTCAGGCGTCGCGTCATGCCCAGGGACCCGAAGGTATGGGGCAGGCGGTGACGACTGCGACTCAGTTTGAGCCGCGTGGGTGGTGTCACCCGAACCCCCGGCCGCATCGCACGAGCGTCGGGGTGGGTCGGAGGAACAATGACGTCTCTCCGACCTCTCCTGCCTCTTACCTGAGGACTTGGATCCTGACGACCGATATTCACTCCCGGAGCTGCGAGGGCTCCGACCCCGCAACCCGTCCCTCGACCTCCTGTGGGACCGGGACCTGGAGTGGCGCGGGGCCAACTGTCGGAGTTCCAGGCGCTTGCGGGACCTCTCCCACCTAGCTTTAGACGTCAGGGCCCGGCAGTCAGAGCAGGTGCTGTCGTCATGGTCAAGGCCTAAACACTTGAGGCACCGGCGATGGAGGTCGGTAACCAACATCAGTCGGTCGCACCTGGGACAGGGTTTAAACCCAGGCATCCCTACCGGCACCGTAGGAGTCGAAGACTCGAGTAGAGAAATGATCAAAAAGATCAAAAAGTTTAGTTAAAAAAGACTAAGGGGTAGAGCTAGTCCGGATCTGCGCTAGCTGGTGCGGAAAAAAGAAGAACCGACGTCAGCGCGCATGGACGGCGTCTATGTACTCCGACGACGTCATTCCGGCGCGAACTACGCCGACGACGGATGCCTGCCGGCGCGCAGGGGTATTGCTACGCAAAAATTTTCCGGATCCAGTCTGAAGCCTGGGGATATTCCAAGGTAAGGAATCTATCACTAACGTGACTCTTTCAGATACTGACGTACACTGAAGTACACAAGAAGAGGACTTGGCAGTTCGGGCAGACTGTTTTTAATTTGAGCAGGACCAAAACAGATTTGCATACTTCTGGGTCTGAGGTGGCAAAAGTGGGTCAGCATTCCATCCTAACTATTCCATTGGTTAGATTTAATGTAAGCATCCTCCCATTAACGTTTGTGAATTTAACTATCACTGGATCTTTTTGGTGCTATTGCTACTTAAAACTTGTAAAAAATTGTAGTTCTCATCTAGAGGATAGTCATCAATAGTCATAATCTATGAATAATCCCCTCCCATGTGCGGGATCCCAGAGTATATAGAAAATACATGTTTACATACATACATATACACACATACATATACACACATATATATGCATATGTGAAAACATATGTATATGCAGCCTAAAATATTTCTAAATTGGCAAAAAAGCTGAAATTACATAGGTTTGCATAGTAGCACCTAAACTCTCCGAACCCCTAAGGAAGAAAGAGAGCACTAAACCTTTGTCACATAACAATGCTTTATTGCCATAGAAAAACCTGTAATTGCAGGCATTTGCCAGTAGGCTGCAGTAGAGTATAAAGAAAGAAAGAAAACAGACACCTTGCCTTAAGGCATTAGAGTAGGGGTACTGTGCCTTTAAGACCTGCAGACGACCCCCTGCTCCCATGATGCACCACAGGTGGCAGGCAGGTCAGTTCTTTTTTACGGCTCCTTCCGAGAGGATCCTGGAGCTTGAGCGTTTCAGTTTTTTGACTAAAACTGATTTTTGACGATCATTTTTTCTGAAAATTCGACGTTTTCTGGTTTCTAAAGGATTTTGCTACTGTTTTTGTGGACTTCCACTGATTTTTTTCCAGTCAGAATGCCAGCTTTATTTAGGAAGTGTCCTTCCTGTGACAAGAAAATGGCACAGGCAGATCCACACTCTGTGTGTATTGTGTGCCTTCCATCCGCACACAACCCTGACCAGTGCCACCATTGTCAGAAGTTCTCCAGGCGAACCTTGCGTGACAGAGAACGGATAAAACTCCATGCTCTGCTGGAAAAGGACAAGAGTCCTCAGGTGGGTGGCCGTGGAGGCCCCAGGACATCATCTTCCAGCAAGCAAGGCCAAAAGCGGTGACGTTCCACTTCTCCTGAGCCCAGGAAGAGAAAGGGGAGAAGAGATTCACCATCACAGTCGAAGAGGCACAGACACTCTTCAGGAACACCATCTTGACGTCGAGAGTCTCCGCCACATCCAAGTAAGTCGGCGTTAAGGCACCACACTTCGGGCTCGAAGTCTGTGGCTGCTGAGAGGACCAAGTCTGTCGACGTCGAGGCTTCGTCAACATAGAGACACTCTCCGCCACCCTCGTGGGGGTCAGTGTCGAGAGTTATGATGGCTGACATATCGCCGCCGGCTGGTGTGCCGCCGTCGAGAGGGTCGAGATCCCACCACTCGACGTCAAGGAGATCGACGTCGATACGGCGCATGGAGGATCGCCCTCGACACAACGTCATGGCAGATCACCGTCGACTCAGCGTCATAGCAGATCGACGTCGAGATCACCAACTTGACGCCGAAGACCACAGTCGAGGTCACCTCATCGTCGTGGACGATCGACGTCAAGACCTCACTCAACGCAGATGGTGACTCAGACATAGACGTCGAAGCACTCGATGTCGAGAGAAGAGGTCACGGGGATTGCTGAGTCCCCGAGGCAGTCAGATCCCGGGTCCAGAGCATGGTCAGGAGACCGGTCATCGTCTCCAGGACTGCACATTGTGGAGATCTCGCCAGAAGTATCCCCAAAACCTGTGGAGCGGAAATCTCGCAGTTGGTCTCCTCGCCGTCCGCAAGGTGCTGTATCTGGTGGTCGCAGTAGGCCGGACTTGGATTACTCCCGCATGTACTCACCATCTGGTCCAAGGACGAGCACTCCGGCTAGACCTTCGAAGTCTCACCCAAGGAGACCAAGATCACCTCCCAGGCCAAGATCACCTTCCAGACCAAGGGCACCTTCCAGGCCAAGATCGCCTTCCATACCTAGGTCTAGGTCCAGGGGTCGTCCCAGCCGCCATCACGACAGGCCCCATAAGAGAAGGCGCACAAGATCACCTACATGGTCTTCGTCTACAATCGACGATCCGGGACTACTCTCCGACCTTCTCCTCCACGCCGCCATCACAGGTGTCACCCATAGATGACATTTCTACATTTGCAGATGTTCTGGGTAGGGGTGCAAAGAATCTCAACATCACTTTGCATACCCCGGTGGTTCCCAGGTCTGTCATCTTTGATACCCTGCATCACCGGACAGCTCCTAGACAGCTGCTACCACTGGTGCCCAGATTCCTGGAACCGGCGATTGCCACCACCCTACTGAACAACCTCGCCCATCTCGGACTCAAACAACTGGTGAACACCCCCACCCACTAAGCCGGACACACACTCGACCCAATCTTCTCCTCCAGCAAGCACATCTCCTTCAACCACGCAACGGGACTCCACTGGACAGACCACAGCTGCATCCACTTCAGCTTCAGCTTCAGAAAGACCACGACCCACCACCACCCACAACAAGTTCCCCGTAGAAGCTGGAACAAAATTACCACCGACCAGCTCATCACATCTCTGAACCAAAACCCTCCTGCCAGACCAACGGACCCTAATCAAGCAGCCATCAATCTGGCACAATGGATCACACACTGCGCTGACGAACTACCACCCTTGAAAAACCCTCCCAACAAGCCAGGAAGCAAAAAAGCCTCTTGGTTCAACGATGACCGCAAGAACTCAAAAAAGGACTGCCGCACCCTCGAGAAAGCCTGGCGAAGGATCCCAACCACAGACAACATGACCGCCCTCAAGAACGCCAACCGCAAACACCACCAGCTGATCCGCACCACCAAAAAAAATCAGCATTCAAGGATCGACTAGACAACAACGCACACAACAGGAAGGAACTCTTCAGCATTGTCAAAGAGTTCACCAATCCCAGCGCCGGCAACGACATCACTCCCTCTCAAGACCTCTGTGACTCTCTTGCCTCATTCTTCCACAGCAAGATCACCGACATACATAACAGCTTAGGAGACTTGACCACTCCCCCGACCACAGAACCGAAGCCCCCCACCACCACCCTGCACGCCTGGACCGCGATCAGCACCAAAGACACCATCCGCACGATAAACTCCATCCACTCCGGATCGCAAACCGACCCATGCCCCCATCACATCTTCAGCAAACCTGACTCCATCACCCCCCAACTCCGGGACATCATCAACTGCTCCTTCAGCACCGCTACCTTCCCGGAAAGCTGGAAACATGCAGAACTCAGTGCCCTCCTGAAGAAACCCACAGCAGACCCCACCGAGCTTAAGAACTACAGCCCCATCTCGCTCCTCCCATTCCCCGCCAAAGTCATAGAGAAGACCGTCAACAATCAGCTCGCCACCTTCCTTGAGTCTAACAATTCCCTCGACCCCTCACAGTCCGGTTTCCGAGCCAACCACAGCACCGAGACCGCCCTCATTGTAGCCACAGACGACATCCGGGCACTGTTCGACAACGGGGAAACAGTGGCCCTCATCCTCCTGGACCTCTCCGCAGCATTCGACAGTCTGCCACCACACCCTTGTACAACGCCTCAGTAACGTTGGGATACAAGATAAGGCCTTGGATTGGATGATCTCGTTCCTCACCGGAAGAACCCAGAGAGTCCGCCTCCCCCCTTTCAGATCAGAGGTCACCGAGGTCATATGCGGCGTACCACAAGGATCATCGCTCAGCCCCACCCTCTTCAACGTCTATACGAGTCCCCTCGCATCCATCGCACGCCAACACAACCTCAACATCATCTCCTATGCAGACGACACCCAGCTGATCCTCTCCCTCACCAAAGACCCAACCACCGCCAAAACCTACCTACACGAAGGGATGAAAGACGTAGCCGAGTGGATGAAGAACAGCCGTCTAAAACTGAACTCAGACAAGACAGAAGTCCTCATCCTAGGATCATCCCCCTCTGCCTGGGACGACTCATGGTGGCCCCGGCCCTAGGCAGCGCACCCAAACCAACGGACCATGCTCGTAACTTGGGATTCATCCTAGACTCTTCCCTCTCGATGACCAGACAAGTCAAAGCCGTCTCATCATCATGTTTTAACATCCTACGCATGCTCCGAAAGATCTTCCGATGGATCCCCACCGAAACAAGGAAGACGGTCACCCAAGCACTTGTCACCAGCCGACTGGACTACGGAAACACCCTCTACGCCGGAAACACAGCCAAATTACAGAAAAGACTTCAACACATTCAGAACGCCTCCGCTAGACTCATCCTAATGATTCAGAAAAGGGGGTGGTGATGAACAGAGTGTCTGAATTAAGCAGACCACTCTTACCCAGTCCAAAGATCAGGGCTTGATCCATCACCGTTTTTTAGCTCACTGCACCATCCCAGCTCAGAACTTGGCTATATGCAAATTAGTCTGACCCTGGCCCAGTGCATCATGGGAACAGGGCAGACCAAACTACCAAGCCAATTCTTATACTGGGAAGGAAACAAGCTACCGGGGACCGGTTTCTGGCATTTCAGCCGTCTTCGGCCCGGCTTGCTTGAATCCTGATGGTGCAATGAGCAAGGGACTCACATCTGAGTATACCCTTCCACGCTTATGGTGGACAAAAATGATTCAGAAAAGGGGGTGGTGATGAACAGAGTGTCTGAATTAAGCAGACCACTCTTACCCAGTCCAAAGATCAGGGCTTGATCCATCACCGTTTTTTAGCTCACTGCACCATCCCAGCTCAGAACTTGGCTATACGCAAATTAGTCTGACCCTGGCCCAGTGCATCATGGGAACAGGGCAGACCAAACTACCAAGCCAATTCTTATACTGGGAAGGAAACAAGCTACCGGGGACCGGTTTCTGGCATTTCAGCCGTCTTCGGCCCGGCTTGCTTGAATCCTGATGGTGCAATGAGCAAGGGACTCACATCTGAGTATACCGTTCAACGCTTATGGTGGACAAAAATGATTCAGAAAAGGGGGTGCCCTAGGCAGCGCACCCAAACCAACGGACCATGCTCGTAACTTGGGATTCATCCTAGACTCTTCCCTCTCGATGACCAGACAAGTCAACGCCGTCTCATCATCATGTTTTAACATCCTATGCATGCTCCGAAAGATCTTCCGATGGATCCCCACCGAAACAAGGAAGACTGTCACCCAAGCACTTGTCACCAGCCGACTGGACTACGGAAACACCCTCTACGCCGGAAACACAGCCAAATTACAGAAAAGACTTCAACACATTCAGAACGCCTCCGCTAGACTCATCCTAGACATACCTCGCCACAACCACATATCTGGTCACCTGAGAGACCTGCACTGGCTCCCCGTCAACAAGAGAATCACGTTCAGTCTCCTCACCCACGTACACAAGGCCCTCCACGACAAAGGACCCAGATACCTCAACACTCGCCTGACCTTTTACACCCCCACCCGCCAACTACGATTGTCCAACCAAGCCCTCGCCAAGATTCCACGCATCCGAAGAGCCACCATGGGAGGAAGATCCTTCTCCTACCTGGCAGCCAAGACCTGGAACTCCCTCCCCACCCACCTCCGTTTTACACAGAACCACCTCTCCTTCAGAAAGCAACTCAAGACCTGGCTGTTCGATCAGTAGCGAACCCCTCTCCCTTAAGCGCCTTGAGACCCTCTGGGTGAGTAGCGCACTATACAAATTGCTGACTTGACTTGACTCCTGCAACGGCGGGTTCTGTACCATCCAGAATCGCCAAAAAATACAAGGCTCCAGCAGAGGACACCTTGTTTCTCAGGACTGATCCGCCAGCTGATTAGGTCATTGTGGCGGCAGCCATGAAATCCCACTCCGCTTCACTCATCCTTGGTGCCTCCTGAGAAGAATAGCAAACAAACCGAAATCCTACAGGAAGGAGGGCTTGTAGCCAATCAAGCAATAAGTGCTGCAGCGGATGCTTGCGATCTCGCCGCTCATAGCTACTCCCATGGAGTCTGCTCAAGACGTTCGGCTTGGCTGCGCCTCACAAGCCTCAAGCCTGATGCTCAGAAGAAGATGCTGAACCTTCCGTTCAAAGGGTCATCTCTGTGGGGCTCACGCTGATGACTAGATGAACAAAATGAAGGCTGAGATGGACACGGTCAAGGCGGGTAACACGCTTCTCCGGGACCCATAGAGGATTAGTGTTAATTTAGTATAGTGAAACATGCAAGTACATTTTAAGTGGTGGATAGGTTAGTCAGTTATTTGGATTTGGAATGATAGCAGAAGGATAGAGAAGGAAAAAAAGGTTTGTATTTACACAGCGCTTGTTACCCCGATGGGGTGTTGAAACATGCTATTCAGGAAGCCCATAAAGGATTAGTGGTGAATTAAAATGGTGAAATATGAAAGTAATTTCAGTGGTGGATATTAGTCAGTTATTTGGAGTGAGAAGGATAGCGGAGGGATAAAAGGGGAATAAAGGTTTGCATTCATATAGCACTTGTTACCACTGATGGATGTTTAAGTGCTTTTCTGGCGAGTAGCACGGCACTCCGGAACTCAAAGGATTAGTGTTGAAAATTAGTATAGTAAAATATGAATTAATTTGAGTAGTGGATAGGTAATTCAGTTATTTGGGTAGAGAAGGGTAGGTGGCGGGATAGTGAAGGGAAAGAGGTTTGTATTTATATAGCACTTGCTACCCCTGACGTGGTTTTGAAGCGCAAGTAGCACGCTACTCTGGAACCCATCAGGATTAGTGTTGAATTAGTATGGTGAAACATGAAAGTAATTTTAGTGGTGGATATGAAAGTCAGTTATTTGGATTGAGAAGGGTTGGGGAGGGGTAGAAAAGAGGGAAGAGTTTAGAAAAGTTTGTTTTGGGGGAACGGTATAGTAAAAGAGGTGTAAGATGATGCAAGGAGGGGTAGAGAAGGAGAGAGTCTAGAAAGGATTATTTTGGGGATCATAGTAGTGGTATGGGGTTAAATGAGAGAGTGGATGTAGAAGATATATTGAGCAAAGTATAAGCTGAGAAATAGGGACGTGCATTGGAAATGCTAAATTAGAAGGAAGTGATAAATATATAGATCCATAAGTATATTGAAATTCTATAGATGCATAATGGAGGTATGTATATTGGGCAGCATTTCTGGCCCTGGCCAGTCTCGAACAGGCTCAAACAGGTAACTGCCCTTGTCCTCTCAGGCCTTAGCCTCGACTCCCTAAGCCTGGCTTTTTATAGCCCTAGTAATCAGGTGACCCAGTCAGCCAATGGGAATCCTAGCCCTAACACTATCCAATCACAACACTAGCCCTAAAAATCTAAAACCAATAGGAGACCAGGACCTTACAGCCAATCTTAGCCCTAGTCCAAGCACCTAATCAGTTCAAAAACCCTAATCTCTACGTACAATAGAGGCCCTAGCCCTACCAGTAGTCCCACCCCAAGTCCAAGCAACCAATGGCATAGGAAGCCTGTGTCACCACTTCCAATAGACAGTCTAACCCTACTCTTAGTCCCACAACCAGTCCAGCAACCAATCACATCAGAAGCCCTAATCGCTACTTACAATTAAAAGTCTAAACCTAGCCTTAGTCCCAACAACCAATAGCACAGGAAACCCTAGTCCCTCCTTCCAATAGAAATCCTAACCCTAGCCCCAACCTTACATTGGTTTCTGGATCTGTGATTCAATCAATCAGAGCACTGAAATACACAACCAATGAGGACACTAACCCTAATCCAATAGAAACATCAGATACAACCACTAATCAGTGTACACATGTACCAAACAATATCAGACCATATACGGTCCCAGCGACCTCCGATAAGGTTTGCTGGCCAGGGAGTTGGAAGCTGCTTTTCCTGTTCAGAATCTCCTAGGAGACAGACAGGCTCAATCCACATTTTGGACTTCTGCAGGTAAAGGGCTCACTAACTTGAAATCTAACAATACTATTTGAATAAAACTGTACTCCCTCTACAGGCCAAAAAACGAAGTGCACAGTCCCTAGTAAACACAGTTTAAACAGCTCACGGAAGCACCCTCTGGTGTAGAATATCCCTGTTGCTGGGGGGGGTGGGGTGAGGGGAGGCAGGGGGGCTGGTTTCACTGGCTTGTGAACACAAAATGGTGTTAGCACAGAGCAAAGGAGAAATTTGGAGGGAAAACTGAAAGTCATCAACAATGAGAGGGAAAAACTACAGAGTTTAGACTGCAAATCCCACAATTCAACACATGAAATGGAAGCAATCATGGGCAGGAAAAAACAAGTTTAAAACACAAAACAGGTGATAAATATCTATTCACAGGCAGGTTAAAACTACAATTTTTAAACTTTAACAACCACAGGCAAAGACAGAATTCACAGAAAGGGAAACTCGTTTTTTTTTAAACTTTTTTTTGGGGAAGAGACAACACTAGTCTGTCTCCTTCTCACTTCCTGGACTCTGCTTACTGCAATCTTGTGCACGCATGGGGAACTCCAAAACAGTGTTGAAATGCACATTAGCCAGTTCTTTCAATTTTTAAATATTAGACAAATATTACTACCCATATTAGAAACATCACAGGTCTGCCAGACTTTAACCACTCGAAGTTAAATTGTTATTCAGAGATATGGGGGGCAACACAAAATATTCTAGAGGAAGAAGAATAGGAAGAAGCAAAGATCGCCCCAGAGAAATGGAGGAGGCTGCACTTGAATATGCTAATATTCCTCGATCGTATCGACTTTACCCCCTACAGGTTATGGAGATGCAGAGGATCTGCACTCCCCTCGGTTTTCTCTTTGGAGGAACAAAGTCTGATTTTACTCAATGATCTGGATGGACCCAATATTTTTTCTGGGTTATTGGGCATATGCTAGGCAATGGAACGGGTAATAGACAATAGGTCTAAACTGGCACTTCGACATTAGTGACATTGGTTCTAAGAGATACAAGTATCATCTATTGGCCTATGCATGGTAATGGGGAAGAGGAATAGTGCCATAAAATGGCGTAACTAAGAATCACAAGGGGTGGAGGAAAGAATGAAGGGTTTGGAGAGATGCTTCACTCAGGAACCCACAACATATAATGCATGCAGATGCCTGCACAGAGACCTGAAATTCGAGGGTCGAGGAAAGCTAGTCCACAGAGGGATCCTCATTATGCCTTAGTGGTTGTGGGCCCTTCTATTACTGTTTGCCTACTCAGAGGACTCAAACGACTCTACAAATAGGATGCATCCTGGGGTATACTCATCAAAGTCATAAGCGACCCACCCACCTCCCCGGACGAGCATTACTGCAAAGTCATGATATGTTACTTACGGATTTACTCAGGTGTTTATGCACCTCTAAAAAGAACTGACCTAGCTGCCTCCTGTGGTGCATCATGGGAGCAGGAGGTCGCCTGCAGGTCTAAAAGGCACCGTACCCCTACTCTAATGCCTTAAAGGCAAGGTGTCAGTTTTCTTTCTTTATACTCTACTGCAGCCTACTGGCAAATGCATGCAATTGCAGGTTTTTCTATGGCAATAAAGCATTGTTATGTGACAAATGTTTACTGCTCTCTTTCTTCCTTAGGGGTTGGGAGAGTTTAGGTGATATGTATATATATATATATATATATATACACACACACACGTATACACACATATATATATATATATATATATATACACACACACACACACACACACACACCAGGATCCCGCACATGGGTGAGGATTATTCATATATTATGACTTCGATGAGTATACCCCTGGATGAGAACTAGGATTACAGGTAAGTAACTAATCCCTCTATTGGATTCTTATCATTCTTGCATATTACATTTTACACAATTTTTCTAATTCGGTTTAGGATTTTCATAATTTTTTATTTTAAATGTATTACTGTAATGTAATTTGTAATACTTGGCAAATTGCCCCGTTTTAAGCATGTCTGCTTTGTGCTACTACGAATAATAATTCAATTTCTAACATACTCAAATAAACCAGCCTGCCTCAGTGTCCTGACGAACAAGTTACTTGCCTTCGGTAACAATATATCTAAAAGAAACATTAGTAGTGATAAATTCCTTACCTTAAAAAATAACCCCAGGCGTAAGACTGGATCCGGAAAGTTTTCGTCAGCAGTACGCCTGCGCGTCAGTAGGTGGAGTCATGCGGCACCGCGTCCGTCGCTGGCGTCGTGGTCGCCGAGATGATGTTGCGGGCGCTACTTAGAAACAGCCCATGCGCGCTGACATCAGTTCTGTACATGACTTTCCGTGCCAGGAACGCAGAGCCATGCAAGAAACTGGCCACTTGTTCATTGAAACTAGTACCCTGAAAGGGATGACATTACCCTAGAAATCAGTTCGCAGAACGGGGAGGATGGGTGGGGCGGTAACGAATCTATTACTACTAATGTTTCTTACAGATATATTGTTACCGAAGGTAAGTTACTTGTTCATCTGAAAGAAACACATAGTGATAGAGTCCTTACCTTAAAATAGATACAGAGCAATACCAACCCCGGTGGTGGGTCTGCGAACCAGGATCACACCAGAAAGTCTCGGAGAACAGAACGGCCAAAGAAGCCGTCTCTCCGGACTTGGCTGTCCAGGCAGTAATGCTTAGTAAACATGTGCAGCGAGGCTCACGTGGCTGCCTGACAAATGACTTGCAGGGGGACACCATGTCCCAATGCAGTAGTGGCTGCAGTTGCTCTACTGGAATGAGCACACAGCCCCACCGGAGGATCCTTTTTAGCCAAAGAGTAACAGGCTTTGATCCATAAGACAACCCAGTGGGAGATAGTCCCCTTATGCACCGCACAACCTTTCTTGGTGCCAACGTAGCCCACAAAGAGTTGGTCATTCACCCGGAACTGCTGTGTGTGGTTGAGATAAAATGCAAGCGTACGTTTTGGATTCAGACGGTGGAGCCCTCTTCCTCTCTGGAAGGATGCAGAGGTGGAAAGAAGGAGGCAGGTGGCAAGGTAAAAGTCTGCCCAATGTGAAAGGCCGTAACAACTTTTGGCAAAAAGGAAGGGCGGGGCCTGAGCACAGCCTTGTCCGGATGGACCGTCAGAAAAGGAGGCTTACAAGAAAGAGCCTGGAGCTCACTCACTCACCTAGCAGATGTGAAGGCAACCAGTGAGGCAGTCTTCAAGGTCAAGAGACGAAGAGGACAGTTATGAAGGGGCTCGAAAGGAGCACACATGAGATAAGAAAGAACCAGATTAAAGTCTTGCTGCGGTATCACAAACGGAATAGGAGGGAAAAGGTGTGTAATGCCTTTGAGAAATCTATTTACAACAGAGGACTTGAAAAGAGAAGGCTGATCAGGGAGCCTGAGAAAGGCAGAGATGGCAGAAAGATAACCTTTGATAGTGCCCAGAGCAGAGCCCTGCCGGGCTAAAGAGAAAAGGAACAGAAGAACCTCTGAAAGAGGGGCAGAAAAGGGATCCACAGCCTTTGATGTGCACCATGCCACAAATTTGTTCCACCTCCAGGCGAATACCACCACAGTGGAGGGACGCCTGGCTGCCAGCGTGACATTAGGGGGTAAGTAGAAAGGAATCAACTGCGCAGCTCAAGCGCCATGCAAAGAGGTGGAGGCTGGACAGGTTCGGATGGAGGACCGTCCCCTGCTGCTGCAACAGAAGATCCTCCTGAAGAGGCAGTCTGATCGGAGGATCGATGCTCATACTGAGTAGCTCGGGATACAATAATCGTCGAGGCTAGTCCGGGGCCCAAGAATAACTTGGGCCCGGTCGCATCGGATCTTCTTCAGCACTCCGGGTAGAAGTGGTATAGACTGAAAGGAGTACAACAAACTGCAACTCCACTCGCAACGGAAAGCGTCGCCGAGCGAGTGCGCCTTACAAATTCCAAAGCACAGAACGGATGACATTGCGCATTCTCTTCGGTGGCGAATAGATCTAAACAAGGTTCTCCCCACTACCGAAAGAGACCTTGAACTACGTCAAAGTGAAGTCCTCATTCGTAATCCATCATGCACCTGCGGCTGACTTAGTCTGCCCTGGCGTTCAGAGAACCTGCTAGGTGTTGAACCACCAGGAAAATGCCCTGATGTTTCAGCCATGTCCAGAGGCGGAGGGCCTCCTGACATAGGGTCCACAACCCCACCCCACCTTGCTTGTTGCAGTACCACATGGTGGTGTTGTCGGTGAACACCTGCACTACTCTCCCCTTGACAGAAGGAAGGAATGCCTTCAGTGCAAGTTGGATCGCCCGAAGCTCCAGAAGGTTGATATGGAGCTTGGACTCCGCCGGAGACCAGAGGCCTCTGATCCACACCTCTCCCATGAGCCCCCCCCCCATCCCAGGAGGGACGCATTCGCCACTACCGTGAACTCCGGTTGGGAGAGGGATCTGCCGTCGACCCAATGCCGGTCCGTGAGCCACCACTGCAAAAGTTGTGCAGCACCCTCCGAGATCTGGACATGATCGGCAGGTTACTGTGATGCTGCGCCCACTGGAACTTCAGGTCCCACTGCAGAGCCCGCATGTGCCATCTGGAAGCAGGAGGCCATGAGGCCCAGCAGCCTCAGGGTCACTCTGACCCAAACCCGGGATAGGGGCTGAAAGATTGGAATCAGAGACCTAATATCCCGGACTCGCTGTTTGGGAACATAGACCCGAAATTGCGCTGTGTCCAGAACCGCTCAGATGAAGAGGAGCTTCTGAGAGGGAGTCAGGTGCGACATTGATGGAGAACACCAGCAAATGCAGGAGATCGGCCGTAGTCTGGAGGTGAGAGACAATGTCTGGGGTGAGCCCACCTTCAACAACCAGTTGTCGAGATTGGGGAAGACTGAAACCCCTGATCTGTGCAGATGAGCTGCGACCACCGCCATCACTTTCGTGAACACCCGAGGGGCGCTGGTAAGGCCAAAGGGGAGCACGGTAAACTGAAAATGCTTGTGGCCTACCATGAACCACAGGTAACGCCGGTGGGCTTGCAGGACTGGGATGTGGAAGTAAGCATCCTGCAAGTCCAGCGCTACCATCCAGTCTTGTGGGTCGACAGCAGACAAGACCTGAGCCACAGTGAGCATCTTGAACTTCTCTTTGCGAAGGAAGTGACTTACGTTCCAGAGATATTAGATAGGACGCAGGCCCTTGTCCTTCTTTGGCACCAGAAAGTAGTGGGAATAGCAACCACGACCTACTTCTGGCGTCGGAACGCACTACATGACCCCCTTGGTCAGGAGGGCCGCAACTTCCTTCTGAAGAAGCACCAAGTGATCCCCGACATGCAGTGGTATTGAGGTGGCATGTCTGGAGGGGTGGTCTCAAAGGAGAGGGAGTAGCGCTTCGGACTACTTCTAAAACCCACCTGTCCGATGTGATGGTGCGCCAGAGGGGGCGGTGATCGCAAAGACTGCCCACTGGCGTCTGATTGGCCTGAAAGCTCAGACTAGGAAGGTTTGGAGGCAGTGGTGGCCCGGGTGGAGGTGGACTGACCCCGCCCGCTGGCCCCTTGGTCCGTCGCAGCGGAACCCGCGTCCGCGCTGGGATGGTTGCCGCAGGCTTGTGGCTCTGCCGGCAGAGGGCGGACTGCGGAGAGCTCCAAGGACTTAGCCGTAGCCCATGAGTCCTTAAACCACTCAAATGCGTGGTCTGCTTTGTTGCCAAGGAGGTAACGGCCATCAAGGGACATGTCCATGAGTGTGTTTTGGACATCCTCCGAGAATCCAGTTGTCCTCAATCAGGCCTGGCGTCGAACCACCACAGTCATTGCCATCGATCTGCCCAGTGAGTCGGCGGTGCCTAGGACAGAATCAATCATGAACTTAGCTGCGTCTCTCCCCTCTGCAACAGCTTAGGAGAGAGCTGTCCGGGCCTCCTCCGGACATGAGGTAGCACTTGTGCCACCGTATCCCACAGAGAGAGGGAATAAAGGCCCAAGAAGCATGCGGTGCTCATGGACCGCAGCGCAGAACTGGCGGAAGAAAAAATATTCTTTCTGAACTAATCAAGTTTCTTGCATCCCCTCTCCGGGGGTGCAGAAGGGAAGGCAGTCGGGGAAGCAGAGGTTTGGACAACCAAGCTCTCAGGGGTGGGGTGTTGGAAGAGGAAAATGGGATCACACGGAGCCGGACGATGGCGTTGTGCCACGTTCCTATCCACAGGAGCCCCTGTGGTGGGCCTGGACCAAGTGCCAAAAAGAACGTCAGAAAGTACTTCATTGAAGGGAAGCAGCGGCTCCGCAGAAGTAGCTCCTGGCTGAAGTACTTCAGTCAGGAGGTTAGTCCTGACGGCCACAGTAGGGAGCTCGAGGTGTAGGAGGAGACAGCATGCCAAAGTATGGTGAGGTATCCAGACCACAGGCTTCCCCCAACTCCTCTGCTTAGTCCTGTTCAGACTCACAAGCAGCTGGGAGGATCCTCAGACCCCTCCCAGTCCTCCCTCTCCTCCTCAGGCAGAAAAGACACTTGGTGCGGGTCCGTCACCGACATCATATGGTGACAGTCGTCGCAGGACTTAAAACCGGGCACCTAACTGCACCTTAGGAGTTGTAGACTTGTTGAAAAAATGGAGACAAAAAGCCTCAAAAAGTCAGTCAAAAATGGACTGGGGGTTTCTGCTCTTCCCGGATCTGCGCTTGCTGGCGCGGAAAAAGAAAGAACTGACATCAGCATGGGTGGGCGGCGTCCAAGTAGCTCCAGCAACGTCATCTCGGCGACCACGACTCCAGCGACGGACGCGGAGCCGCACAACGCCTCCTACCGACGAGCAGGGGTACTACTGACAAAAACTTTCCGGATCCCGTCTGACGCATGGGGGTACTTCTGAGGTAAGGAATCTATCACTATGTGTTTCTTTCAAATAAACTGCATTAACAAAGACAGGTGGACATTTTCAAGACTTGTTTTAAAACGGTGTCCTAAAGACTACAAACTACTGGGTAGGTTGTTGTGTGCCCCAAATACTCTTAATAGCCCAATTACAAACCTATACCAACAAATATCCTAATGCCGCTTAAGGTAATTGTTTGGACCTACCTCGCTGCCGGCGCAGTCTTCCCCAGTGGTGGACACACTCCTCCTTCCTAATACAGTTCCCACTGACAGAAACAAAGTACTCCGTTCCACAGCGACAACAAACCCTGCATAAAGCTTAAAGAAAAGTGTAGATAAATCAATATGGCAAAACTTACATTTAAAGATTCTTACTAATGGCATAGGTAAAAGGGGCCAGTTGTGAGTTTAGGAAATAGAGAGCAAAGCCTTTTCATCCACATTTCCAACATTTTACACCTTAGCACCATAATAATCTCGTCATTTAAACAGAAGGAATCAATTGGTTATCTAATAACCCTGTAAAGATCAGATTCAATAATAGATGGCAAATGTTTGATTCTCACCATCACTGCTCTTCTTCTCTTCTGTAGTGAAGATCATTGCACGCCCGGGCTTCTCAGGGTGAGGCAAGGGATAACCATTTTCCTTTAACTGCTCCTCTGTGAGGATATATTCCTTTAGTTTCTTGTACAAGCCAACCCCTAGGTATACCAGAGAAAAACAAAAACAAACTTTACCAAATTCAGTTTGGCTTCAAACCTTATTGTGCTAAATGGTGACACCATTAAACCATGCCCCTGAATTAACAGTCACTACTTTAAGTCACAATAAAGGCAAAAATATGCGGAAGAAGACCATAGGATCTATAAAGCAGCACGTAGGCAGTATCATGCTGCTATTAAATTAGCAAAAAAAGCCCACTTCTCAGAGGCTATTGCGCCTCTTCGGCAAATGATCAAAAAGAAACATTCAAGATTGTAAATAGCTTTACTAATCCTAGGGCACTTACCCAAATATTCCGCCCTCGCTACCACTGTGCAATTCCATAGCAGATTACTTCGACAACAAAATTCAAGCTATCGTCAAGGAATTTCCACCTCCAACTTTAACTTCAACCCCTATCGAAAATACACGTATAGAAGCACATGGAATGAACAATCTAAAAAAACTCCATCTTAATGTTTTTGCGCCCATTTCTCTGGAGGAATCACGTCAGGCCATTCTGTCTAGCAAGTCTGGATCACCATTCGATCCGTGTCCTCCCATGTTTTTAAGAGCCCTGGCCAATGAGGTAAATCCCATAGTCAATGGGATTATCAACTCATCATTGGCAACGGCAGAGATTCCATCAGAATGGAAATTAGCCGCAGTTAAACCCCTCCAGAAGAAGCCGCTACCTGACCCCACTACTCTTTCCAACTTAAGGTCCATCTCACTGCTACCGTTGCTATCTAAATTGACTGAGTCATTTGTCAACAGTCAACTTACTACATATCTAGAAGACAATAACATCCTGCATTCGAATCAGTCGGGATTCAGGTCCAAACATTCGACCGAATCTGCACTTTTGTTCTCTGCTGAATCCCTGCGCTCCGCTATGGATCTAGGGAAGAAGGCCGTCTTGATACTACTCGATCTGTCGGCGGCCTTCGATACGGTCTCCCACACCATCTTGATTGACCGTCTCCTGAGCGCAGGGATAGGTGTAGTAGTGCCAGACTGGTTCAAAAACTTTCTGAGCCAAAGACGACAAATCACAGTGTTGGGCCAATTTAGATCTGAAGAAAAACCGATCAAAACAGGGGTACCGCAGGGCTCTATTCTGAGCCTGATACTTTTCAATCTTTATATGGTACCTCTGATTGAGCTAATTTCTTCGTATCAGATCAGCACTATTTCCTACGCTGACGATACGCAGCTCATCCTGGTACTTGACAGGGAGTCACTACAAGCGGAAGATTACCTTAAAACGTGCTTAACAGCGACATTTGAATGGATGAAGCCCAATCACTTGAAGTGTAATTCTGGAAAAACAGAAATACTTCCATTTGGCCCGCAAAATCTGTTCTCCCCTAAGCAGTGGTGGCCTGAAGGCGCTGAAGCTCCTCCAAACACCATCTCCTCTGCCCGCAACCTGGGTGTTAAGTTCGACAATGCGCTATCCTTCAAGCAACAAGCCATTGGGGTAGCAAGTACCTGCTTTCATATCATCCGAATGCTAAGGAAGTTTTTCGACCTCCTTCCTTTGTCCACAAGAAAGACGGTAGCGGTGGCACTTATTACATCAAGACTGGACTACTGCAACAGCCTATATGCGGGAGCTAATAAGACCGTGCTACACAGGTTGCAGATGGTCCAGCATGCCGCCGCCCGCCTTGTCCTGGGCTGGCCCAGGAAATCATCGGCCTCGGCCGCACTCCGTGCCCTCCATTGGCTTCCTATTCATAAGCGCCTATTATTCAAAATCTTGATCATCACTTTTAGAGCTTATCACGCACAAGGACCTAGATATCTCTCCAAAAACTTCAAACGGCATCTTCCAACTCGGAATCGGAGATCCTCCCACCTTAACCTGCTAGTTGTTCCAAAATTTAGGCTAGCGACCAAAGGTGGAAAATCCATCGTAGTGCTAGGATCCAGAGCCTGGAACAAACTCCTTCCCGCGCTTCATCAAATTCCATCTGAATCTCTTTTTAGGAAAACCTTAAAGACCTGGGTTTTTACGCTTACTGATACGGCCTGCAGGGCTTTGGTGTAAGGTGTATCTGCTTGAGAGTTGTTCCAGCTTGCCCACCTCTTTCTATTCTGGGGTGGCTTACAGCACAAAGATGCTCCTTGGAGTGATAGAATGCGCTATACAAAAGCCATTTTACATTACATTACATTACATAATGCTAACTCAATGACAGTGTAAAAACTTGTAACCACCCATTATATACCAGTCCTCTTTTCGGATAATCAGTGACACTGGTGCTCGGCAAAGGACAGCTAAAACTCCATATTTCAGATTTGCAAAGCAGGATAGAAAAAAACACAAAAATGAGTGCTGAGTGCCAATAGTCAGAATTACCACTATGGTGACAATGTTTTAGCAAACTGGTTAACAAATGCAGAAGACTTGGGCGGCTGGCAGAGATCGGGGAGAATCATCAATACAAAACATATCGAAATGTACTAGGACTGTACATTCATCTACTATACTACATAATACACCTTCAACGTGGTTCATCTCAGAACAGACCAAAAGGACCTACAATTGTACAAAAATATTACTAAGCACCAAACAATAACAGCAACAAAAAACATTCATTACGACAGTGCAAACCCATGCACAATTCCAAGACAAGTGCTTTTGAAATCAAAATGAGACAATAAAAATGACCTATAATCCTAGTTCGGCATCAGGGATTTTTAACTGAAATCAACCAATGAATGTTCCTACAGAGACTACAACACTATCTCCAAACATCTTTTAAAGACGCTTGTGATTTTAAATGAAGAAACCACTCTTCAGGGAGACAGCATCTGCACTGTCCCCAGCTCCATAGTGCTCAGTTTTGCACATATGATCGCAGTTATTTTAACGCTACAGATTATCTTGATCAAAACTCAATTGCCATTCTATTGCTGGTACCTGAGAGGAAACCTGGTTGTTTAGAAATCCAATGCATATTCCAACAAGGAAGAACTAAAGTTTATCAGTAAATATGTTGTTTTGGTCTCCTTACAGGAGCCTCCTTGTTACTCAGTTGAAAAGAAGACATGCTGTAATAGCAAACAGATTAGAAGGCTAGGTCAAAAACGTTATGCACAAAGGCTTCACTCACTCTTATATCTGCCTGTCCTGGAACCTGAATCAAAACAACAGATTTCCAGGTGGTGGTTTTTCAGATCTCACTGACTGGATGAGTTCCTTACAGATTTGTATTTAGCAAGTTTCCTATATTGTTAAATACGCTTTTGGATTCCCTAGAAGAGAGGTTCTGGTTAAAAGAAACCTATGGCTAACTTCATATATCCTGCAGTGGCAGGTTTGAGGTTTCCTAACCAGAGAAGTCTGTCACACAATTCACAAATAATTGGTTGGTTTTCAGCTTTCCTTTGATTAGCTACATAATAGCTATAGAAGCCCAGTTATAACAGGAACTTTCACCTGGAGAGGATGGGTTCCGGAAAAAGATTTAAAGGGAAATGGATTAGTTAGTACAAATATGTAATACAAATATTTAACATCAAGAGCATCTCAATTTCGAAAGAACCACAAGCTGCCCCCATTTTAATGTTAAAATAGTCTTTCTCTCCACTGAAAACAAAAAGGCAGACCATTGTTACAGATTAATGGCAAGCCCATGGCGTATTAGTGATAGCCCACTCTATGCTGTTCTCCAAGTCCCTATAGTTTAAGGCAAAAATTGTGACTGACAACATTCGGTATAAAAAGGACCACTAAGGAGCCCATGAAACAGACACGGCTGCTTAGAGGTGGGAGAGTGGCACTTTCTACCTACTGCTTCCATGTCATTGATCTGCCAGTAATTTAACTACTTTGAAGTTTTAACTAATCAGATCTTCAAATAACTTGGCATTCTTGAAAATAAATAGTTCTAACTGAAGAATTTTTGAACACCAATCTAGTTTTTAACAATATAATTTACATTCCTTTTGAATGTACACATCGACTTTACCTCCAACTCAACCGAGAAGGCAACTAGAATTTCTTTTGCCCCTTTTTGAACATCTAAGCTTCGTATGGCTGTGATACCAACAACATTATCTGCAACACTAATTGAGGCATAGAGAAACAAAATATAGTAGGTGTCAAATTGAATCTTAAAGATGCACAGGACTTGGCAAATAAATTACATGTGTTCATTTTAACATTTACCACTGCAATGTACTTTTGAATGCATTTAACTAGTTTCTGTAAGGGATAAAAGGATACATTCAATTAATAATCAAAAAAGCTTGGTTACCGGTTAAATCCTCTTCACGGAGACTCATAGAACGGTTCAAAGAAAAGCTTGTTTTAGCAGCCCATTTTCCTCCCAATACAGCCTCATGGGATATGGTCTTCTTGTTCCCAGGACCTAAAATTACAAAAAGGTAACAAACCGTTATTGACTTGTTCAAAAATAACAAGCTTGCTTGAATGCAATGAACATTGGGATTTCAAAAAGATTAAAAACAAATGTACACACAGGATTCCATTCAATCAGAAATGATAAGTAGACTTCACAATAAATTAAAAAACAATCGACACAAGAATGGAATCTTGAAGCCAAAGGTTCCTAAAAGAGCAGTACCATATTTCAGCTTTCCATGACTACTGGGTATATAGTTGAACTTTCCTTAATTTCATATATATATATTTTCCTTAACCCGTTCACTGCACCCGTCGGCCAACGACAGTCGCAAGCACTACCTCCGTAGTGCTGCGCACGTCCGTTGATCGACCAGGCCCCGCCTAAGCAAGAAATCACCCGCACAGCGGCGGAATTTACGCCACAATTAACGGGTTAAACTTTAGGCACCCGGAAGGACGTATGGTTATGGTTTATTTGGACAAAGAAGACAAACAAAAATATTAAAAAATCTGCACTAAATAGGCAATATTTTCGACATTGAAAAACACAGTTTTCTCTGAAAATATATTGTTTATATATGCTGAGAAAGAGTTCGGGGTTACCAGACACTAGTGGGACTATTCTAGAGATTTTGATTTAAGGGAAGTTTCCTATCGTGGCAGATTAGGATTACATATATGTAACTTCATATACTAAGTATCTCTTCTGGCCAAAATTCTAAAAACAAACGAAACACCACACTGGGGAATACACCCCATAGATGAATGAAGACAAATTTGTAATCTCATAATTTGGTGGACAGATTTAAAATCATTAGAGTTATCTAGATCAGGTATACAGTCATGCCAATTGGTCTAATGCAGTCTACTTCTAAATCAGATGCAGGCAAAGCAATTTAGCCTAATAAAAAATGACTTCTGAAGAACTGCGAACGTATTGTAGTAAGCAGACCACTTATTATTTTACCAGAATAATTAAATGCTTTGGCTCCATGTCCAATACAATATCACAAGATACAACAAAAGTGACATCTCACAAATATCAAGGCAACACCACAAGATAGCCATAGACCCCAACCTATAGCAAATAAATGCACTTCTTTTCCAAGTCCACATTTTCAGTGCTCTTGAGTTTGCAAAGGCAAATGAGGCTCATTTTAAATAGAGCAACCAATAATGACAAGCCCTTCGTTTTTTTCCAGTCTTGCTTTCATTCTCAAGACATCAACATCTTACTGCCTCAGTATGTTGATTCCAGAAAGGGGCAAAGTTGAACTTGCCATCAGAAATTAATCCTGTACCACTGCCTTCATAAAGTTGTCAGTGACATGATGGAAGGTGGGTTACTGGTCAATAATAATGAGTGGAGTTAAACTATATAGTTACACTTTAACAATAGTAATTTGTGTATATATATTTTCAGAAACATCAATATTGCAAACTCTAGGAAATAGGATTGCTATAAGATGTATTTATTTACTGGATTATGGCCCGCAATACAGAATGCACAATAGCTACACCTGACCAAGAATATTTTTTCTGTATACAGATACTTGTGTGACTGGCAAAAACATCTAAATACGTTTCCTAAAAATAATATGTAGTCCTATGAGCTGATGCAACAGAAAGACAGAGAAAAATGTACATAAGAGATTTAAAGGGGTATTGAGAACACACGCACTACTGGAAACCTGTTCACTTAGCAATGTCCTCCTTACTTGTCGCAGAGGATGGGGAGCCTGGGGCCAAACTTCTCAACTTCTTCACGGTGTTCACTGCTACATTCAGATAGATATTTCGACTTGAGCTGCGATCATAAACAATCTTCTCCTCAGAAAGTGCCTGTAAGTATAGAACATAATCAGCTGACTTCCTATGTGTACTTTTCCTTACGTCACCTGACATCCTCAAACCGACTTCAAAAATATTTACTACTCACAGGCTTGGTAAGTCTATTGATCACAGAAATATGCCACTCCAGCCACATTTTTTCTTCTGCCAATATACTACAAAGTTAGAGGTGCTGACGGAGGAGGAAGACTTTTTGCTTTATGGCTCAAAACCACTGAAATGCGATGCTTAGTATTTGACGGCAGGGACAGGGGTAGCACCAATGAATGTAGCTGCCTGTGAAGCTCTGAGACTGATCCCGGGAGATTCCTCTCGACTGGGATCGAGACCGTTGCATGTCAAGCAGTAAGGAGCTTGAGGGATTACTCCCTCAAGGCCTTAGGATGCATGGTGCAACAATCAACACAGTCCGGGTCAAGCTGAAAACACCACAGCAAGACGAAGTATGGCTCTGTCACAGACATCTGTCAGTGACAGGCACAGCAGGGATTGAAAGGAATATGCTACTTACCAGTATGCATCTGTTCTTGGCATGTAGGGCTGCTGACATTCATATCTGTGCATAGATCGCCGCCTAGTGTTGGGTCCGGGTGATTGCACATTGTTGTCCTGGAAGAGTCTTCGAAGTATCACGAGATAGATGGCTCCTCCCCCGGACTACAGTGCGCATGGGCATACCCTCCATCCTCAGATTGTTTTTCGCCATTGTGGCAGGGATGGAGTATGAAACAGTAAGTGATGTCCATGCTATAGAATAATTCTTAGTGCTACAGCTGCGACAGGCACCGGGGAGGAGGGAGGGCGATATGAATGTCAGCAGCCCTACATGCCAAGAACAGATGAATACTGGTAAGTAGCATATTCCGTTCGAGGTATGTGGGCTGCTGAATTCATATCTGTGCATAGAATGTATAGCAGTCTCCTCCCTAGCGGTGGTTGCCCATGCCAGCGGCAGCAGCCTGAAAAAGAGTCCCGAGTACAGCCTGTCCTACAGCTGCTTGCTGTTTGGAGTGTACATCTACGCAGTAGTGTTTAGTAAATGTTATGTATGGTAGTCCATGTGGCTGCTCTACATATGTCTTCTAGAGGAATGTTTCCTAGGAAAGCCATGGATGCCCCTAACTTGCGTGTGGAATGCGCTCTTGGGGGAACGGTTAATGTGCGTTTAGCTTTCTGATAACAAATTTGTATGCACTTAACAATCCATCTGGCTATACCGGATTTTGAAATGGGGTTGCCTTTATGCTGTGGCGAAAAGGCAACAAAAAGTTGTTTCGTTTTTCTGAAAGGTTTTGTCCTGTCTATATAGTACAGGAGAGCTCTTTAACGTCCAGGGTATGTAGAGCTCTTTCTGCCACTGAATCTGGGTTTGGGAAGAACGCTGGCAGTTCGATAGTTTGATTGATGTGAAACTGGGATACCACCTTTGGCATAAATTTAGGGTTTGTACGTAGTACTACCCTATTTGCATGAATTTGTATGAATGGCTCCTGAATAGTTAGGGCTTGTAGCTAAGTAAACCTTCTAAGTGATGTAATCGCCACTAAGAAAGCCACTTTCCACGTTAGGAATTGTATCTCACACGAGTGTAGAGGTTCAAAGGGTGGTCCGATCAGTCTGGTTAGAACCACGTTTAGGTTCCAGACAGGTGAAGGTGGGTGTCTTGGAGGAATCACTCGCTTGAGTCCCTCCATAAAAGCTTTAATAGCAGGTACTCTGAAGAGTGAAAGGTGTTGCCTGTTCTGAAGATAAGCCCCCACCGCAGCTAAGTGTATACGTATGGAACTGTAGGCTAGATTGCATCTATGTAAATGTAACAGGTAACATATGATGTTTTGAGTAGAGGCATCTAGCGGATTTATGTCATTATTGGTACAATAGATGACAAACCGTTTCCACTTCGCCGCATAGCAAGCTCTGGTTGTAGGTCTTCTTGCCTCCTTGATAATATTCATACAGTCAGGAGGCAAGTTCAGGTAACCAAACTATGACTTCAGGAGCCAGATCGCAAGGTTCAACTGTTGCGGATCTGGGCGCTGAATGTCTCCATGGCTCTGCGTTAAAAGACTGGGTGTTAATCTCAGCCTTTGATGAGGCACCACGGAAAGTTCTAGGAACGTGGTGTACCATGGTTGTCTCGCCCACGTTGGAGCAACTAGGATTAGTATCATTGAGTGTTGTCGCAGTTTGCGTGCCACTAGTGGTATGAGCGGGGCTGGGGGAAAAGCGTACGCAAACCTGCCTGACCAGTTCATCCATATCGCATTGCCCTGAGACTGCGGATGTGGAAACCTGGCGGCGAAGCTTTGGCATTTTGTGTTTTCCCTTGTGGCGAACAGGTCTATCTCTGGGTGACCCCACTGCTGGAAGTACGGTTGTAGCACTGAGGGATGTATCTCCCACTCGTGCATCTGGTGGCTGTGTCTGCTGAGCAGATCTGCCATCTCGTTGTCCCTGCCTGGGAGGTGTTCCGCCATGAGGAATATGTTCCTCTGAATGGCCCACTTCCACATGTGACAACTGTGGAGAGTGTGTCCCTCCCTGCTTTTGTATGTAGTACATGGCAGTCATGTTGTCCGTCCGGATCAACACGACTTTGTTGCACAAATGTACCTTGAACGCCTTCATTGCCATGAAGATTGCCATCAGTTCCAGCAGGTTGATATGCATCTTCTTTTGCTGTGTCGTCCATAGTCCCTGCACTGTGTAATGGAGGACATGCACTCCCCATCCCAGGAGAGATGCGTCAGTCGTCAGCACTATTTGTGGTACAGGCTCTTGGAACGGTCGTCCCCTGCAAAGGTTTTGTGGGTTCCACCAATGCAGACAGTTGTATGCGCGACCGGTCACCAACACTAGGTCTTTCAATTGTCCCGGAGCCTGGTTCCACTGCAGTGCTAAGCACTCCTGAAGCGGACGCATGTGTAGTCTCGCGTGGGGGACTATGAAGATGCAGGAGGCCATCATGCCTATCAGCTGCATAAACACTCGAGCTGGGAGCGAGTGTTGGGGTCTGAATTTCTGAATCAGTAGCTGAATACTGTTGATTCTAGCTGAGTTTGGCTGTGCCTTTGCTACCAGAGTGTCTATCGTTGCTCCTAGGTACTGTTGTACGTGAGCGGGTTGGAGATGAGACTTTGCGTAGTTTAATGAGAATCCTAGGCTGTGCAGGAGGTGAATAGTGCGAGACATGTGGCTGGCACATTGCTGGACTGACTTTGCCTGGATGAGCCAGTCGTCCAGATGGGGGTAGACGTGGACATGGTTTCTCCTCAGGTGCGCCGCTACCGTCGCTAGGCACTTGGTAAACACCCTGGGGGCTGTTGTCACCCCGAAAGGTAGTACCTTGAACTGGTAGTGCCGATTTTGTATGGTAAACCTGAGATACTTCCTGTGTGCAGGATGTATTGGTATGTGGAAGTACGCGTCTTTTAGGTCTAGTGTTGCGAGGAAGTCTCCCTGAGTGAGCAATGGCAGAACCTGTTGTAGAGTGAGCATGTGAAAATGTTCTGATAAGATGTATTGGTTTAGGGGCCTGAGATCCAATATTGGCCTGAGAGACCCGTCCTTTTTGGGGATTAAAAAGTACAGTGAGTATACCCCTGTGCCCTGTTCTTGTATGGGGACGAGTTCTAAGGCCCCTTTTTAGGTCTCGTAGCGATACAGTGCGTCAGCACTGTACTCGCCGAGATCTTTTGTCACGGACTGTGCTTCCCAGGAGACAGCCTCGGCCACGCGCATTGCCTCTTCAAGGAGGCGATTTCCGCTGGCCACGCGCTCGCGAACGCGCTCAGCTGCTGTCTCCTGGGAAGCAGCAACACCACACTTGCATGCGCAGAAACAGCGACAGACACACACACGAGCGCTCATGCACGCACGCACCCACACATACAGAGAACCCCCGCCGTCGCATACACACACACACACACACACACACACACACACACGTGCACCAAGCATCCCCCCCCCACCCCTCCGCCGTCGCACCCCCCCCACCCCTCAGCCGTCGCACACACAGACACACAGACACACACACACATACAGGCATCCCCCCCCCCCCCCTTCCCCGCTCACCGGTCAACGGCCCTCCGGACTTGTGCAGCCTCCGACCGCGGGGCTCTCCCTCGGTGCTCCTCCAGGCACTCCGTGGGCGCGGTGCTCCTCCAGGCACTCCGTGGGCGCGGGCTTCACAAAACGGAAGTCCCGCCCCACGATAGGTTTCGCATGCAGCTCGTCTGTCTGCTGGGCCGGTGTCAGCGAGGTCGATAAATGAGTACTTATGTTTTTAAAGTTGGAATCATGCAATAATCACAGGTAATTATTTATTGCGAAATAATCATAAAGTTGGGGATTGAGTTATTATCGCCGACATGTTTTATGTTTTGAATCTGATTAAAAACAAGCCCAGCAGGACACAGGCGCCCAGCACCCTCATGGTGGGGAGGAGGCCTCATTGCATAGCATAAAAATATGGCCCTGTATGTAGGACTTTAATAATGAGTTATTGACAAATAACATCTTTCTGAGTAATTACTGTTAGCGAGAGTGGCCTAGTGCTCATTTCATGCACCGTGAGTGGATGAAAGGCTGAGTAGACTTCCTGGGGCTAAGCCTGCTGGCTTTAAAGATCCCCGTGCGGTGCAGGCGCACACAGACCTTCACAGGACGGGTTGCGTGTGTCTCCCCTCGCAGACACACCGAGCCTCTGGTTCTTCACACGAGGGGAGGCAGCGACGCGCGCAGCACCGGGCTTTAACCGGCCATTAATGACCCAGCCGATCGATCATTCCGTATTAGTCATGAAAGTAACCGCCGTCAAATTGCTATTATATTCCATTAACATGTATGCTTTCGGTGGGGGGAGGGTGTGTGTCAGGCAGGCTGCTGTGCTGCGAGCCGGGGTAGTGCAGAGGGGAGGGAGACACAAAACAACACAACCCCGACACCGCATCCATGCGGGCCCTTCTCAGACATGGAGAGGGTACAGGGCAGACGAGAGGCCTCTGAGACTACAAGAGCCCCTCTGGAGAGGCAGCCAGAAGAAGGGACGCACCCCAGGAAAGGAATACAGGGAACGCTGGGGTAAACATTCATGAATACAAGAACAGCACAGAGACATCTGAGTTACATGACTGGGGGCTGTCTAGCTTTGTTAGTGGTTACTGAGGCACACGTGTTGCCACAATTTCACATAGGCATCTTCCATGTGTGTAGGGTGTGGCATCTGTTACACAGGGATCCTTGTGTCTCTGATGGTGGAGCATGCGGGAGAGAAATTTTTGTGTCTCTGAAGGTGCCGCCTGCTTTATGCAGAAATCTTTGTTTCTGAGAGTGTATCCAGCATTCTTTTATAGAGACATTACATAACGCGTCGAGCACTGCCCGGCTCTGGTGTACACCCTCGTGTGGCAGTGATGGCCTGCGCGCATCCCTGTGTGACTTAGGAAAGGTGGCAAGACTGGCAGTTTATCGGGTTACTGACACACAGCGCAGCGCTACACAACACCACAATTCAAAGGTAGGCAATGGGCTTCTAAGGCAGACAGTCCCTCACCCAGAGGATTGTGTTACAAACACACCCCTTACTGCAGCCCTGTTGGCACTCCTATCCTGGCTGAAGACGGCTGATAGCCAGAAACCGGTCCTGGGAAGCTTGTTTCCGGTCCAGGGAAGACATGGCTTGGCAGTTCGGGCTGAACTGTTCCCATGAGGCACATGGTCAGACTGATTTGCATATGGCCATGTCTGAACTGGGGTGGCTTGGTGATCAAAATAAAGATGGATTGAACCCAGATCTGGGGGGGGGGGGGGGGGGGATGTTTTGCCATTGTGCAACATTCCGTCCATCACCTTGTTTGTTTTGTCTGTTCGCATCTCTGCATACCACCGAGCAAAACATATTAGTGCCAGCCTAGAATGCAGGTAAATACGTTTTATGGCATTCATTTTAATGAACGGTGTTTACATAGTTTCGTTGTTTTGCTGAGTCAATGACCCCACACAGGGCAATCTCTCTGTAACCTGTGGAAGTGACTGCAGGAATCTGTCCTGGTGCCAGAACAGGCGGATTACACTGTCCAGAGGCAGGGCGGAGGGACTTCACCAGAGAAAGCCTTCTGAAGCTCATTAAACACTTCTTCTGAGCCCCTTGTATGTTTCTTAAAACTTCGCTGCTTCTCAGAAAATATGCACGGCTGTGCCAAGATAGGTAAAGAGCTATGTCAATAATTGTTTGCATGCTGCCCGTCGGATATCAACTTCGATGGAAACTAGAGTGTTTCTGTACCACTGTGTCAGGAAACAAAATGACCCCAAAATAAAAGAGTTTCTATATTAGTGCAGTTCCAAGGAATAACAGGCACTCTTTCCACCTCAATGCAGGCCAAGTCTGCCAGCGAATAAGATGTGTGGGGCGGGGGCATGTGGCGGGCAAAGGTGGCGCAGATTATAGATGGTCGTGGAAGGCCCTAGGACCTCCACAATTGAGGAGCTGTGCCTTTTATGCTGACTAAACACACGGTACAAGAGCATGTGGCACGTGCCCCACCCCCCCCAGAACACAGAAGGTGATCCCACCGCTGCATCGGAGTGCGCCAAACCTTACAAGCAAATCACAGCACCTACACTGCAGCACCCAATAACAAGCATTGGTGCCAGGAAATAAGGGTTCATCAGTGCCAGCCCGGCATACTAAATAACCCCAGGCATTCGTGCTCTCCAGTATTGCAGGAACCATTCAACTTATTTATTTATTTAGAGAGTTTTTTATAGTGCCAATATAACCCTTGCGGGTATCAGAGCGCTTTACAATAGACCAGAGATAAATAGAATAAAAAATATCAAAGTCACTAACCAATAATGGATGCGGCTGCACCCCTGAGAAGGGAGGGTTCCTATGCATTCCTCTGTGCACCTGTACACTCCCTGTCTCTTTCGTGCTGTGCACATCCATGTCCCTCCCCATCCGCGCTTGCACCTCTCGGCTTCTCGTGTGCATCCCTCTGCCTCCCCGTGCCCTGCGTTTATGCTTACCTCTGCGCTTCCATTGTTTCATGTGTGCACGTCCCTGCTTCCTTGTGTGTGCACACCTCTATCCCTTCTCTCTTTGTGCATGCTTCTGTCATAAGAACGGACGTGGTACAGGTAGGCTGTTTTTTATTTATTTATTAGTTTTCACTTTTATATAGTGCAAACTTTACCCGCAGGTATCCGAGCGCTTTAAATCAGCATGCTTATAACAAGCAAGACTAGCACTCTATATTACTGCCAACTTAGCTTAGCATAAGCAACAGCTAACTACTCACAAACAATGTTTATATACCAATTGCAAATGTAAAATAATTAATGCAAAGCATTGTCATTTACAATGCCAGTAACTCAAACTTTAATGCTGCGAGACCTATTGCATTGCAAATGCTTGTTGCAGCATGCTGACAACTTCTTGCTGCAATAAGTCTATGTGCTCTGCGGACATAGGACGGTGTCTTGGGGTTATGTTGGGTAGAGTGGAAATTAGCTCTAGACAATAGCCGTATTGAATAAGTTGTCTCACCCAATTGTCTGTGGTAATTCTTTCCCAGACCGGTAGGAACTGTTGCAATCGCCCCCCTGACCGGTGTTACATGGTCCGGGGGCAGTGACAAGGCGTCACTATTTAGTATTGGCGGAGGATCTGGTGTGGTTATTACCTCGTCCTCTGCCTTTGCTGCTGTTGCCACGGTAGCAACCTCTGTTATTTTTATTGTAGGTGATTTGCGTGCTCCCTTGATTATATGGAATTTGTTGTGATGCCTGGCCTCGTGTAGCTCCTCTGTTACTGGAGCGACGAAAGGAACCTCCTCTAAACTGTTGGGACTGCAAGGCACACATAGACTTGGCGGTCTCTGTGTCCTTTTTAATCTTTTCTAAGATTGTGTCTACATCAGGACCATATAAAAAATCTGGGTTCACAGGCTGATTCAGTAATGTTGTTTGAATCTCAGTTTTGAATCCAGAGATGCGCAACCAGGCATGTCTCCTGAGCATGACGCTTGTGTTGATGGCCCTGGCTGCAGTGTCTGCTGCGTCTAGCGTACATTTAATAGATGCGTTGGATATGAGTTTACCCTCCTGGATTAGCATTTCTGCTCCCTCCTTGTAGGCCTCAGGCAAATGTTGTAGCAGTTGCTCTAGAGTGACATAATGTGCCCTATCGTATCTGGCTAATAGGGCCTGTGTATTAGAAATCCTCCAGATATTAGCTGCTTAAGCAGCCACCCTTTTCCCAGAAGCTTCTAGTACTTCAGATTCTTTGTCTGGAGGAGGAGGATCACCCGTAGTTTGTGAGTTGGCGCGCTTACGAGCATTTGAGACCACCAAAGAGTCTAACGGCAGCTGTCCGTTAATATATGTAGGGTCCACAGGCGCCGGTCTGTATTTCCTTTCAATTCTGGGGTTAATAACCCTTGCTCTAGTGGTTTCCTTGAAAATGTCCCCTGCGTGTTTAAGGACACCCTTCAGCATTGGCAAAGTTTTAACAGATTTCTCTGAAGTGGAGAAAGTGTCAAACAGGAAGTCCTCTTCAACCGGGTCAGCATGCATGTCCACATCATGATTTAGTGCTCCCCTTTCAATCACAACGTTGAACGCAGCCGTATCTTCCGTTGGTGAAGTTTTTACAGGATAAGAGGGAGTATCAGGAATAGTTTGTGATTCCCCCTGGTCAGCAGGGTCTGTCCAGGCTTGAGTTTGGTCATCTTGATCAGTGTCCGCAGGGTAATGATATTGTTCATCATCATACCCCATATCCTCAGTAGTGTGTGTGGGTGAATATGGCGAACTGTCCTGGCCATGGTACCTCACAGTTTCAAAACAAGCATTGGAAATGCAATAGGTCTCGCACCATTAGAGTTAGTGCTTTTAGAATTGTTTATGGGTTTTTTTTGTAAATGTGTAGCATTTTTGTTTCCTGTAGCCAATGCTAAAGAATTACAAATAAAAAAAGCCATAAACATTTCTTAAAGCTCTAACTGAAATGGTCTGAGACCTATTGCACTACTATTATAGATCCTATGTTTCTTTTTTCCCAATAGGATCTGAAGCTAAAAATACTGACAGAAGTAAGATGTTCTATTCCATCGCTACGTTCCGCAGCCAAAAAGAAGAGGAAACCTTGGTGCGCGATAGAGACAATGTAAGGAGACGTTGATTGGTTGCTAGATGTCACGTTTCAATTTGTTACTCCCGATTTTCTTGGGAATTGTAGTTCTTTATGGCATGCGTTTACTTGCTACTTAATGAAGGCACAGGAAAAAGAAAGGAATAATCATTGCTCCGGTCCTGTCATAGGTTTGTCTTGGCAAGTCTGTTGTGCTCTGAATTGCAATTGCAAAACTATTAATGCTGTAAATGGAGGTCGAATACGCGAAACATATCCGGTCGGTTCCTTGAAAAAACACTTGTCGTGAGATTGGCAGGAGAATGTGGTTTATCATTCAGGATAACTATCAGTCAGTTACTTGTCGAACTGAGGGAAAAAATGCGGACTCCGATTCTGCCGTCTGCTTGCTATATTTGCGAGCAGGTTGTGGCTAGGTTTCGTTTCCTGCCCAAGCATCTTTTTGTGGTGCGCTCGGGTGTCGAGAACCATCCGGACTGTAACTAAATCGTCTGCGCGTCACCTTCTGCGTGTTAACGTCACTGGTTGATTTTTCCTGCGCCTGGCCTTGTCACCAGCGCTGCAGTTTCCCATGTGTTCTCACTGCTGATTTCAGGACTTCCACTTTGCGGGCACCAACCGCTCTTGCGTTCTTCACAGCGTGGCCGCTAAGAGTGCGGTGAGTGTTCTCCGTTGTCAAGAAGGGCGCCCAGGTGGTTGAGTTAAGTTCCTGTGGAGATTTGAGCCCAGAAATAACCGACCAAACAAAAAAAATGTAGCAAGTTTACTTGTTCGTAGATTTCATTGTATTCGCGTTATTACACAGAGGGTCATAAAGTTAAAAATTGTGTATGGCATTGTTCGTTGTGCCCTCATGGTGCGTCGTTGTGCGCTGGGGGGAGGGGGGAGGAGAAATGCGACAGCTACATGGCAGGCAGGGGAGGGGGCGGAGCGGGGGTGTGGGAGGAGTGCGGGAACAGACGGCGAGGGGAGGAGAGTAGGAGGAGGAGAGTAGGGGAGGCACGGCCTAGCGGCCGTGCAATCAAGAAGTGAGGGGGGCGGGAGAGTAGGCAAGGCAGGCGGCTGGGGGCATGTGCATGCGCTTTTAAGCTCAATGCGCATGCGCATTGAGCTTAAAAGTCACGGGCACTGCAAGGAATCGCCACGATTCCTTGCAAGTTGGACAAAGAGTGGATAAGCCCCCATAGTCTCGCTTGCTCGATGCGCATGCGCATCGACAGGCGAGACCTAAAAAGGACAGGTGATGTTGCAGAATCCCTTTTCTTTTTGAGTGGAATTTTGTATGATTCCAAAGGATTTTCCGACCTGATTTTCCTTTGATAAATAGTAAGTCTACCAGATTCGGAGTCGATATGTAACTTCGACTGGTCATCATATGAGGGCTCTTGGTACACAACGTCCTCTTCTAGAGGATGACTCAGTTTTCCTAATGATACCTGTTTGGGTGCTTCGACCCCATGTTTTGGTTCGAGCGCCTTGGGGCGTGCAGTCGGTGGTAGTCCGAATTTTATCGGTGGCATAGTGTCTTTAGACAGACTGACCACCTTCGGTGCCGATGTAGGCCCGACCGACTTTGCCTTTTCGCCAATAAGTTTTTGGCCCTGCGTCGACTTCGGTGCTTGTGGCATCGGAGGCGCCGTCTTCTGCCTCGACTCAACGTGGTCCTTGGAGGCGCTCTTGACTCTCAACTCGAGGCCTTTAACAAGCTGTGGCCTGTCGACCTGATGCTTCGGGTCGAGAACCTTCCGAGACTCGAGTCCCTTGTTTGTGTCGCTGTCCATCGACGTCGACTTAGACGGGTCGACGTGCTTGTTTTAATGACGGACTTCAGCGCACCGATCTTCCGTTCGACACTCTTTACTTTCGACCCCGCAGGGTCGTCGACGCCTGACTTTTTCGTCGACTCCGATGGTTTCGAGGTTTTCGACCCGAAGACTGTTTGCAGCACTTTCGGTTTTGTTATTGACTAGATGGCTTTCGGTTTAGTTTTGAGTAGTGGAACTGATGGCTCATGTGATGTATTCTTAGCCGGGCCTTGACGCGGGCCTATAGAATGTTCTTCATGATCTCGGCTAAGGCCTTTTGGCAATGCCTCGACCTGAGCCTTTGAAAGTCTTTGAGTGTCTGTTTGGGGCCCCGTACCTACTGTCGGGCCTGGTTCATCGCTCGAATCGTCATCAACGGCTCCGATGGGGGATACATCGTCCCTTACCTCGACGACGTTTTCATAGTCTACGTTGTCTTCGTCTTCTTCATAATAGTTGGAGTCATGCTCCGAACCGGGATCCGACTGCTGTTCTGGATCCTCTGTCTCGACGACCTCATCGTCGTCTTCGTCGAAGATATTCACCGGGTCGGGTGCCGGCTTCGACATAGTTTGCCTCGCTGCGCGTCCGAGTCTAAGCGTTTTCTTCGACCTGAATCGAGCACAAGCTAGACAGTTGTTCTCATCGTGCTCCGGTGATAAGCACTTGTTGCACCCCGGTTGTACATCGATGTGCGTGTACTTAGAGTTACATAGGGGGCATCGTTTGAACGGGCTCCGTTCCATCGACGATCAGGCCTCCGGTGTCGAAAAGGCCACTCGGCTCTCTTGGACGTCCTGCTCAAGAAAACTGGAACAAGAACTCGGCACCGATCGAAACCATACCAACAACCCTGAAGTCCTTTTGGCCTTTAGAAAGTTTCCGAACTTGAGTAAAGAAAAGTACATCCGAACCCAATGGCGGAAAAAAACAATCTGAGGATGAAGAGGATGCCCATGCGCACTGTAGTTCGGGGGAGGAGCCACCTATCTCGTGATACTTCGAAGAATCTTCCAGGACAACAATGTGCAATCATCCGTCCCAACACTAGGCGGCGATCTATGCACAGATATGAATTCAGCAGCCCACATGCCTCGAACCTAGCTTTACTAGTGGACACCCCCGATACACAATGAGACAATCTCAAAAATCTTAGCCAAAAGGGTCAAAAAAAGGTCAGTCACAAAGTGCCTGGGCAATATATAGAAAGCTGGCGGTATATATAATGGACCAAACTGAGCTACTCTGTGTAGAGAGTCCAGGCAAATCCCAGTTGGCTGACAGAGGCACAAATGATCATCCAAATGCTCTCTTTTGTGGTAGTGCGGGCGAGAAGTTAGGCTTATCAGAGGGTAGTGCTAAGCATTTATTGCACAAACAAAGGCAATAAGAATGAGACACAAACAAATCCAACACCAATTTGTAAAAATTCTGACCGGATCGTGATTCCCCCAGGCGTACTGCATCACAGAACCACGGATTCTGGCCCTTATCATGGAGGCCGCACCTGTTGTAATATTGCGACTTTCCGCAAGTGCCAAACAGACACTTCTTTGTGATGAACACCTCGAGCTTACAAGACACTGCTACAGGAAGAATATTTCTCTTCGCCATCACATTAACCATGATCGCCCTGAAGAAGTTCATTGCTTAATGAACGAAACGCGTTTGCTGGAACTTTGCATTGTAGGATGACATTGAAAATAAAGGATTGAATTTGATACAACTAAAACAAGTGAACATATTTATTGAATTAACCACCCAGGTAGTGCACCACTCCCAATTCTGGTGTAGTTCTCTCTCTGCTTAGCAGCTGCCACCCAACAACGGGAGGTGCAGGAGTTGTAGGTGCACACCAACTTGAACTACCGTTGGACAAACTATATAGGGGATATAGCAAGGAAGTGCAGCTTTCCCGTTGCTCGCCTTCTTCCTTTCTTATCAGAGGGTAGCACTAAGCATTTATTGCACACACAAAGGCAGCAAGTGTGAGACACACAAACAAATCCAACACCAATTTATAAAAATAACACACAGATTCCAAGATAATCTAAATCAGGTAAGTACTTTTCAAGTTATAAATTTTTACAGTTTCAAAAGTTGACACTTCGAGGGATTCCAGGGACAGGGAGACTCACATCAAGAGTTGCCCAGCTGTCCTATTCGCCTCCCTTCTGCAGAACCAAAGACCAAGAGTGAGTTTCTGACCATCGGCACCAGACACCTCAAAGTGCCTCTGCACCCGCACCCCACAGCCCGAGTCTGAGGGGGGTGACTGTGCCCACGGGGTCCTGAGACCCACAAGAGCCAAGCCCATCCTTGGGTCTGGCCAGACTGAACTTCCAGTCGCTGCCTGCAGCCTCTTTCAGCAGGCCCCCTCCAACCACGAGAGACTCCAGCATTTAACCAGACGCCAAAAAACATCACCACCAGCACCAGAACCCAAGGAGAAGTGAATCACAAGGGTCTCTACGCGCCCGAGCATCTCAAGGGTCTAGCTGGACTGTTCTCACACTAAAGTGAAAAGGACACCTGACGCTGTAACACTCCTCTGCACCCGGACGCCCCAGAGCCTTTTGAGGTGACATGTTGGTGTGGCCTTGGACCATGACCTATACTCACCTTAAGTGCAGAAGAATAGTCCTGTAAGTCGCTGTTAAGTGCCCAATGCAGTACATGTTGTTCCCCCACAGGATAACCTTACCGCTCCCAAAAATTGCACTCTCAACTTTTGAAAACTGTAAAAAGTACTTATCTGAATCCGATGGTATCGAAATTCATATAAAAGTATTGTGTCTCACTGTCTCACTGTCTTTGTGTGTACAATCAATGCTTGACACTGCCCTCTGACATGCTTAACTGTTCGTCCATGTTACCACTAAAGAGCATTTGGGGTGCTATTTGTGACACTGTAAACCAGTTGGGATTTGCTTGGACTCTTTACACAGTGTACCTTATTTTGGTCCACTATATAACGAGCCAGCTTCCTACGGGGTAGCTCTTCTGACGTGGAATGTAAAGCACCAACACCAGGATGCTGAGGTGACACCTATACAGGCACCGCTCACGTCACTTCTGGCGCGAACGACGCCATGCCGAACCGAATGGCACCCCCTACTGGTGCACATAGGTACTACTCATGGAAAAAAATGATGGATCCAATCCGACCCCAAGGAATAATTTGAATGTAAAGGAATATGCAGCTAGATAGAATCTCTATCAGATAAGGCGTTACTGAATGTAAGTAACTTGTTCTTCAATTTACAAGCAATAAAAAAAAAGGCTACACAGAAACTAGACTCAAACTAGGATACGGACCTTATCAAAGGCTTCCTGCTCCGAAGAGGCAATCTTTAGACACTCGTCGATGAAGAGATTCAGATACCTTTGACGGATGTTTGTTGGTACTTTGGCTCCAAACTCTGTTGGAATTACTGGCCTTTTCAAGCTTGCACTCTGCCAAGAAAAATAAAGGAAAGCAGTGAATGATGAAGAACGTTAATTTATAAAATAAATCAACAATTTTATACTTTTGTATTGTCTTTTCCACCAACTCTAACCTCTGAAGTTACCAAGCAACAATGTGTGTTGAATGCCAAAACCAGAATATGGAGGGAGCCATAAGCCAAATAGTTGGTAGTTTACCTGCAATGAAGGAGCATGTGCTACTCGTTTCTGCAGAGATGTAGTGGTCGTCTTGGAAGTCATCCCTGACGAGGTGCGAGCCTTCAGTGCAGCACTGCTAGATCCATTCACTGATTTACCACTGCTAGCAGCAAAGGGTTTTTGAACTTCTACAAAAAGAGGAATTCAAAGAAAATTGCTCAGTTTTGAAAGCAGTTTCTTTCTTGTATTTAAACTTGTACTTGCAGACAATTAAGCACAATGGATGAAAGATAACACAGGAAAAGAGTATGACCTTAGTTTGTCCAAAGACTTTCACTAACTTAAATTAAGGTTTTGGCATTCACACATACAGTTTAAGAAAACGTGGAATGAATTTGGTACTAATAATCGGGCTCTGAAATGCAAATGCAGTGCTGCAGTAAGACATCCTGACTACTGACTTTTATCCCTGCCTGCAAAACTGAAGGACTTGCTGAGTTAACTATAGAGGTGAGTCTATGGACCCAAGATAATAAACCACCTTGCTATGTAGAAAGCTTATTACGTGCTACGGTTTTTCTGCTTGTCACGCTTAGAGAGACAATTTTAGTCCAGGCATGTTAAAGGATAGGATTGTTTTACACTGAATCAATAGTCAGAATGTATTCTCTGCAGTATAATTTCCAGGTTACTAGTATAGTGAGTGAGTAGAACTAAATGGTGAAATGTACATTTGCATTCTTTCAGGCTTGGCTTCGAGCATTCCCACCACATGCAGAAAGAAAGAGACCTGCCTAACAATACGGTTTTTAAGTCTGCTTTGAATTTGATGAAAGATGCCCCAGTATCAGGTTTCTGGGTGAATGCTTGAAAGTGCTATTCCCAGACTGAATATCTGTGAGCTCCCACCAGAATCCTTGTTTTTAGGCCACAGTACTCTGAGGAGACCATGTGCAGTGGGGCTACACTGTAAACGCAGTGATGCAAGGTGCACTGATAGGCACTGGGTTGAGTCCTTAACGGCTAGTGAATGCATGCTCCTTCTGCTGTTGTGATATGCCCATCATTTTTTCAGCCATAATGGGAGCTATACCACAACAAGGAGATGTTCAGCTATCAAATCATTAACACCAGACAAGAGCATATTTGAACCTGGTACTCATTAATGCATCCAACAAAGGAAGTCTTCATTAGAGGGATATAAAATTATTTATCCTTTTCTATGAGAATAAATCCCTGCTTGGCACCATATTAACTTCTTGATCTATGGAGAGGGGTGTATCCAGAATTAGTCCTACATTTTTTTACATAAGTGACCCAAAATACTAATTGACCAAATGTGGAAGGGAGGGAGCCAATGATGCTTCAACACATTTGGGGTTCCTAGTAGCATGATTTTAGTCAAGTCACTATTTAGCTGAGGACCGCTTTCCTGCATATAGTTCTAAATGTTTCCTAAGCAAGTATAATCGCTTAATTACTCATCTGATTAATCTGAATCAATCATAATCTGTCTGACATAACTACAGTAAACACATGGCTCACCAGCCCTCAATACACGTAAATCAGCAATCCAAGCAGTGGGGGGAATACTTTCAGACCACAACACAAGCAGAAAGCACTATAAAAAGTCAAACACTGTAAGCTGCAGCTCTGAAACGGTCTGCTCCCCTAACAAAGTCCCCATAATATTATATTACATACAGGCCTTTCATACTTCCAAGCTTTTGCATACCTACCAATGACTCTGCCACCAACTAGTATCCTCGCCAAGAGAGTCACCTTAGTGCTGCCATACTCTTAACCTTCAGGCTCTATCCTCTCTAAAAACATGGCAGTGCAAGAAACTCGCCAGTCTTCTCTTAGGAGCCCCTCCAACCCAGCTCCCTTTGTGGAGAATAGATTCCATTAAGACTATTAGTTCTCAGTGATCAACCTTGAATCTAATGGTTTCCTACAAGAGTAAATGTAGTCATGGCACTGACATTAGTGGCCATTAATGGCTGTAACTGCTACATCACACAGTGCACAGTTCCTTTAAAGCCCAGTGTATGGGGGTCACAGCTCCCAGCCATTTGGGCTCTATACAGGCTTCATGTACAGGATAGAACCTAAAGTTAGTTTCTTTGTACAGCGTCTCAATCACTCTAAAGGAAACCGTCTTTATGAAGAACCCAATCACTAGAGGGATACGCACAGCTTTTGAATCTACAACAACAAAACTAAAAGAAACACACATAAGGCTCGGAAAAAAAAACTGTAGCTCACTTTTGTTGGATTACAATGGGGACAATGGTTTTGGCTCATTCGATTTACTGTTTACATTAGGTAGGGCCTCTTTTTACATTACACAATTCCCTCTCAGCTACTGTGGGAAGAAATAGCTTGTCTATCGTCCATAGGATGGTACACCCCTCAACCCACCCCATACCACCTCGGAATTCCTGCAGTATGCAATCCCTCGTTTCACTGGGTCCCATTTCTACTTCCAGAAAATGCCTTCAGCAACTTAACACCAATTGTTTCAACTGAACCTGCTCCCCTCCCTCAAAAGTCATCACTCTGCAGAAGAGTGCCTCTAAAATTGGGCATTAACAACTACAATTGGGAAAGATAAAATAGTCCCTGCCACAGATTGCTTTGCAGTCTCACATCAGGGAATCTACAGATTATTTACAGTCTGTTTTTTTTATTTGGCTGTGTGTGGTTGGTCCTTTTTGCTACTTTTTTGAAAATCTTTGCTAAATAAGACGATTATTGTTTACCCTTGCAGAGGAGACAATCGACCCATTCGTGGTAGGCTAGAGGCCCTACCAATGAAACGAAATGTGAGCGGAGAGTGAAATCAGCATTAGCAAAAACAATAGATCTAGTGTTGTCTGCCAAGCTTTTGGATTTTTCATTATTTGTTTATCATTGTTTTTGTAAAGCTTTACTTTTGGGGAAGTTGTTGTTCCAAGCTAAAATAAAAAAAAATGAGGAGAAAGGAAAAAAATGTAAAAATAAAAATGTTTTATAGGTATGGTACACTGCATAATAGTCCCGACCACAGAGAGAAATACTTTGTGTCTGATGGTGTCCTTGTGAAAGGACAGAATGCTCTCTCTGTCAATGAAGTTAACCAATGGCTGAAGTGAGCTGAACTATCGGAATAAAATGTAAATGACCATAATAAACAAGTGGATAAAGAGGACTGGCTAAAATCCCCTATAACTATATAACATTTTGGCAAAAGGTCTTTGCTAAAACGAAACCTAAAAATGTGGATAATTAAAAAAACACTTGAATAATTTATCTCCACCAAAGACGTGGTTAGAGGAGTGGGGGCACAAAAAAACACAACCACTAGATGGCAGGACAGATCACAGCATTAGAATCCAGAAAAAAAGTCATGCTGCAAAAATGAAAGACTTCTAAAACAATGAAAGTGATTTGAAATGACGAACAGCTGTTTGCAGAGTTAAAACAATCAATACAAAACGGTTTTACAAACACTAGATCGACAGAACCCAAAATAAAAGTTTAAAGACGATGTCACACCTGCAAATCTGTCACATCTAGTGTGAAAATAACATAATTTGGCTCAGACAGTACCAAATCCTTCATGAAAAGATCGAGTTCATATACTTGATACTTAAGCCTCTGTTGGTGTCAGCTCTGGATGAATTAATATACCCCCATGCAATATCATAAAAATCTAGCATTACCAACACCTGCAGTTAAAACATTTTACATACCCTCCAAATGGTTTGATTTTGATGTGGATGCTGGTGTTCCAATTTGTCCATGAGCAATTCTCTTCTTCTCCCCAGAAAATGGCAGAGAGTTTTTTTTAACCACTGAGGTCACCTGCATCTCCTGCTGCTTGCTAGCCTTCTGATGGGCAACAAGCAGTGCCGCCTGCTGCTGAGCTTGCCGCATCCTCTGATAACAAACTTCTTGGGCAGTCGGGCGGCGATACGGTCGGATCACAGGTTTGCTAGGCGAGTCTGCCTATGTCAACAGGAAGAATAATCTGTCAACTTCATTACTGCTAATATTTTGCTACAGAAATGTAACTGACGTCATGCCAATGTGTTCCATTAACAAATGCTACTAAAGAAACAAAACAATTAATTGTATTGAGATGACTGGAGTGCCAAAAAGTTTCTCTCCACTGGTTAATCAAGTGGCAATTACCAGTGACAAGAGGTTTTGCAACCTGATTTTCAAGCTTTGCTTTATCCAGGCATGCAGAGAGCTCATTAATCGATTAAAATGTTGCTGACTTAATATAATGTATAATCAGAACTCCTCCCTACCCACCAGACGCCAACATAGTCTTACAAGTAGGCACAATCTTTGTTTCTTTTACAAACCACCATACAAGATCAACTACACATTCACAGCATTTCAGCTCATCAAGTCCAGAAGGTGCACTTGAATTTACAACAGGTATGAAGCAGCATAAATAGTAAATTATCCGAGATTAAGTCCTAAACCTTAGGCTCTCGCCTATTTGCACCTTCGGAGTAAAGTCCCATCTAGTAACAGCACCAGAAACAACTCCTCATAGCTATAAAAATCAAGAGATACAGTACTGGGTATAGATAATCGTTTCTCTCTACACCGAATAAACCCTTTAAGCATGCCCGGCATCATGGTGAAGTATCAAGATTTGATGCCTACATAATGCATTAGAAGTGCCAATGTAGCTGGCACTTGTGAAGTGGGACGAATAGGAAGTATTTTACCTTGATATGGTGGTCTTTGAATTATTATCTCCGACTCAAAGCCACTTTCTCTAATGAAAAGCTAGTAAAAAAAAGACAGATACCTGGTCTTGGCCAAGAAGGATCAACGTGTCCGACATCATGGTTGTGAAACACACTATACCTAAATAATGGAAAGGCTTCGGTAAAGAGCGCTGGAGCTAAAACCTTTCAAAAAAATTCAGTCAAAACAGGTGGGACAAGGAGGGATGTGTCCCAAGTATCACATATTACAGATAGAAGCGGTATAGCTCAGAGGCACTAAGGACTATCAGCTTTTATGGCCTTGCTTTATAAATATTAAAGTAAGTACAATTGATAAAGCCACTGCTTGTCTCCAAGGGATGGATCGCCAATTGACTTGAAGGCCGGTGAACTATATAGACCGGGCAATCCAAGAATGAAATAATTGCAACAGTAAACAGCATTCAATATTCTGCTGGGATTTAATGAGGAAATCAGTGATTATACCACGGACCGCTAAATTAGGATATCCTTCCATTTGAAGCCTTGCCATGATTTTTTTTTAGTCGGTTTCATTATATTTTTACATTTACACAAATCTCCAAGCATCCTCCAGTCAATTACACTTGCCGGAGAATAAACTGATTTTTGTGATTCTTCATATGCATCCCACAACACGGAGCAAACTCCTTGAATACATTAGTTATTTGCGTTAGCCAGGGATCAACATTTGCATTGGGAAATATTTTAGTATAATGCTCAGGAGGTTGGAGCAAAGACTAACTCAATTGTAGTATTGCACTCAGAAACTGCAATGTGCTTTACTTTCTTTCTTTGAAAAGTAGGACTGCTTTCCTATTACGTACAAATATCTAAAGCTGTACAAAAAATCAGCGCCTTCCGCCATTAGTACAACCATTCCTTAAGCACTTTTTGATGAATTCTAAATTTTAAAGAAGGGTCAGGGATTTGGGAATAAATATTGTTCATCATTTTTAAATTTGCAAATTTTGCAATTAAGTTTTGTAACAATTTTTAGGTAACAAGTAGAGACTTGCCTAGAAGGTTCACATTGCCAGTGCAATTGCAACTTGGGACAATGCCTTCCATGATATGAAATTTTACACACAAGAAGCCAAAGCATCAAAGGGCTCATACTACAGATGTACTTGTATAATGTTGAGTTCCTTGGGCCGATTCGCTAAAGCAAACTAACTCGGGGATTGCCTCCAGGGCAGTGTAAAATGTTTTCCAAGTCTATTAAAAAAAATAATGTTCTGGGGTGGTTTCTCCCTTACCTCAAGTTTGTGTGTACTAATACAAAAAAAAATATTTTGGGTCAGCCTTTCATCTCATACATCTATCTATTACTCTGGTGGTGGTTTCCCTGCAGTGATCTGGACATCAAGATCTTAAGAGGAGAGGCCTACTTGGGCGAAGGCAAGTTCTTAAGAAACCAGTTGCTCAAGCTGAGCGTTTGCAGCGACACATTAATATTTGCCTACCTTTGGGCATAAATTCATACCGAACAGCACGCTGACGAGGTAGATAAATATAGAGTGCAACAGCTACACAAATAGAGTGTCGTGCTGCTAGGACTGCTAGACAGAACACGGACGCAAAAAAATAGCCATGTTTTTAAGCTCTTGCAAATTCAGAGGCAGTTGGATCCTAATCGGAAGGTAGAAATGCAAGGTGTTTCAATATTTGAGAGCCAGATAGAAAACGGCTGTCCTCAAAATGGGAACGAAAAACTCAAAGGACTGTTGCCTGAGGGGTTTTAGCAGAGAGGAGCATGTCCCAAGTACTGTATTAGGCAAATCCAGACTGAACAAAACCCTGGTCTTCGTTTTACAAAGATCTATGAAAGATGTATGTTGTAGGAAGCTGGCTCTGTATATGCTATACCAAAGTAAGGTGGATCCCCAAAACGCTTACAGACATAAAAGTAGATAATGCCTTACTCTCTATTTGTGGTAGTGTGAGCGAGTAGTAAAGCTATATCAGAAGGTAGTGTTCAGCATTTATAGTACACACTCAAGCAAGAAATGATGTCACACACTCAAAGACTGAACTCCGATCCACTGTTTTGTATAAAAATAATTCTTATATTTCTTAGTTGTATTTTTATTTATAGAACCAAGCAGGACTTCGTACAGGTAAATATGCTGGTATTCTCCAAGACGGATTGTTAAAGACTAAGCTGGATCAATAAGGACTTTTCTTATAGGTCTGTTAAAATTAGCAAATTACTTTTGATTACTTTTCAGGATTACCGTTTCTACTCGGTGTGTTATGCCTAGATATCACACTGGGACATTTCCTGGATACAAAGTAAGTAAAACGGGGTCTCAAAACACAGTTTCTTAGATTTTCATACACTTTACAATTCCGCACATGAAACTTTTTCCACAGAAAAATAGTCAATGCAGTCCTGTGGGAGAAAATCAGGTTTTCGGTTTAAAGGTGAGTAATCTGTCTTGGGAGTTGAGTTTATGGGTTTAGAACCATGGTTCCCCCAGGGTCAAGGATGCACTCAAAGAGCAACCTAAGTGGGACTAGGGCAGCTGGGTGCAGAGCGATTTAGCCCAATGTTATCCAATGGGTGGTAGGGGGCCTCTGGTTGGTGGCTGCTCACAGGCACACCACTTGAAGGAGAGCAAAGCTCCTAGGGTTTAGCTTAGGGCAAGGGGGGTATCTAAGCAGCACACAAGGTGTACCCACACCAGCACAGGGGGGCCAAGTGCTGGATCGCCGTCGGGAGCCCTGTTGGTTTCAATGGGGCAGCTACAGTCAGAACAAACAGTGCAGGCTCGGGCAAAAAGATCTGCAACCACTGGTTGGAGAGGTAAGTTGGGATGTCGAGCTATGCCGGGTCACCATCAGTTGGGCCACCAAAATCGGTGGGGCATTGGTTGCAGGGGTGTCTTTTGGCATCAGGTTTTCGTTACCAGCTCTGGCCACAGTCGGGGGGATGCTCCAGATAGGGGCTGCAGGCATCGTCAGGACCCTTGAGGTAAGTCAGGAATCCACAGATCTCAGGTCAGTATCACTAGGGAGACATCCTTGTGGTGTTGGGCCAATGAACTCGGGTCATGGGCGTCGGGTGCAGAGTGGTGCAGACTCACGGATTTCGCCCGAGCCAGAGTTTGTTGATGAGCAAATCCGGTACTCAGGGATGGCATAGTCATGGTAGGGAAGGCAGTGCAGATCCTCCAGGTTCTGGGGAGCTGCTGGACACATCGAGGTTTTGCTGGAGGTCGGGACAGGTCCAGTAGAGCTAGGGACAAGTCAGTTGGTGCCCTCCTTCTTTCAGCACGGCTCTTCAGTCCTTTTCTTCTTGCTTGTCTGAGGCAAGGTTCGGCGTTGCCACTAAATACTAAATTTAGGGGCGTTTCAGGTAGGTACAGGTTAGGACGAATGGGTCCCTTCCTTGTAGTGATTACACACCCTATTATGCCACCTTCTAGTGGGAGTCGTGCATAAGCCTCACTCTGGTTGCCCCCACCCCCATTTTCAAGATGGTGGGGACAGTTGTGCTTCTCCTCGCCTCCCCCACCTGATGGGGTGGGTTTGGCAAAGGTGGGCACACCTCTCATCCTATCTTGGTTTTCCCGCCGATTCTCCTGCTCAAAGAGGGGGTCCGTTGCTGGGAGCAGCAAATGAGCGAAGACGCTTCATTTCACCCGCCGATCGCGCCACATTCATCATCCTTGAAGCTGCCTTCTAACCACTACGATGTACCAGATGTTACGTGGCTCAGCTTAAAATATCTCACAAAACCTAGCGGTGGCCTCACTACGAGTCAAGGATCTGCACTCCTTGCACTATCCTTCTTTCAGAAGACGCACGTGGCACAGGTTAAAATATCTGTGACATCTAGCGCCGGCTACATCACGAATCAAGGATCGGAATTCTTTTGCAATACTATCCTCCAGAAGATATTAGAAGATTTTAGCTCAACATATTACATGACTACCAGTGGCTGCCTTAACACTAATTTATGACTTAGACTCTCTGCAGCAACAACTCTATCAAGCAACGGGCCTGATACTCAAACTACGTAGAACATTATTACAACCGGGAGAATAGTCTATGCCCTTTCTCCTGGTCTACCTCCACTGATATGCACCCTGTCAGTTCAGTGCAATATGACGGTGACCTGATGAAGGCGATAACGCCGCAACGCGCGTAGTCTTTCTACCGCCATTGCCTCCATCAACTGTCTCGGTTCCTATTGTTCTGTGTTTTATGAACTGTCTTCCAAAGTATACAATTCTGAGAAATATACTAAAAATAGGAGAAAAAAATCGTTGACAAGTGAAGTTAATAATAAAGACTTTTATAAAGATACTCAATCTATGTGGAATCCATATCCTTTATGTATAACTAACTGCATATGGAATAATAGAACTATCCATAGGATGACCTGTTCTGAGTTCTTCTTGACAATTTTATGACCAAGTAAGCTATACAATTTTCCATATTGAGCAGCAAATGGCTGGGCCAGCTCACAAAGGTGGTTTGCCTTTGAAGCTGCCCCTTCGTGGACCATGCCCATCCTGGGGGAGGAGGTTTGGCAACTCTTCCCTGGTTGTGCTTGGTTTCAGGACCTGACAGCAGGAGGCTCTCGACCCAGGGGTCCAGAAACAAGTCTGGGGGTGGCAGCTGGCGAGCAGCAAGTCAGCCAGGACCATAGAGTTAGTGCGTTTTTTAGGGAGCGTCTCTAGGATGCACTCCGAGTGCATTTGGAATTAAATCCCACACCGGCATCAGTGTGGGTTTAATCCGCTGAGAAGTTTGATATCAAACTTCCCAGATTTCGGTAAAGCCATTATGGTGATGTAGAGTTTGTGATGGCAAATTCCTAGACCATATACTCTTTATGGCTTTACTGCACTTACGAGGTCTAAGAATGGACTTGGACACCGTCAGGGTACAGGGCTCATGCACCTGTACCCTCACCAGTGATATAGTGCACCCAGCTAGAAGGGTGGCTTACCTATGCCCTGGCATTGGGTTGTAGGCATGGCACACAGAGAGTGAGTGAGTATTTTTTTTTTAGGGACAGGGCCTCTAAGGGTGGCACAATATGTGCTTGGAGGCCTTTCCTGGTCACAGTGCCATTGGTACCCATGGTACCTTTTACAAGGGACTTGCATGTGGCCAGAAAGTTGCCAATTGGGTTTGCAACAGCGCAGTTTTAGGGAAGAACATAGGCCCTGGGTATCTGGTTGGCTGGAACCCAGGGCAAATTAGTCAAGGAGCATCAACAACAGGTAAAGAGGGGAGGGGGTGCGGGGGGGGCAACCATGCAAAAAGGGGCACTTTCCTACTTATGCTGCTTGACTTAACTCTGAAAAAAGAGCACAACGTCCATAACGCTAACGCAAACACAAGGAGATGATGGACGGAGCGCAAATCTTTGCAGACACTCACCCCCAGATCGAGGTTGAATCCATCATCATTCTTTAGCTCACTTTGTCACCCCAGTTCAGACCCAGCCATATGCAAATCAGTCTTGACCCTGTTCCTCATGGGAACAGTCCAGCCGCACTGCCAAGCCAGGCCTTCCCTGGACCAGATACAATCATCCTGGGACCGGTTTTGGGGTAACACCCCTCATCAGCCAGGCTAGCTTGGATCCAGTGGTAACGTGAGCAAGTCCCGTGCTCTCCATGCAGAGGCAAGCTAGCCTGGCTGATGTGGGGTGATACCCCAAAACTGGTCCTAGGATGCTGGTTTCCAGTCCATGGAGGACCTGGCCTGGCAGTTCAGCTGGACTGTTCCCATGGTGAACAGGGGTAAGACTGATTGGCATATGGCTGGATCCGAACCGGAATGGCATAGGGAGCAAAATAACTTTGGATTTAGACCCAGATTTCTGTACTGTGATGAATGTAGGACATTGTTCAGCATTCTGTCCATCAATTGTTCTTTTTGCACAACACCCATAACCACAGTTTCATGTTGAAGCCAAAGGAAAATTATGGTTGGGTCAGTGCCTCTATATATTTTGAAAGCTGGGTAAATACTACTTGTCTAAATATTTTACCTAGGAGACATCCATTGGATATAGGCCTGTTATCTGCTGAGTTGGATAGGTCCAAGTTCCTGCTTTTTGTGGAATGGTCTTATTTTAAAGTAGACCGCACTTAGACTGGAGAGGTTAATGAAAGGGCTGGGGGAAGCATAACAAGATCAGGGTGTTCTATGAAAAGAGGTTAATCTAGCATAACAGAGCAGAAAAAAAGTGAGTATGGTAGCAAGTCTACAGTATGGCAACTCATTAAAAATTAAAACCATTCTAGTTCCATATTACAGAGAGCTAGCAACCTGAGAGAAAAGGAGATGTGTATGTTTTCATATGATTCTATAACAAACGATATCAAGAAACACTATTAACAGAGACATTGTGCATTCACCTTTTTTTGCATAATTTCAATGCATACACTTGCGTGAGTAACACTGACTCACCTGGGGGCTCCCATCAACATTAGGGAAATAGTGCAAGCCATTACATCATTATATGGGAAACTCAGTGCCGCATGGTTTTAACCCCTTCGCTGCGGCGGCTATTCCGCCGCAGCGCTAAAGGGGCGGGGCGGCCGCGCGGCCGCCGCATGCTGGTGACAGAACCGCTCCGTCACCAGCTACAGTTGAGCTGTGCTGGTGACGGAGCGGTTCCGTCATGACCCGCCCCTGCTCTTTAGAAGGCCCGCGCAGGCGCGAAATCAGCGCCGCGCAGGCGCGGCGGCCGGGCCATGACGGAACCGCTCCGTCATCAGCACAGCTCAACTGTAGCTGATGACGGAGCGATTCCGTCATCAGCATGGAAGGGGTTAAAAAGTAATTCTATAAGAATTTCAACAAGCAATTGCAACGCAATAGGTCTCACATTGCTAATAGTTTGAGGTACTGGAGTTGCAAATAATAATGCAACTCCAATAGCTCATACTTTCAATAATTTGAGGCCTAGTGCATTGCAAATGCTTGTGTAGTGAGCCAGGTACCAGAATTGTATGTCTCAGTGCAGTACCACAAGATGCTCCTAGTGAACAAGGCACTAGACCTGCATGTCTCGGTGCAGTACCGCAAGCTGCTCGTAGAGGTCCCTAGTGAGCAAGGCACCAGCACTGCAAGCTGGTCCTAGAGGTCCCTAGTGAGCAAGGAGCCAGCACTACATGTCTATAAAGTTGGAGTTATTGGCATTATAAATGGCAATGATTGTTTTACCTAGCCATGCAGAAGGATTCAGCGACATACATGGCTAAAAGGGGACCGCTTGTGGTCACATATGGTACTGCCTCCCTGCAGAAAATATAGTAAATCCACCCTACCCATAAAGCATTGCATGCAAGACAGTACTAAGAGGACATTCAAATAGCTATGTCCATATATATAATTAGTAGCTTAGAAATTTGACAAACTAATTATTACATTAATTTCGGATAAGGTTGTACTCTGTGTGGAGATGAGGAAAAGAAATGTATAGACAGTCTCATATAGATGTGAGATGTTCTAGTGAGTGAAGTAACCACTGCCAGCCTAGCTTAGGACCAAGTGTGTGTCTTGCCTGAAGACTTAAGAAAATAGTACCTTGAAGGCTGTAATTTAAACATAGGGAGTAACAACAAACCAGCATACAAAAGGCTACAGCTCGGCCAGAACACCGCAGCTCGTACGCCGTTTGCCCTCCCCAAACATTGCCTAGTCACCGGCCTTCTGCACTGACTGCACTGGCTGCCCATAGAGCAGAGAATCTAATTCAAGGCCCTTTGCATCATTCACAAGATTCACTCTAGCACTGACCAGGCGATCTTTAGCGATCTTTGCCTCCCTTACATCCCGATGAGTGCTCTACGCTCAGCTGATCTCCATGTGGCGCGGGTCTCCCGGTTTCGTAGAGCCTGAGGGCGCTCATTTAAGGTGATCGCGCCAGCCCATTGGATTTCTTTGCCTCTCTCCACCAGAAGTACCTCCAACAACCTAGACTTCAGAAGAGAGGCGAAGACCTGACTCTTTCGCTGGCCGTTCCTCCCCTACATTCACCCACCTCACCTTGCTGTCAGCACAGGGACGTCCCATTGCCAGGGAAGCCATGCGCTTTACAAATATAACATAACATACGTAACAGGGGGGTGTCCTCATGGGAGGTTACAAGAAGAATCTGAAAGAAACAGGTTAGTATTAGATTCCTTACCTTAGAATATCCCCAGGCGTCAGACTGGATCCGGACACTTTTGCGTAGCAGTACCCTTGCGCTTGGGTAGGTGTCGTCTGCTGCTACGTGTCCGTCGTCCGCGTCGGGATGACATCGCCGGAGTACTTAGACGCCGCCATCGTGCTCTGACGTCAGTTCTTTATTCTGCGTCAGCAAGCGCCGATCCGGAAAAAGTGGTACCCTTTAGTAATTTTTTGACTAAACTTTTTCAATCCTTTTGATCTGTTTTTCGAGTCGAACGACTCAGACGGTGCCGGTAGGGATGCCCGGGTTCAAACCCTGTGTCGACTGCAACCAACTGATGTCAGTTACCGACCCCCATCGCCGGTGCCTGCATTGCCAGGGGAACACCACGATGACAAGTCGTGCCCCGACTGCCGGGCCTTGACATCAAAGGCTAGGCGGGAGCGGTCCCGCAAGCGCCTCGAATTCCGGCAGTTGGCCCCGCTCCGTTAGAGGTCCCGGTCCAGAAGGAGGTCGAGGGACCAGTCACGGGACCAGAGTCATCATAGCTCCGGGAGTCGACACCACTCCTCGGGCTCCAAGTCCTCAGGCAATAGGCACAAGAAGTCGAAGAGGCGACATCGCTTTTCTGACTCCCCCCAGACACTCATGCGACGCGGTCAGGGTTTCGGGCGACTCCGCCGCAGCCTGCTCCATACCCGCCGGTCCCTGGGCAGAACGCAACGCCGGAGATCGACACCTTCCTACCGGCCATGAGGTTGCTCACTCCTCCGCCTGGTTCCGCGGCGCCTTCGGGCCAAGCGGCCCCGACTGGGAGCCCAAGCGGGCAGGGTGCTTCGGCCCCTGCGCCGACGGTCCCGATGCCGCAGGGCCCCGCTGGATCCGGTTCCGGGTCGTCGCCGGTCGACGTTACGACCTCGCCGTCGCCGGACCCTAGGGTGTCGCCCCAGGACGTCGTTGTCCCCGGTCCTCCCCTCGATCCGTGTCCGGTGCCGGAGCGGCGCCGCTCGACGCCGCATTCGACGCCGATGGGAGCTTTTACTTCTATGACCCAGCCCCATCCTTTGATCCAGAGTGTCAGGAGATGGGTGGCGAAGCGGATTGGGAGGGGTCTGAGGATCCTCCGCCACGTGAGTGCCAGTCTTATCAGGACTGGGCAGGTGAGCTAGGGGAAGCCAGTGGTCTGGACACTTCGCCAGACACTGGTTTTGTCTCCCCTCCTACCGTGGCTATGGAGGACGGGGCTGCCTATAGTGTGGTTGACGCTGCCTTGGCTCTTGAGCTCCCCGTCCCGGCCTTGAGGACTAACCTCCTCACTGAGGTCCGTAAATCGCAGGCAAGCTCTTCGGAACCTCTGTTGCCGTTTAATGAGGCCTTGTCTGACGTTCCAAACAATCAATTGGGGAAGTGTAGAGGAGATGATAGAATCACCCTCCTGAACTAGACTTGTAAACAATAGGATTCTATCAATGTGAGTGGTGACTAATTTGATTTGATTTTGTATATTCTCTAAACTCGTGGATACACTGCAATTTGAAAATCAGGCCTCTCTGCGAGTGGCAGAATGAGGGCACTGTGTGTTTTTAAAATACCCCTCACACACTATGAATCCTATAGTGTCATTCTCCCATCATTGGGGTCTTCCCGTCCCTCTACGGGGCGGGGCATGCTTCGAGCTACGAGTGACGCGGGAGCACTTATTTTTTTTACAATAGGCTATGTGATGTGATGAGGATAGTGATATGTGTTAGGGAGTGTAGGGACCTATTTATGTGAATGGTAGTGTAAAAAAAGGGTAAAAATTCCCTGGCTAGTCGAAAAATTTACTTTAATGGCTTCGCAAGCTGGGAACATTAAAAAGGGGGTTAGTAAGTAGAATTACAAGTGTGGTCTACTTTGTCGACATGACCTGTTTCATAGGCAGACCCCCTCCTGCCTACTTATCAGGACCTCTGTTGATCCCTACAAAAAACTCAATTCTAAACTAAATGTTAAATGCCTATGGTCCTAAAACTTAACAGCAAAAATCGGCTGCTAGGTTTAGCCTCGGGCCTGAGTAGGCCCTTAGTGAGGCATTATCATGAAAAATGACCTAATATGGTCTATTTGAAGCGTGGTGATAGGGCCTCATGAGCCTGCGTCTTAGGGTGATTAGTTGACTGGTTAGTGACCGCATGCCCAATCTGGCTTTATTCCATACCCTTCAGCAGCTCTGTGGATGTGGTGGGGTAGTGGACCCTATGCCAGGAGGCTCTGCGCCTCTGGCAGTGGCTGGAACATCAGGGCGTGACCCTGGTGGTTCAACACCTGGCAGGTTCCCTCGCTCGCTCGGAGACGCTTTTCGTCGCGAATGGCGCTGCGGTCTGTTGTACGCCTTTCTGCCTATACCACTTCTGCCCAGAGTCCTGAAGATCAGGCACGACCGGGCCAAGTCATCCTTGTGGCTCTGGACTGGGCACGAAGATACTGGTATCCCGAGCTACTCAGCATGTCTGTCGATCCCCCGATTCGTCTGCCACTTCAGAAGGACCTTCTGTCGCAGCAGCAGGGGACGGTCCTCCACCCGAACCTGTCCAGTCTCCACTTAGATGCATGGAGATTGAGCAGCGGCAGTTGAGGCCATTTGACTTGACTCCTGAAGTCTGTAATGTGAATCTGGCAGCCAGGCGTCCCTCCACAAAATCGGTATACGCATGCAGGTGGAACAAATTTGTGGCATGGTGCACAGCAAGGGCTGTGAATCCCCTTTCTGCCTCTCTTTCCGAGGTTCTCCTCTTTCTTCCTACTCTTGCCCAGTAGGGCTCTGCTCTGGACACTCTGATGGGCTACCTCTCTGCCATTTCCACCTTTTTAAGGCTCCCTGATCAGCCCTCTTTGTTCAAGTCCCCAGTTGTAATCACTCATATGTTCCCTCCTGTTCCTTTCATGATGCCTCAGTGGGACTTGAACCTTGTTCTGACATATCTGATGTGCGCTCCCTTCGAGCCACTTCATAACTGTCCTCTTTGTCTCCTTACTCTGAAGACTGCATTCCTGGTTGCCATCAACTCTGCCAGGAGAGTGAGTGAGCTCCAGGCTCTTTCCTCTAAACCTCCTTTCCTTTCTGTCCACCTGTACAAAGTTGTGTTTCGGACGGGACCCTCTTTCCTGCCCAAGGTAGTCACAGCCTTCCACATCGGGCAGTCCATCACCTTGCCCACCTTCTTTCCGCCCCCCCATCCCTCAAAAGAGGAAGAGAGGCTCCACCGTCTGGACCCAAAACGTGCGCTATCATTCTATCTGGATCGCACACGCCAGTTCTGGGTGGATGACCAACTCTTTGTTGGTTACGTGGGCGCTAAGAAGGGTCGGGCGGTGCAGAAGCGGACCATCTCTCAGTGGGTCGTGTTGTGCATCAAGGTATGCTACTCTTTGGCTAAAAAGGAACCGCCTGTTGGGCTGAGGGCCCACTCCACTCGAGCCACGGCGACTACTACTGCCCTGGGCTGAGGAGTCCCCTTCCCGGACATTTGTAAGGCAGCTACGTGGGCTTCGCTACACACGTTCGCAAGACACTACTGCCTGGACAGCCTAGTCCGGAGAGATGGCTTCTTTGGCCGTTCCGTTCTCCAGGACTTTCTGGTGTGATCATTGGTTCGCAGACCCACCACCGGGGTTGGTATTGCTGGGATATCTATTCTAAGGTAAGCAATCTAATACTAACCTATTTCTTTCAGATGCACAAGTTACTTACCTTCGGTAACGATATATTTGTAAGAAACAGTAGTTAGTATTAGCTTCCTTACAGCCCCACCCATCCTCCTCGTTCTGCGAACCGATATCTAGGGTTCAGGTCCTCCTTTTTCAGGGCCCTGGTTTCATGGGACCAGTAAAGCTGTGTATAAGAACTGACATCAGCGCATGAGGGCGGCGAAGTACTCTGGCGACGTCAATCCGGCGCCAACGACGGACACGGAGGCGCAGACGACACCTACCGACGCGCAAGGGAACTGCTACGCAAAGGTTTCCGGATCCAGACGGACGCCTGGGAATATTCTAAGGTAAGTAATCTAATACTAACTACTGTTTCTTACAGATATATTGTTACCGAAGGTAAGTAACTTGTTCGACAAGGTGGTACTAAGGAGGGACTACTAAGCCTATTGACCAATGAAAAGGAACAATTGACAAAGAACAGGGACAAAAGCCAATTAAAAAGATGGGCGGAAAGTGGGCGGAGCTTTATGCCCATATTCTGAATACTGCCACGCAAACAAATGATGGATGGAATGCTGAATAAATCATACATTCACCCCCCAGTGAAGAGATTTGGGTTAAATCCATCTTTCGTGAGCAAAAAAACGATAGGCCCAGATCTCTGTACTGGGGTGAATGTATGACATTGTTCTGCATTCTGTCCATCAATTGTTCCTTTCTTCTTTTTGCACATATCCTGAATACAGCATGTCTCGAAAAGACAACACAAGCGCTGCCTAGGCGAGACCTTAAAATGATCCGATACCTTTCTTACTGAATCAGTTTCAACAAATGTACCATGTTGGTGTCCAGGAACCTTTCAGAAAGAGGACCTGGGTAATTATCTTAAACCTGAATCAATACATGCAACGTGGTCTCTACATTCCCAAAACAAATAAACACAGACTACAAAAAATAAGTGAATTGTTTCTGTTGGATATAAACAGTAGTAGGAAAAGGCAAGACTGGGTTCATTCTGGAAAGAACTCCATTGGCACAACTCATTTTACCCCTAGAAAAAAAGATCCTATCTGTAGTAAGGAAAATGTGCCTACTTACCTTGTTAGAGGCCAAAAAGGCATGAGGAGGCGAGCTGAATTTCATTCGGCCTTGCGTTAACTGCAGTAGTCTAAACTATAGATGCTCATTGGTTACGTTAGTCAAAAATTGGAAAGGCTGGTGGTCAGATAACTATTTGCAATGGTTAAACACTTCATTTGGTGTTCTAATCACAGGGAAATGCCATGTCGTCTTGTGAAAAGAGTGAAAAGTATTTTGAAACCACCATGTAGTCAGAGTTTCCACATTCCAAGATTTGCATTTTAAACCTTCCAACTATGCAACACAAAGTACAGCAATTCATTTTTGAGCTTGCATAAAATGCACCTCTAGTTTGCCATAAGATGGCAATATTTCCAACATCAAGATTCTATTACTTTAACTTCCAAACAGGCTAGGATTTAAAAAAAAAAAAAAAAAAAGTTTATTCTCAAAATGTGTTTATGTGCAAATGTTAGCTTTGGTGACCACTAAACGACTAATAAAGGAAGATACAGACATAATAACTAAAGGCAAGGTGTGATTTACATTGTAGAAGGGAACATGGTAAGTTTTGTCATGTCTTAAAGTTACTATCTGATAAAGACATCTAACCACAGATTCCTTAACTTTGAATTCTCTACAGGAGCCAGCCTGGATCCAGAAAATGTTCAGCAGCACCTCCGTGCGCCGGGGACAGCATCGTATGGCTCCGCAATAACGTTGCCTCAGAACAGGATGTCAGTGGAGCCATACAAGTCCCCTCCGGCATGCGGACGTCCGTTTCTTCTTTTCCGCGCTGTAACGCGGGGAAGGGGTTCCTAAGGTCTTTTTTACAGTCCTACTTCGGCACCTGGTGTTGGTGGAACAGTGTGCCTTGTCTGAAGTCGAAAGGATTTAAACCTTTCGACAGATGTCTGTGAAGGACCTACATACAACTTATATGTGGTGTTTAGGTGAACACCACGACGCAGAGAATTGTGGTTCCTGCCAGAAGTTGAATCCGAAATTGTTGGAGGAGCGGCATTTAAAATTGATGGTGGCGCATGTTTCGTGATCCTCAGAGGTTTCCCAGTCTCGGAATTCATTGTCTCAGGAAGAGCATGTGTGTGTGGTGGGGGGTGAGTCTATCTAGAAGCCGATCTAGAGGACGTCATCCTCCGGGGAGGTCGAAAGGCAAGAGACAGTTGAAATCGCATCCTCCGACTTAAACGTGGGGCGACTACGTCTCCCAGGGCTCCTCCCGCTCGAAGGTTGAGGAAGCCGTACGAGACACCGCACAACGTCTCCATGTGTTTCCGAGAGCCGGGGCATTGATGCCTCAGATGAGGGAATATTATGATTCCTTACATCTCATCTTTGGAACCCCATCTCCCTCTGGAGCACTTCAAGGCTCCGAGGAGTGAGTGGGACACCATCGGAGGATTTTTCCTTGGTGATGGTGGGGTCATCGGAGTTGATGGATCGGCGTCGGCCGACGTCAGATGACATCACTTTGGTGCAGGCTCACAGCCCTTCAGGGTCTTTGCCATTGACGCCATTCATTAACCAACTGACTCAGACATTGATGTCGGCGGCGCCAGTCGAAGATGCCTCTCATCCCCTTGTCGACGTTGAGATGTCGCCGCTTCGGCGTCGTACGACATCGGGGTTGGAGTCGCCTTAGCAGCCTGAAGGGGGTGTACAGTTTGTAGCTCCTCTTCATGAAGAGGCGTCAAGAGGTCCACCCGGGGCATGATTTTTTTCAGCTCATTTCAGATATAATTGTCTTTCAAGTGGAAGAGAGCTGGCTTACAGCTCTTGGTAAAGCCAGCTGACTAGACTTCACCAGCATCAGTTACTCACTCCCCCTAGTCTTGCCACAGAGGCAAGTTCCTCCTTTGCAGACATGCTGATGAAAATGGCTGCAGTTTTAGATTTATCACTGCCCACAGTGTAGAGGTCTGCAGATTCTTTGTTTGAGGTCCTTTACAAACGGGAGAAGAACATGTCCTTCCATATAGTGAGGCCCTATTTGATATCTTATTAGGTGCCTGGGCTAAGCCCGAGTCAGGGCTCCCAGTGGACCTTGGTTGCCTGGCCATTGAGGATGAGCTTTCTGCTCAAGAAGCTATTAAAAGAGGCTACTTCCTGTTTGGAAGCAGATCCGTTACATGCTTCTTGGAAGCAGTTAAGTGTGCAAGTTGCATGGCTTTCAGAATATGGTTATGCCAGCTGTAGGCTGGTGTAAAGTGACTCTTTGGTCTCCTCTTAAGAGTATCGATGCTTGAAGGGGGCGTGGCTTGGAGGCCAATGGTAGAAGACGCGTGAGCGGGGAGTTCCGCCAAAGGCCCGCAATAAAACGGCATTAAATCCCCCATCGCCGCCCAACAATGGATAAGGCGGCGTGGCTCCGGTCTAAAAACTGAAGAGATCGCAGAGCTTTGAGGGTGTTTTCTCCAGCTCCGGACCGAGCTGAGCGACGCGAGCAAAATGGCAAAGCGGAGAGCGATGACCCGGAGCCGGGGCTGCTGCTCACTTGTGTAAACACGGCAGGCACAGCGAACAAAACACAGAAGCGGCGGGGAGCACTCATTTTCACCCCCCCCCTACCTGAGAACTATACAGGGAGGCAATCGGGGCGGGGAACCCATGCAACAGTAATTAGCGTCCGGAGACACAGACGTGAGAGGAGCGCGGCTGGAGCAGCCGTGGGTACTGAAGTCCGGCGGCAGCTGCGGACCGCGGGAGACGCTGGTGCGGGTTGCTGATCTCCTTCACTGGTGCTGAAGGAAGCGAGGGAGAAAACGACTAGAACGGCGGAGGGCCCCCGTCCCTACCCCGCAGCAGTCCCGGGAGCAGCGAAGAGGAGCAGATTGAAGGGACGACTTGAGTGGCGCTGCCTGGAGACGCCGGGCGGCTGGAAACGCCGAGAGTGAAGAAGAAGCGGCGGCCATTGCGGACCACGGGAGAGACGCTGACGGGGGCTGCCGCTTTCCTCCATTGAAGCAGTGAGCACAGGGAAGAGGACACCTGAAGTGGCGTGGAGCCCCCGCCCTCACCCCTCATGACCTGGGAGCAGTGGAGAGGGGTAGATCGGGTGGTCGGCACAAGTTGCATAGACCTGCACCTGGAAGTTGCTGGCAGGGGAGAAATGCAGCAGAAAAGAGTAGGAGGGCGGGAACCGCAGCGGCCGCCGGGGGCCAATTGTCAGATCCGCGAAATGGATTTCGCAGACCTGATGATTCTCGCATTCAGCCAAACACTACCTCCCACTCAGATCGAATACCGGCGCTCCTTGATTTCAGGAGGACCCCACCTGGGCCTCGAAGAGCTGCCGGATTTACTCGGCCCATTGAACCCCCCACCGCCCCACGGCCAACCCGTATCCTCTATCGTCCTTCATTTCAGCTAACTGCTCCAGCTTTAACTCCGGTACCGCCTATAAGGACCTTCCTATTCGAGAATCTCCCTACTCCTCCTGACGTGCCACAAAGTTAATTGCCATACAGAAAATGGGGTGGTGATGAACAGAGTGTCTGAATTGAGCAGACCACTCTTACCCAGTCCAAAGATCAGGGCTTGATCCATCACCGTTATTTATCTCACTGCCCCATCCCAGCTCAGAACCTGGCTATATGCAAATTAGTCTGTCCCTGGCCCAGTGTATCATGGGAACAGGGCAGACCAAACTACCAAGCCAATTCTTCACCAGAAAGGAGACAAGCTACCGGGGACCGGTTTCTGGCATTTCAGCCTCTTCGGCCCGGCTTGCTTGAATCCTGATGGAGCAGTGAGAAAGGGACTCATGTCTGAGTATACCCTGCCACACCTATAGTGGCCAAAAACGATACAGAAAATGGGGTGGTGATGAACAGAGTGTCTGAATTGAGCAGACCACTCTTACCCAGTCCAAAGATCAGGGCTTGATCCATCACCGTTATTTATCTCACTGCCCCATCCCAGCTCAGAACCTGGCTATATGCAAATTAGTCTGTCCCTGGCCCAGTGTATCATGGGAACAGGGCAGACCAAACTACCAAGCCAATTCTTCACCAGAAAGGAGACAAGCTACCGGTTAATTGCCAGCGTATCTCCTGAGCTAGCCACCCTTGCCCTTCCCCGGTGCTCTGATTTGCTTTCCTGCTGCCTGTAGATTTGCGCGCCTTCCTATTGACTTTCCAGATACCCCCACCGGAGTCTCTTTACTGGCACGTGCCCTGATGAAGGGGAGGCCGCACACCGAAACGTACGTCGGCACTACGAACCTTATATGGAGAAACCTATGTGAACCGCAGTTTCTCCCTACATCCCCATTGTTACTACATGTGGAGAAAGATATTCCATATTGTCTACCCTTATTTTTACTTGGTGACAATATTTATTATATTGATAAATTCTGTTTAGTCAGAATTTTGATTCATTAATGATAGGATACAACATTTTACCTGTTTGGAATATTTCAATTTATATTTTCCACACTGTACCTTAACTCATAGGTTTTCGCCCCTCTATGATTAGTTTTAGAATTTTAGTTCCCTTGAATGAATGGATCTTTGTAGTTTTTGGACGCATGTGAATGAATGAGTGAGAGTGTAAGCTTTTGTGTGAATGTTTTATTTTCGTGTGGGGGATCATTACAGTTTTTTGGGTTTTGTCATTTAATAGTTTGCAAATGCATTAATTGTTTTTCCATGAATTTTGATTAGAACGAACCCATGTATCCACAACTCTGTTACATTGTTGACCTTCTTTCTCCTGGGAGGGAGACCTACATATCAAGTGACTTTATAAGCACTTATTGATTTAATACAGGTGGAGCTCTTTTGTTTTATTGTACGGATTAGGGGATGTGGCAGAGCACTTGCGGATAGAACAAACTAGGGCTGCGCTTCATGGGGCGCTGCAGGTGGGGGCCTTCGAGTTAAACGGATGCTGCGGATGACATAGGGTGGAAGTGCCCGTGTACGCATCGGAGTTGAACTAGGGCGCCAAACGCACTGGAAGATAACAAGGTTGCCTCTCCTCAATAAGGAGCACTAAGTTGTGGTGCCCGACCATTGCCGACCCAGGGGGTCTGGGATAGCTCCCGCAAGTGGTGAGAACTGCGCCGATGAGTGGCCCAATGGGGAGAGTGAAGGGGAAGAAAGACGGTGCGCAGCAGCTCCCGGATAGCGAGCCTCCCGGCGCGCCAGAATCCAATGGGCAGGGGACATACCAGGACCCCACCATGAACCAACAATTCGATAAAATCCTGACGGCAATAGCGGACTCTCGTGCTGCATTTCAACAAGATGTAGCACATGTAGCAACGGGACTGGGACTCCTGCGTGTAGATCACTCTAAACTAGTAGACCGAGTAAAACTGGTGGAAGGAGCGCTCCAAGGTGTGGAACCGGCGCAGAAAGCATTGAAAACCACAGTGACAGACGCCTTGGAACATATTGCGGCGTTAGAAAGGCGAGCTGAAGATGCGGAAGGTAGAAACCAGAGGAAAAACATCCGTATAGTAGGTCTGCCCAAAAAAAATAATAAATTTTAAAAAAGAATCGAAGGGACGGATATGGTGCAATATTTAGAGAACTGGCTGAAAACAGTAGTGGCACCAGAGGGACTTTCATCCTTTTATACCTTGGCGCGAGCTTACAGAGGACAGGCTAGACCACCGCCGCAGGAGCGACCCCCGAGACCAGTAATGGCCCGTCTGTTGAAATTCCAAGACAGGGATTCGCTGCTCCAGAGGGCGCGCACCGACGGCCCCTATCAGGTGGGGAATAGTGAGGTCATCCTATTCCCAGACTATACTTTTGAGGTTCGACGTCGCTCATTCTTTTTGTCCATTAAAAGAGAATTAAGAGAAGAAGGTCTTCAGTATTCATATTTGTTTCCCGCCAAATTAAGAGTGATAATGGATGACTCGACCAGTTTGACACTCCAGAAGATGCATGGACCTGGCTAGATTCATATAGGGCTGGGAAGGATGGTCCAGGACAAAGAACGCAGAGCGCCTTGGTAGGGCTACCACAGCGTAAATCGCAAAGATTGCAGCAGAGACGGCGGAGATTGCGAAAGCCCACCACATCACAGAGACAGAGCAGCAAGAAGTACTGGAGGTACTATTGGCCCTCTCCGGAGATCAACAGTTGCACTGCTGTGAGGGCACGGACTCAGAGAAGGACAAGGAACACTGACACTGAGGCCTCAGAAGTGGACAGCGTAAAATTGCCCCCGATCACGTCAGCGACAGCAGATGGGATACTGCACGAATGAAGGTCGTATTATGGGGGACTGGTAAGGAATCAATGGTAAGGCTGGGAGGGACTGCGGACACTGCTGAAATGGCCAAACACCGAGCTTAGAAGATGCGGGTACTGGGAGGAGGGAAAGGGGGAGACACTACCGCTTCCAAAAAGATGCAATTTATTTGAACTATTGAGCTGCTAGCTGGATTTGGCTATAATTCAAATAAATGTCGGGGGAGGGGGCGTGGACTGATGCATGATATAGCTAATCACGGGTCTGCAGGGCGGGATTATTCCAAATATTAGCGGCGGCCCATTGGCACTGAGCTCTCCTCGTGGCCCATAAGGCATACCCTCAGTAACTACTGAAGGGACTAGTTGTGTGTTAATTGTTGTAGGGGTTTGGATGGGGACTAGCTGGTTAGTTCTAGGTCCTGTTCTTGAAGACGGTGGGTTGTTCGAATGGGATGAAGAAGTTGGGACATGGGGCTCACCGGGGTGTAAGTTGGAGAGCAAACTGAAATGTGGATGCTATATGGCAGGACAGGGGACGTTACCTAATTTACGATGCATTACCTGGAATGTAAGGGGGCTTCACACTATGACGCGGTGACATAAGATCCATTCATATTTGGTTATAAGGGGCATACACATAGTTTTACTTCAGGAAACGCACCTCACTAAAGCAGAGGGATTAGCGTTGCAACGACGATGGAGGGGACAGGTGTTTAGCACTGCATACTCTGCATTTGCAAGGGGGGCCCTGATATGGATTAGAGCTGGGGTTCCGTTCCAGGTAACAAGACAAACAGTAGATCCTGACGGCAGGTCTGTAGCCATAGAAGGGAGACTCCAGGGTAGGGACATAGCACTTTGTAGCATTTATGCACCAAATATTAACTAAGCACGCTTTCTTGAGCGGCTAACCGGCACACCACCTTACTGGTTCCGTAGTGCTGGGAAGAGATTTCAACTCCATAGCGGAAGTATCAAAGGATAGATCGCACCCCCCGCTGGCGGACTCCCCTGTACATAGGCTAGCTAAAAGTAGACTGGAATGGCAGAATAGGTGGAACTTGGTGGATGTATGGCACACACATCACCCATATGACAGACTATTCATATTTCTCGGCAATGAATGATCTACATGTTCGATTAGATGCAGTTCTGTGCTCCGCAGGAATAGTGCCCTCCATAGTGCACACGGAATACCTTGCCAGATCACTCTCCGATCACAACCCGTTATTTACTATGCATTGGACGGTGGCGATGTCCGCCATACCCATATGGCGACTGAGACCCGAAACCTTAGATGATCCGCTGTTCCAAGGGGAAATAGCTGAGGGAATAACACATTATTTTACCGAGAATGCTGGCACGGCCTCGACAAGAGCGACGGAATGGGACGCACTTAAAGTGGTGATTCAGGGGATCTGTATTAGCAAACATGTTGGTGTGAGGAAGGTACTCTTACAAGATGTAGATCGAGCCGAAAGTGGGCTGCGGAGGGCGGAATTGGACAGGCCTGACCACCCTGAAAAGCAGGAAGAGGTAAAAGCAACTTAAAACTTGGATATTTGACAAGTAATTCCCCACCCTTCCTCAAGCGCCTTGAGACCCTCTGGGTATGTAGCGCGCTATATAAATCAACTTGACTTGAAGGAAGGGGTAGCAGTGGAAGTAGAGAGATTGCGTGGTTTTGATTATAAAACCTATATCACGAAAGTACATGCTGAAGGAGATAAAGCGGGGACATTGCTTTCATGATTGGCCAACCCATTAAAGCAGGGCTCACCCATACTGGCTTTGGAGGATAGGGACGGAGAGGTAGTATTCCCCCAAAGCGAGATTGTAAATAGATTCTTACAGCATTATGAAGCTTTGTATAGGGGCTCGCTCATAGCAGGGGAGGCAGATAGCGACTCCTACCTGGATGGGGTGTTACTCCCAGCACTAGAAGAAGAACAGGCGAAATGTTTAGGTAGTGACATAACGCTGGAGGAAGTCAGGAGTGCTATTAAGCACATGGCCCGCAACAAAACGCCAGGGGTAGATGGGTTGCCAATAGAGTTTTACTGGAAATATGGGGACCTGCTGGCCCCCAGGCTGTTGGAAGTATATAAAGAGGCGAAGGAAGTAGGTCGTCTTCCTAGCTCCATGAGGGAAGTATTAGTAATCCCACTGTTGAAGCCCGACCGAGTAGGAACAGAAACGGCCTTGTATCAGCCACTGTCGATGCTGACAAATGATTATAAGATTCTGAGTAGAATTTTGGCGACTCACCTCTTGCAGCACATGACTGCACTAATTCATGAGGATCAAGCAGGATTTATCCCAACAAGAAATACGGCATCCAACGTGCGGCGATTGCTGAGAATATTAGAAGAAGATCAACCTGAGGCACGGCAACCTATGGTGCTCTCAGTGGACAGAGAAAGCATTCGATAGTCTGGAGTGGCTATACCTCTATAAGACCCTGGGAAGTTTTGGAGTAGGAGAGGACTTTGTGGCCTGGAAGAAGGTGCTTTATGCATCTACAGTAGCCAGAGTAAGGGTGGTAACATTGATCTCGACCCAATACCCAGTAGCCCGAGGTACAAGACAGGGATGTTCGCTCTCCCCTTTGTTGTTTGACCTGACCATAGAACCATTAGCAGCACGAGCCAGGATGGGAGAGGAATATAAAGGCCTGATGTACAGAGGTGATAGGCAGTATATTTCGCTATATGCCGACGACTTGCCGATGTATCTGGAAGACGCAGGGGGGGCACTAGGGGGGGGCACTAGCGGGAGCTGCGAGATTGCTATTGAAATTCGGAGACATTTCTGGATAGCGTGTGAATTGGGCCAAGACATGCCTATATCCGATGAAGCCAGGAGAGTCACTACCTGAGCTGACTCATGAAGTACGATGGGAGCCGACATGTCTGACATACCTGGGGGTCCATGTTTACCACAGTGCTACTGACATGCTAGAAGGGAACGTAGGGAGGTGTGAGAGCACTGAAGGGGAGCATGGCCTTTTGGGCAACACTCCCATTGTCTGTGACAGGTCGTATAGCCTCTCTTGAAAATGGTGGCATTACCTGGGCTACTATATTTTTTTAGAACACTGCCTGTTTGGATACCAACTTCAACATTTAAAACATTGAAATCCTTGATAGTGGGGTTTTTATGGAGAGCTGGAAGACTGAGAGTGGCCCAGGCAACGCTGATACGACCAAAGGCAGAGGGAGGGCTGGCAGTCCCGAATTTTGAATTGTACTATCTAGCAGCCCAACTAAAGATATTGACGCAAGCAGTACCAAGGGAATTTAGGAGCCCTGAACACCTGAGAGGAAAGGGGCTACCACGCCATGTCATATCCTTTATAGTTATGCAACAAAAACTAAACCTCAAAGAACTCTCTATACAAGAAAAAACATTGAGATTGTGCTGGAATAGATCACAGCGTAAGGCGGGAGTAGTACACCCATATGCTCCCGAAATCCCATTGGGTATGGCGACTGCGCTACCCCATGGAGGCGACTGGACATCTCTTCAGAACTCGGAACAGGTGGGGATACAGGTGATTGGAGATTTGTATGAGGAAGGGGAACTGATACCTTACCAGGCATTACAAGAAAGGTATGATCTGCCCAGGAGGGATTCTTGATCCACGCAGCCCTGATCCGTGCCTTAAAGGCGCACTGGAAAGGAGGAATAGTGGAACCCAAGCCGACAATGGCGTGCCAATACAAAATGATGGCAGTGAGACTTTTAAGACAGTCACATGCTTGTATTCCAGAATGTTGAACGAAGGGATAGCGCCACTGGATAATTTGAAATCAAAATGGCAAGTGGGGATAGGGAAACCCATACCAGAGACAGTGTGGGAACAAATAGTACGCAGGGCTTGGAAAAGCACGAGGAACGCCAGGTTTCAATTAATAAATTTCTACATACTCCATAGGGCATACTTAACACCGGGCGAAATCAGGAAGTATTTCAAAGTGGAAGAAGCGGCCTGCCCTAGATGTGTGAGGGCGGGAGTAGAGCTTAAGCATATGCTATGGGAGTACCCTAAACTAGGGGACTATTGGGAGGATGTAGGAGACACTTTGGGCTCGATCACAGAGAGGCGGTTGACTTTTGACTTAGCAACATGTGTATTGCACTGGTTTCCTCACACCTCTAAGACCAAGATTTCCAGTACATTTATAGACATGGGGCTATTATTGGCAAAGAGAGAGTTAACGAGGCAATGGAAGTCAAAAGACAGTCCCAGTAGCGAGAGGTGGAAGGTTGAATTCATAAAATGGGAGCGAAGTGAGAGTACGATCAGGTACCAGCAAGCAAGGAGACTACATAATGATAAGGCACTGGACGCCGCAAACGCATGGAAAACATTGGTCCAAGCGTTATTGGATTACAGTGTTGACGAGGACTCAGAGCACAATACTGACGTTTGAGGGAGGCTCCCACATTCACAGGCATTCAGAAAAATGTGAATAATGATAACTGCACTAGGAACTGAAACTGGAATGAGGCTTGCAACAAGGAGGGAGGGTAGCTCGAAGGGAGTTGGGAACGATTAGTATATGATAACATTTTGTGAGACAATATGTATGTTATAGAAATACGTAGACCATTGGGACATCCTGTTGAAACATCCCTATTGGTGGCTTGGAGGGAGTAATGAGGGGAATACTGGGATGTATGGTTACAGATGACAACGGGACACTGTTTGTAATCAGATGCATGTATAAAACTAATAAAATGTTTGTTTTTTTAAAGTATTGATGCTTCAGCAAGTTGAAGCGTTGCTCTGGCTCAGAGTATATGCTTTCATTATTTGAATGCTATTTGCTGGCAGGTTCTTCCTTTATGGAAAAGGAATGGTGCCTAGTAAAGGCATAAATAAGATCTCAACTGCAAGCATGTACTATTCCTACTCCATTTTGTGGTGCTGTGAATTGGCAGCCAAAGTATTTTGATGCACAGGTTGGGCCATCTTGTCCCAAGACCAAGGTAAATTTGATGGCTTGTTGCCCTTGACCTCAAGCAATATATCCTAGGGTGTCGGGCCGTTTTTGGCCTTCATCCCGGCCGCCAATCATCTGTAATGGTTTGGGAGACACTTTAATAATAGAAGGATTTTTTTACTTTATAGTTTTTCTTCTTCAGTTGATATTCTTGATCTGATTGGCATTGCCTGTCTTCTGGAGAGGATGTACTTATTATTTTCTGCATTTCTTAATTAGTTAGGAATCATAACTGTTGTTTCTTGTGGGGTCAGTAATGTAGGATACCATCTGACAGGCAGCTTTTTTGCTTATGGTAAGTCACCTATGGTGTTGTGTTGGTGGCAGGGTACACCCTTTTTTTCTCTCTGGGTTGTGTATTCTTGCCAAACCGCTCATTTTAGAGTGGTCTTTTGGTATGCTGTGTATACATGATAGAATGTGCTGCTGGGTTTCATATATTGCCTTGTATCACAGGTGTTGTAGGTGTCTGGTGTACAAGGATTTATTTTATAAGATTTTTGGACTGAACTTTTAGGTGAGTTACCCTTTTTCAATATTACTGAAAGAGCGTGTTTGGAACTTGTTTCTTAGTTCTTATGTATACAGAGTACACATGACTATTATATGTGTTACACATATTGGTAAAAAACAAACTATTTTAATCTAATATGCGATGGATTCTTTTTTCTACCTTGTCTTGGTGTTTGAGCTTGTCAGAGCTCGAAATTGTGTTCAGTCTGTCGGTCAAGGGCATTAAAGACAGTACAGAGGCAAGCTTTATTCGTTCTTGCGTACTGACAGTAGTTATTGGCAAGTGAACTCCTGTGAATTTCAAGTCAAACGGAGTGTCTGATGACACATCCAAGAAATACATAGACTGAACATGATTTTCCCTTTTGACCATTTTAAATGACTTATACCAAGGAGGTGTTGTAGTTCATCGTTTCCTTGAGGGGGAATGACTCATGCGAGTCCTGTTTTGGGATTTTATCAGGACAGTACTTTTACGATTCTTGATTGTCAAGAACAATGCAGACTATATGACTTTTATCATGCATTGATTTTTTAGTCATCTTGTTTTTATTGTACCCCCTTGGGGGACAGGGGTTAATGTTTGTCATCTGACAGATGGTTCTTCTAGGGTTTTCAACCCATATTCATTCTAGGACCGTTTATTTCGGACCTGTCAAGTTGTGTTTTATTTATATATTCTGTGATAGTGATCATGGATTCTGTTAAGAGCCTAACTCTCGTTTCGTTATTCCTACATACATTTGATAGTTGTTAGTTTTGACCAGCTAATTCTCTTTGACAACTTTTGTAGGATTATATTGCAGACCCTCCTCCAGTGGGGTATAGCTATGGTATTTAATTCAAAGTTAAGGAATCTGTGGCTAGATGTCTGTCATATGCAAGTTACTTACCTTCGGTAACGCTATATCTGACACAGTCAAGCCACATTCCTTAACACCCTGCCCATCCTCCTCGCTCTGCAATTTATCTTTGGGGTAAGGGTTATACCCTTTCAGTGATGGGTTTATATACCAGTGATCATACTCTCAATCTAGGTTGGGACTACGGAAATTGTTTGATCAGGCCACTGAGTTTTTGTTTGGATGTTGCAATAACATCCATTTCCAAATAGTGTGTGGTTGGTTGAGTAGGGGTGTTTCTCTCTTTTCCTATGGATGACACACCAGCAAGTAGTATTAATTTATTTGTTCCTTCTATGGAAGTTTTCTTGGTATTATCATACCTTAACATCAGCACTGTCAATATATCAAGTAATTTAACACACAGCCTGGTGTTGTTGCTGTAGGTGTTGTTGGCTATTTCTATGCCATTTATCACCATTGCAGAATGGTTTTGAGAGAGTAGAGTTTTTTCACTCATTTGGGGGTTATTCACCAGGTGTTTGATTTTCATGTTGCCCCGTGTTCGTTGATTTTATTGGGGGTTTTCTTTAAAATCCATGTCTGGTATTAATATACCTTTTGATGTTTCTTTTATGTTAATGGTACAAAGATCTTTGATCTTTCTTGGTACCCTTTCCCACAATCGGTTTCTGTAGTGGCTCAGCGTTCGATCAGGACAGGTTATGCAGAAGCAACTGACGTCAGCGCGCCAGAGGGGACTGGTATGTCTCCCCCGATATATACAGAGACAGATACCACGGAGCCCTATAACGTAGTACCCTGGCGCGCAGAGGTACTGATGAAACATTTCCAGATCCAGGCTGGCGCTTGGAGAGAATTCCAAAGTTCTGCGGCTAGACTGTGTCTCTACCAGATACAGCGTTACCGAAGGTAAGTAACTTTTACTCTAGTTCCCACAAAAAGGGACCGGACCTGGAGCAGATATTGCCGAACATTGTAAGAGAACATTTATATTCGATAATTTGAGCCAACAATTCTCATTCCTGTAGTTTTAACCGTTTAGACTGCAGAGGAACAGTAAAATAATTGAGTATTGCATGCTATTCTATTATCACATCTACCTATCTGGATAACAAGGCATGTTACCTAATGTCTGGATATCCAGCATAAGGCACCTGAGGAGCATCTAGGATTTAGAAAAATAAAACACTGCTTTACAATTTAATACAATATTATAATTACATGAGAGGCACTAAAAGATGCCATCTTAAGATTTAAAAAAAGTTTTTTTTTTTATTGACTTTTAGAAAATGAGACACTAATTAATACCAAGAGCACGGGGATAAATGCAAATGTATCTAGAAAATGAGGAAAAGAAGAAACCTAAAGGTAAAACTAAACCAGAGGCCCGATTAGAGCATAGACATAACGTTTTCATTATAGTAAGAGTTTTCACAGAGTTAAGAAACTCTTAACAGTCCCAACAGAAAACATACAATACCTAACAAAACATAGGTGAAGGAGAGTACCATGGAAAACAAATAGAACTAATAGCCTAGTCTAGGTGGACCAGTCCTGAAAGGCAGCCAACCAGCCCCAAGGGGCGCCCCAATTTCGACCGAGTTTTTTCATACGAGCATCATTCGTGATTAGCACCATCTCCAAACTACCTATATGCAGAAATTCCTACCACCAAATCCATGGACCGACGGCTCACTAAAAAAAGTATTAAGAATTAAAAAGGCAGAGGAGGTTAACAACACAATAGGTTGATGGGCTCAGCTGAGCAGTGCAGATATACCACTGCTGGGGAATCTGGTACGGAAGTACCTGTAGATAAATTTAGAAGAGTACATACATAGCCTCAGACTGTGTAAGGTTTATATGGAGGAACACAATCCACCTTTGCTTAATGTTCACATATTAAAATACCTACAGCATAATAAAATCAAACTAAACTGTAAGCATAAAAAGGTGGTGGGACAGGGATGTCAAAACAAACTGAGGAAATTTGAAACAAGAACAATGGCTGGCATCATTTATATGACGAAAATCAGCAAGCTAGGTATGAGCCTTTTGCTAGTTGTTACTGGTCACTCTACCATCATTAAGTTTCCAAGAGATTTTTGAACCACATATTAAAACAAACCCTTCACTCCTTTCCAACATTGAAATAGCTTGTTGTACATCATAACACCCTCACTTACATTTCCAGAATGGCCCACATGTGAAATTCTCCTTTTCTGACCTGGAAGGAAGCTGCTAGAAGAGTCGGTCTGATCTTCACTGTTCACTTCTTTAGGCGGCTGTAGGAAAAACAAAAGTTTTTTGAAAAGCATTATACAACAATAGCTGGCTTGCTTTTAGAGTTCTGACTCACAAGCCTTCCTCAGTGTAAAAAATAAAAAAAAGAAATAATCCTCTTCTGCAGCAATTCATATCTGATCACTATTTTAAATAATAGTGCTTCATGGTACTTTTGAGATGTAAAATAGTCCCTTGGTTTGCAATTCAAAAACTGCCAATGGCATGAAGGGAGAGACTAATTTCCCTGACAAAGCCAAATTCCACTGTATGTACATTTTAAATAACTGGCAACAGCAAGTCAACCAGGCAGCTGCACTGTCGAGACCGCTATAAAAATGTTTTTTTTAAAGAGACTGAAGGGGGGGATAGGTTTAAGGGCAAAAGAGGCATACCTCAAAAGCCCTACAGTTGATGCAGCCTACCTAGACCCTGAACTGTCAAAACATTACACAGATACTATCAACACTAGGTACTGGTCTGTAAGGTAGAGAGCCCTTACGGTATTTGCTGTTTCAAGTATCAATTGTCAGTCATTGGCAGGCAATTTTATACAGAAATAAAGAAATCTAGGTATTGAATGAAATATACTTTTTTATATTATCAAAAAGACACATGACAAAACACAATATTCTATGCTACCCAAGTCCAAATTAAAGTATTTCTTTTGAAATTATACAGCATATGTTTCCTGTATTCCATTCAAAAAGACAGTCTTCCTATCAATACTTGTAGGGCCTGTAACACAACCACAATGTTACAATAGTACAGCCAATATGTGTTCCCCCACTTCCTCAGGGCAGAGGAATAAGTTTACCAGACCAACCATAATTCTGAGATTCGCAGTCATAAAAGACTAGAGTAGAGTAGAGTAGTTGTATAGTCGATGTCTACTATTTAACCTTCATTTGAGGATACCCAAATTCTAAAATGTTTTCCCAGGTCACAAACGTTACTTCAAACAATTGGTAGAACATGTCATTTCCATGTGTTAAGTAGACGGCAATAAAATGGAAAGAAAATTGGTACTCGTGATAGGCTCTACTGTTGATAATTCAAGAAAAACGTGTTGAAAAATGGCAGCACCATGACTGAACATAAGTCTTATGCTTGAGGCGTGCTACATCTAATTTCAACATTAATTTCACAGATGTTGCTGAGGCAAAGACCAACAAGCAAACATTGGAGAACTCTGTAGAAATAGAACAAACAGAAACTGTTTAATAGATGTGCAACAAAAGGATATTAACTGCTACTGACTGGGCTGCGTCCATCTCCCCATTGCTTTTCTTTCATCGCCCTTTGTCCCCATTTTATGGGTCTATAAAGTCTATTTCCAACTAGGTCATTTTACTCCGATCAGCCAACTATTAACTACTTCCCCCTAGTCTGCGTCTTGCCTCACACCATTTTCTAGTCATCTACTGTAATTTTCCTTAGTGCACCGGCTCATGATCAAACTCTTTGTACTGTACTTGAGCGGACTACCATATTACAACAGAAATACATATATTCGCACAGACTAAAAAAAAATCACCAACTCATGTTGTTCATAGCATCTCACGGATTAATAAATAAATGCTAGATTACAGCCATAGGGTAACAGACGCTACATTAGCACCTGCTTCCACGTCAATGCTCACCTGACAAACTTCTCTTTCCTGTTGCCTGACACAAACTGAAATAGAAACAAAAGACCCACAGGTGATCTTCAAAACTAAAACAGACACGCAGAAAATATAAAGATGTTTCAAGGAAGACCCATTTCTGTCATATAGCACGGGCATTCGATCCAGAGTGACTGGACAGTTGCCAGATACTACCCATTGCCAGATCTCCAGCAACGTAAGGCTGTATATTTATTAAGTGTTTATGAGCACATGCCTGAGATGGGCTGGATTACCTTTTCCAAACGATGTTGGGTTCTCAAACTTCTGACTACTAGCAGGTAGCTGTCCTCTTATACTAGCAGTTTTGTTTGCTGTGATAGTTCAAGAACTCTACTACTTCTTTAGAACTATTAATAAAAATCAATCCTGGTACCACTCTACATGCTCCAAGTAATCTTTGAGGTGGTCTCCAACTTACTTGGATCCTGGGCGATCACAAGCAAGTACAACTGATGCAAGACAACTTCAATCTTTAGCTCTTACACTCAAACACTTCTACTGCTATGAAAACCCTGACAGTAAAAGTATTGCAACAATGCCAAGTACTTGATACCCTCCCTCCAAATAGTCTGCCGCTGTGATCAGACTTTCTTCAGATACACTAATTTCAAACCTCAACCTTCAATTTTAATCTAGAGTAGATGAGTCAATAATGCACAATTTACAATCTTGATGCCCCTAACATTTTATGTCAGAAATTCATAGTTCTCTTCAGGCCCAATTAAAAACATCTGAAGTAAAGGACCAGTCCTGGCACTACAATGCATCACCCAACTCAGAAAACCCACCCGCTTCTCCCCAGTGAACTTTTAGTCACTTTAACCTCAATGAGAAAACCTTCAGAAATCTGAGATCTCCCTGGGTAAAAATCAACTTAAACACCTACCCCAACCTGCCAAACATGCTACCCTATCTTGGAAGAATGAAAACCAAGTTTTTGTTTTGAGACTCAAAGAGGCCAGTCTGCTTACAAAGAACACTGCTACAGACGTCTAACCCACTGAGGTTTCCAACTTAGTACTGCAGGGAATATATTAACATAAAAGGCCAAAGGAATTACCAGAACACAGTATAAGTTTGCAAATGCTCATTCATCAACTTAACCATCAGTACCTACATCCTTAAGTGTTGAGGAGCTTGAAATCAACCGATATTAGCAGTGAGGAACCCACTAACAGCAGTAACGTTAATAAACTGTGAAAACAATTATTTTTAGTAATAACTCAATGCTACTTCCCCTCTACTACCACAACAATTCTGTTGCACACCTTTCCAGGTTTTCTTTTCTCTCTCTCATTATTCCCAACTCTTCTATTGCCCCCATTGCTTGCACCACTTCCTACCACCATCTCTCCTCCCCTGACCATCCTGGGCTCGGTTTCTTTTTTTGGAGTGGCAGGCAGTAGAAATTTAGTGCAGAGGTGCTTCCTTCTTAACAGGTGATTTTGCACACTTTATGCATTGTTGTAAATGTATTGCTTGAAGACAGGTGTCCACCATTTCTAAATGGTAAAAAACATGAATGGTGAATATTTCATGCCGTATGCTGTAACAAGCATCATGCTGGGTAGCCGTAGCACCATGACGCATTGGTGGGGACACAGTATTGTACCCTACCCCCGCCCCCTTTGCAGGTGCTGTACAGCAGTGGGAAACAATTTAAGAACATTTTGCCAATGAGGATAGAACTGTCAAAAAAGCACTAGCAAAAGATGGTCTGCATTGCTTAAAAGTTGAGAATGACTGCTTTTTCAAGGAGTTATTTTATTTGGGCCAGGCATTGCCTTTATGGACAACAGCCTATTGCAAGGACAAAGACTTTCTTAACATCACACAGCAGTTGTTAGTACAAACTACAGATGCCATGAAAGAGACCTGCATTCTTAGCAAGACCATTAATCAGCATGATTATAAGGCTGCATTGCTGACCCTTCAGTCTTTCTACGTTACCACAAAGAATTTAAAATAAAGGATTTAAAGGCACACTTACAGAAACACTTAACAAGGGGGCGGCCCAACTTTCAGATTTGCAAGCACTAAAGGGTCGAATAATTTCAAGTACTGCATGCCACTGAGTCAGGAATAATACAGACAGGTGTGCTAGGGCTTGCAATAGAACACGAGTGCCCAGATTAATAGTTTTAAGATAAACAAATATAGACTAAACCAAAGCAGTTTGTTGCAAGTTTTGAACATGCTCTCTGAGGATAAAAGGGTATTTGAATTTAGAGTTAATCAGCAATCATAAGCCATACGTTCCTTGAGCAATAATTTAAACACATAGAAATAAATGTAGAAGAAAGGCATAACCTCATCCTCGAAAAAACAAAGCTGCAATGGATGGTAATCACTCTGATTACTAATGTGAGAACTACAAAATAAATTGGATTGGTTAAAGTTAAGCACTCCTTGTTTATTCCCTTCTGCTTACATGCCAAACTTCCCATTACCTGATTCTTCTGTCTCCCCTTGTCTTCAGTTTTCACATCACTAGACTCATTAAAAATCCGCAGGCACTCTTCCATTGGATCAGAGTCAAAGTCCAACAACTTTTCAAGGGTTGAGTAATCAACATCGGAAGAAGCCTCAGAAGATGCAGAAGATCTAGAGTTTGCTAGCTTGGTTTGTTTGCAGCCTTTCTTTTTTTGATTTCGACTCAAGGGTACTGTGTCAAGATCCTCATCATCAGAGTCTGAACTGAAGTTTAGCGGAGGTATAGCCTGCGACAAATTTGGTTCGTCGTCATCGCTCTCGTCACCAAACAAATCAACGTGACTCAGTGAACGCTGCTTGGGCGCTGGTTTTGCTATCTCGTCCCGTGACTTACTGACCTTTTGCTTATTCTCTAGAGCAGGCTGTCCAGACTTATGCACTTTGGAGTCCTTGAGCTTTGAGCTAGATGAGTGTCTGCCATTCTTGATTGCTGCTTCTTTCAGTTTTGATTCTTTTTTACCATTTCCACGCTTTTCAGAATCACACTTCTTGCTAACTTCAATATTTTTTGTTTTCACCGAGTCACTCGAAGAACGAGACTTTTCCTTTCTTGCAGGGTCTACTTTTTCAGACTTGGATTTTTCACTCTTTGCTAGACTGGCAACCAACTTGGACTTTTTTAACTTTTCTTTGTTGTTTTTTTCATTGTTTTTTAGTTTCAAGTTTTCTTCCCCTTTCTCAGATTTGTCTTTTTCAACACTTTTCTTCTTTTCTTTGTTTCCTGTGTCCTTCTGATTAGAGACCTTGCTAATTTCATTTTTCTTTTCTTTTTCTTTAGGCATTTCCTTAACCTTGTTACCTTTGCTAGATATCTGGATGTCCTTTGCTTGTTTCTTTTTTTCTTCCATCCCATCCTCATTTATTTTTTTGTCTGCTTTTTTAATATCCTCAACATCGTACTGCACGGCTATCTCCTTTAGCTCCGGGGAAAACTGATCTAGCTTTTCCAGCTTAGCAGTTTTTTCTGCCGAGGTTACCTTTTTGCTTGTTTTGTCTTCCAGGGACTGCAGTGGGTCTGGAGGGCTTGACATGCTCTCTGGACTATGGTCATCTTCAGAGTCAGAAAACCTTGCCAAGGGTTCAAAACTAGTAATACTGCTGCAGTGTTTCTTCAAGAAAGGAGTGTAGGAATCCTCTTGACTAGTTTCCCTAACTCTTTTGGTCCTCTTCTGGTCTTTGCTGGCCTTGTTTAGCAGCCGGGCTGAGTAATTTGACAAAGGATCATACTCCAAGTCAGTGAGCGGCTTCGACTTGTCAACAACATACTTTCTGCTCACTACAGGGGGAGTCTTAGGAGCATGTGCCACAACCGTGGGGACGTATTCCATAGGACATTTTTTGGACTTCAGGACATCAGAAGCATCTGAAGAGTACTTGCTCGACCCTTTAGCAGATGCCGACAGAGGAGTAGGGTTGTAGCTTGTGGTGTTATTCAGCAGATAGCTGCCTGGGTCATATTTTAAAATGGAAGATGTGTCCGATTTGGCTGTGGCTTTTTTGTGTTCATCTCTGGAAGCTTGCAATGAAGCTTCAGATACACTGTAGTCTTTCTTGGTCTCAAGGAGCTCTGCATACCTCTTCTGTTCCCTCTCCACCTCACTCTTGACTGCTTCAATAGCTTGGTTGACCCGCTCCAATTCCAGGATGTCAAGCTGAGAATCTGGAACACCATGTGCTGAGACATCTTCCTCTCTGGTGGAAGCCTTGGAAAGGTCAGGGCTGTATGGATCATAAATGAGTTCTGGAGAAAGAAGAAATAATTGCAATTCATTTTTTGGTTCTGGAGCAAGATAAACTTTAGATGCAAACAAAACAACTTATAAAATTGGATTAACAGTTGCATCCACTTATTCAAGATTTTTAAACTTCAAAGTAAATCATATAAACCCTATAATATGAAATTGAACTTTGTTGATTTTGACCAATATGCCCGGTTTTAGGAAACCAAATCCCTTTTGCCAGTTAAGTTCTGCACGATGGATGTGTTCTCGTATGGTTTTGCATGGCGGAATGGATCGGAGGGATGGAAGTACAGCTTTCCTGGCACAGCTGACTTAGAAAACAGGAATCAAGCGCCTGGTCCTCTCCACGCATCAAAAGCCTAATTCTGGCACATATGTGCTCAGCAATAATGGAACAGAACATGGAATAAAATATTATGTTTATTGAGTGATGGGTCTATGACCAGAATTAAAGCGTTATAAGGTAACAAACTAGGAAAAAAATCAAACTGAAGATAACAGGTCTAAGAACACAGAGTATGACTAAGGTTTAGGAGCTCCAAGAGAACAAGGCAGGCTGGTCCCCCGACAGGATCTTAATATTCAAATGCACAGCTTAAACAAACTGTACCCGTAATTTAATTTACAGTACTGACACTCAATTATTCATTATATTTCATAGATATAATACACATACATAGTCTAGTTTTTTTTCCTCCTTTGAATCTATTTTATGTAACAATTAAAGTAAGTTCTGTAAGGACCCACTATCCTCAGCATCTTCATAGGCAGGTAACTGCACAAACGTGGGATAATCCCATCAACTTATACAATGCATTGATACTCTGGAAGTGGGTTTGCTTTTATATCAAAAGAGGTAGGTATCATGTAAACCAACAGGCAAGAACATTATGTCCTTCAACAGAATACTAGACGTCTGTGCAGGTTAGTTTTGGCCTGTATAATTCTTGCCCCAGCAACATGAGGAGAGGCCTTCCCTCTGAGCCATGTCATCTGTATATAAGCTAAATCCTCGCTCCCATTTCACTACAGATCCCAACTAGGGCGGAGACATAATTCATGGTCTTCAGTCGAATTCCAAACACTAGGCAAACACAAATATGTGTGTGAATAAATATGTATTGAAAGGTTACTTACCCGGTAACCATCTGTTTGTAGTATGTAATATTATAGAGTCACATACTCGGCATACTCCTATCTAGTGTTGAGTCCAGATGTTTACCAATTATCTTCGAAGCAGTTTGGGACGCAAGACTTGCTCTGACTCCAATGCACCTTGACATTGATTCCACCTCCGATCATTTGCCGCTCGGTGTGAGAATAGTGTAAGAGGAGAGCAGTGTCAAAGAAGAGTGCTGTGCATTGCAAAAGGAAATAAGAAAAAATCTGTGAAAATCACTGGCTTCCGGTGAGGAGGGTGGGCACATGTGAATCTACAGCACTACATGTCAGCAACATAAGGTTACATGGTAAGCAATAATTTGTTCATAGCATGTGTGGCTATAGATACACATGCTTTGCATAGACTGTAAAGCAGTTTCCCCTCAAACCATTGTCCAGCAAGCACATGATGCAGATATTGGGAACAGTATTCTTAGACCACTCGGACTCCGCATTCCTCAACTTAGACCACTCGGACTCCGCATTCCTCAACTTTCGCCAATGTCTGAATAACATCAGCAGCTGGATGACTACGAACCATTTGAGACTGAATGCAGATAAAACGGAGGTTCTGTTTTTCAATCAGAAAACCTCTATTCCCTCGCTTTGGTGGTGGCCGACAGCTCTTAATCCCGCCCCAACCCCGGTTCGTTCGGCGCGGAATCTGGGTTTCCAATTTGATGACTCCTTGTCATGTAAAACCCAGATTAATAAGGTTACCTCTGCCTGCTTCATGAAATTACGGATGATAAAAAAGATCCTCCCGTACCTTCCCACGGACTCCCGCCGCACAGTCACCCAGGCCCTTATCACGTCCCACCTGGACTATGCGAATAGCCTCTATGCAGGAGCTCCGCAGTACCTGATTGGCAGGCTGCAGATTGTCCAGAATGCTGCGGCCAGGCTGATCGGTAACATCCCTTACCGTCAATCTATTTCTGCATATCGAAGGCAACTCCACTGGCTCCCTGTGGCCAGCCGCATCCAGTTTAAGGTCCTCACCCTTACCTATCGAGCCGTCAACAACTTTGGTCCTACTTACCTGAAAAATCGGGTCTCGATATCCTGCTCCACCAGATCCTTGAGATCCAATGACCTCCGCCTCCTCATCTCGCCCCGCTTCAGACTTTCCAGAACCGGTGGCAGAGGTTTCGGTGTCATTGCTGCCAGACTTTGGAACTCCCTTCCTCTTGAGCTGAGGTTCTGCCCCTCTGAAACCGTCTTCCGAGCCAAGCTCAAAACCTGGCTCTTCTCCGGACTCTAACTTCCGTGCACCTTCCTTCTCTTCCCGTCTCCACTCAGTAACCCCTGGATTTCAGCGCCGGGACACCCCTTCGGGGGTAGCTGCGCGCTTTACAAACTCCATAAAATAAAAAAAAATAAAATAGAACAGCTTGGCCCACTAAAGCCTGGTGATGGGCTAGAATATCCAAATTGTAGTGCTTAGTTAACATGTTTGGAATGACCAAGTGACATGTTTGTGGTTATCAGTTAAAGGGAAGTTAGAGGAAAACGAAAACCACACCTTTTGTGCCTAGGGGCACTGTAGATGGGATGTATTTGACAATACATTTCGTATTGCCCACTTTAGAGATGGGGCGGCCCTTGTAGAGTTTGGCAAAGGCTACAAAATGTTGATTACATGTATGAAAAGACTTAGTTCATCAATGTAATACAGGAGCGTCATCTTAACATCTAGGGTGTGAATGGCCCTGCTAAGGATTCTGGTTGCACAAACAAGATGGGCATCTCAATGGTTTGGTTCATGTGGAAAGGTGAAACAACCTTTGGCAGAATCTTGGGGTTGCTCCTTAGGACCAACCGAACCTTCTGAACCTGAAAGAACACTTCAGTATGTCAATAGCTTGGAGCTTGCTAATGTGCAGGAGAGTTAGTTGCTACTAGAAGCCACATTCCAAGCCGCAAACTTTAGACCTCTGGAGTGTAGGGATCTGTAAGGAGGACCCACAAGTCGCGCGCAAATCACATTAAGGTTCCACAAGGGCATTCTGAGGGGTACTATCCACAGGCCCTTTATGAAAAGCCTTTTATAGATGCAGTACAGAGACCTTAAAATGTCATGTCTTGTCAGAACTACTAGGCCTGTCTTACCCAGGTCACTGCTAGTAGGTTGAGGGCCATGGGCACCTGCCTCATTGTCACTATGTACGGGATGAGGGGGTAGTGGATAAAAAGCACAGGCAGATAGCCCACGCCAGTTCATCCATTTTCCATTGCCCATAGCCTAAAGGGTAAGGTCCTAGAGGCTAGGTTTTGTCACTTTGCTTTTTTGAGGTGGCAAACAGGTTTGAGGCCTGGGATCAGCGTGGATGCAAGTAGATGTTGAAGAATTGTGGGTAGGGTTCCCACTCACTGACTTGATGCATCAAGAGAACTTTTTTTCTTGGCCCCTCAAAAATCCCAAGCCAACAAATTAATGTTGTTCCGGATTGCTCAGATCTACAGCCCTTGAGCCAGTGCAGAGCATGGGGAGCTGGGGCGTGGCAAGTGGTTCCTGCATGTAATGCATGGTCGCTGTGTTTGCCTTTGTGGATGAGGATGATCTTGCCTAAAATGAGTCTGAAGAAGGCTGTGAGGCTAGAAGGATGTCTCGTTTCAGGTAGTTGATGTGCTGCCGCTGGTGATGAATGGTCCAGGAGCCTTGTATAGTCATGTTGTTGATGTGAGCACCACACAAGTGATATCAGTGGAAACACAGAAGAGTGTCTAGAATAGATCTGCAGAGGGACAGGTTGCTGCTATTCCACCGTACAAGAGAATAGTGAGCCCTGGCCGTTATCAACATCTGATCTCCCAAGTGCCCTTTCGTACTGGATCACTGCCTCACAAAGCACTCCTGGAACAGTCACAGGTACAACCCAGCATGTGACACTATTAAAATGGAAGAGGCCATTATCCACAACAGATTCATAACAGTCCTTACAGTGAGACAACGTTATGTCTGACAAAAATGCAACAGCCATTCAAATTCCTCACCCTGTTAGTTGGAGCAGGCTTTCCATGTGACAGCATTAAGTACGTAGTTAAAGAAAGGCAGAATTGGCTGGAGTTGACATGCTGGTGCTGTTTAAGTGTGTGCTAGGCATTGTTGACTGCTACTTCTCATGATCTATCAGTCATTCAGGGTATGGCAAGTTGTGTATGGCCTTTCTGCACAGGTGTGCTACCACTAGGCTCTTTTAAACTTTTGCACGAGTAGTGACTCCAAAAGGTAAAATCTTGAACTGCCAGAGTTGTCCACTTACCATGAAGCAGTGAGTTGGGGGCAATGTAAGAAACTGCACCTTTCACATCTAGCGTTGACATGAAGTTGCCTTGCGGGAACAGTAGGGCGGCATCCTGAATGGTGAACTTAAGGTGTTTAGCGAGGATGAGCCTGTTAAACAGCTGGAAGTCTAGGACCCACCAGGGGGAGCCATCAATCACACAGATCAGGAAGTAGAGGGAGAACCCTCCGTTGCCTTGTTGGTGTGGCAAGGAGTGCCATGGCCGCTTTCTCCAACAGCTGAAAGTGGTCTTGGATATAGACATAGTTGCAGAGTGAGATGTTGGTTGACAATACCCTCCAACTGAGAGAAGTCTCAAACTTCCTACAAGTGACGTGATGTGGGCATGGGTGTGGGTGGATGGAGTCATTATTTGTTGCCCTTGGAGCATTAAAAAAAACATCTCTGCGGTTACTTATAAAGCCACCCCAGTGGAAAGTCTTTGTCTGTTGGGAGTCTTTAATGGTTTGCTGCTGGGACGGTGGTCTCTGACCTAAGGCTGCATCTTTGGCACAGTCCCGGTAATGCGGTCTGTAGAAGGCAGACCTGAAGATAGGGGATAGCAGGGTTTCCATGGACTTAACAATATCCCGGTTCTTTTGGAACTTCAAGCATCTGTTGACTTGGAGACGAACAGGAGCGGAGCAGATGCTCTCCATTAAAAGGGAAATTGAGGTGGTGATATTGCATCTCATGCCAGAATCCGGAGATTCTATGTCAGGCATGCCTCCAGAGAGGGTTGCTGGTGTTTATTTCCCCGACAGCAGTGTCGACGCACCCAGGGCACATCGGATACTGGTATTGCTGATAACACTGCCAGCTCTTAATTCCGCATCCTATGGGCCACTTAGAGGCCCATAGGATCCTTCACCTTTTCCCAAAGAGGACCATCATATTGTGAGGAGAGATGCCATTGGGTGAAAGCACCCAGTTCTAGGTACTTGCCAGCAGCAACCGAGACTCATCCTTGGATGGGTGCGGTCGTCCACTGTTGCCTGCGCTGAGGCCCTTTTGCATGCAGTGAGAACGACTAGGGACTCAGAGAACCCAACCTCTGATATAGACAGCATCAGCAGGGATGGCCTCATTTTTTCTCAATCTTGAGTGTAACATCATAATGAGCTCCTTTAAGTTAGTGGCAGTTCTTAGCATTTCCTTCAATATGGCAACGGGAAGCAGGTGGTGTCATCAAAGAGCAAAGCCCTAGTGGGGTCATCAGGGGATAGACCAGAGTCTTCCCATGGATCTTCTCCTCGGCAAAATTAAAGGGCTGATTGTATGGGTTCTTTGTGGGGTAAGGACTGCTAGGTCAGAGTTAGTTTTCTGCAGCTGTTGAAGGGTGGTGGACTCTAACTCAAGTCTTTAAATCTTTTGGATAGGTGGATTAGAGGGCTTGAAAATAGGATCCTCCTTGGAGGCCGCACTTTCAGAATTCTATTTGTTCCCTGGGGCTTCGTGTGGATGGAGCCAGTGTCTGGGTGGATTAAGAATTATTTTTGTTTTGAGTCCAGGACATCAGAGAGCCTCTTGAAGATAGAGACCTCTGTGGTAACAGATTTCTGTGTTGAAAAGCAGACCAGCTTGATGGATTTTAGTAGATACTTGGAAGACATTGATTAGGTCTCTTAATGCCAGAAAGTGGCAGTTGGAGGAGCCAGATCTGAAGGTTGGAGCATTTTCAGCTTGACGCAGTGCTCAAATTCAGACTCCCTCAGAAGCGGTTTGTTACCTCAAAGGGGCTGAAACTGACCGTGTGGTGTGTGGGGCACAGACAAAGCCAGGGGAAATCCACATTGTTTTCAGATCTGCACCAGAAATAGCACAGATTCCACCACAAGCTCTGGTTGTTGTTCGGCCTCAAATGCCTCCAAGAACAGGGTTTTGGGACTATCGTTGCCTTTGCATTTTCCCAGATTCAACCAGAAATGAATCGACGGACGTTAAAATCTGAAATTCGCTGGCACAGTACATCGTGAAATAAAGGTCTGTGCCGGACATAAAACAAGAAGTTCTGGGAGTTGTAAGGAAAACTCTCAGTGGGCCCTGTAATGTTTTCTGGTCACGGGGTCAAAGCACAAGTAGCTGTAACTGAATAATTCTCAAGGAACGTGTCTGTTCCTGAGAGGCATTCCTGAACATACAAGGCATTCCTGAACATACGGCAGAAGAAACCACTGAGTGGGAGCCGCGGTACTCTGGACTAAAGGTGCAGTCACAACAGGTCTTCTAATTCAAATGTCTTCGAAGATAATAAAAGTTGCAAAGGTATAGGACCAGCACTGCATACATGGCTAGAGTGTGCAGAGCATGTGCCATTCCGCAAATCCCTGAAGACATGGCTGTTCCCCTGATCTCTTCTCTACCCGCCGGTCCCCTCCTCTGGAGAGCATAGTGGATTTCAGATAGCGCTGGGACGCTTTCGGGCAGCCATGCGCTCTATAAATCTCCAAAATAAAAAATAAAAATAAAAATGTGCCACACATGGTTCGAACATACGTAAAGATATTACAGAGACTGTGGTAGCACCTGTGCAGTTATGGTTAGGTCAGAGTTCCAATTGGAAGAAAAAAAAAATGTTTTGTTACTAACTTTGGACCAGTAAGATGAATCTGCATGAAACTTTCCATACAAATGTACATCCAAGTTGTGTTCCTCAAAAACAAGTTTAGTACAGAAGCATCAAATGGGACCTAATTTAAAAAAAGCGTTATTTCCCAATTTACCTCACACAGAATTCTTTGTTTCAAATACAAACAAGTATTTGCAATGTAATAGGTCTTGCATTTGTGAGAGTTTGAGCTATTGGCATTGTAAATGACAATGCCTTTTATTTATGCGTTTTGAAAACCTGCAAGCTTTGCTAAAACATGCACCTTGTACTTCCAGTCAAAGCACAAGTCCTAAAAAAAGAAGTGGGGGACTAACGTAGTTAGGCAGTATTGCAAGTGACATCACGGCGCATGACATCACACATGGCATCACATGAATTGACATCTTAAAAAGTGGTATCACAAGCCACGAATATACAGGAAGTGGCATCACAAGAAGTGACATCAGATCTAAAGCCCTCACATTTATGTTTAGCAGGTCTATCATGTGTACGTTTGAGCGCATTGCGAGGAAAATAGCACGGTGAGCTATAGAAGATATGTGACTTCTACACCATACAATCCCCTAAGTTTTATGTAGCACATCTTGTTCATTCATTTACAAACTTGTATAATTTACTGTACTTGTAATATGCACATGTTGCTGTAAAGCACTCTGACAATTTGCATTGGGATGAGTAGGGCTATACAAGAAACAAGCATTTGCAATGCAATAGGTCTTGCATTAGGAAATTTTGAGATACTGGTATTGTAAATGACACATTTTGTATTTATGTGTTGGTTTTGAAAATAGCTAAATTAATAGCTTTGTCATTTACAATTCCAATAGTTTTTAACTTTCACAAATGGCGATAGATGGATAGAGTGAGGGCGATAGATGGATAGAGTGAGGGCGATAGATGGAGTGGGGCCACTGCAATACAAGAAACATACAAATTAATGCTAAATGTATGCATTAAGGTGGTTAAAGCATTAATAAATTGGCTTGTTATGTCTCTACCAAAATAGTGAGACACCATTGTTTCACTACAAAAAGATATAGGTGACACTACCATTTTCTTTACTCTCGAGTGAAGAAGAAAATGAAAAAGTAGAAAAAAGTACAAGAGTTGCCATCACCAATTTGCCTACTGTTCCTGCGTGATCAATAGTGCTCTAAGCATGCTACAGTGCCACCATGCCAAGATGAACTGCACCCAAGAACTAAAGTGAACACAAAAAACGATAAAGACAAAGAAACCACCTACTTGACACACAACTATTGTCTTATGCCTGGTGCAATACAAAAACATAAAGCGCAACTGCACTCAAGTTCAGTAATTTATAAAGCGCACTAATCACCCAGAGGTTCTCCAGGCGCTTGCGTGAGGGCGGGTGCAAAGATTCAGGGGGGGGGGGGGGGGGGTGTTATTTATCGAATAGCCAGGTTTTTAACTGTTTTCTGAAGGAGAGGTGGTTCTGTGTGAGGCGGAGATGAGTGGGGAGGGAGTTCCAGGACTTGGCCGCTAAGTAGGAGAAAGATCTTCCTCCCATGGTGGATCTATTGATGCGCGGGATTGTGGCGAGGGCTTGATTGGATGAGCGTAGTTGGCAGGTGGGTGTGAAGAAGGATAGTCGTTTGCTAAGGCATTCTGGTCCTAGGTCGTAGAGGGCCTTGTGTGCGTGGGTTAGGAGACAGAATGTTATTATTTTGTTGATGGGAAGCCAGTGGAGGTCTTTCAGATAAGCGGAAATATGAGCTTGACGGGGGATGTCCAGTAGGAGTCTGGCTGAGGCGTTTTGGATGCGTTGGAGTTTTTTCTTTAGTTTGGCTGTGGTTCCGGCTTAGAGGGGTTTTCCATAATCTAGTCGACTAGTAACTAGTGCGTGGGTGACTGTCTTTCTTGTATCGGTGGGGATCCAGCGGAAGATTTTTTTGAGCATGCGTAGGATGTTGAAGCAAGATGATGAGACGGCGTTGACTTGTCTGGTCATCGAGAGGGAGGAGTCTAGGATGAAGCCCAGGTTACGAGCATGATCTGTGGGTATGGGTGCTGTGCCCAGGGCCGGGGGCCACCATGAGTTATACCATGCAGAGGGTGATGATCCTAAGATGAGGACTTCCGTTTTGTCCGAGTTAAGTTTTAAACGACTGGCCTTCATCCATTCGGCTACTTCTTTCATTCCTTCGTGTAGATTGGTTTTGGCGGTGTTAGAGTCTTTGGTGAGTGAGAGGATCAGCTGGGTGTCGTCAGCGTAAGAGATGATGTTGAGGTTGTGTTGTCGCACGATGGATGCAAGGGGACTCATGTACACATTGAAGAGGGTGGGACTGAGTGATGATCCTTGTGGTACGCCGCAGATGACCTCGGTTGCTTCTGATTTGAATGGGGGGAGGCGGACTCTCTGGGTCCTTCCGGTGAGGAACGAGATGATCCAGTCCAACGCTTTTCCTTGTATTCCGACGTTGTTGAGGCGTTGTATAAGGGTTTTATGACAGACTGTGTCGAAGGCGGCAGAGAGGTCAAGTAGGATAAGGGCAACTGTTTCTCCGTTGTCCAGGAGCGTTCGGATGTCGTCTGTAGCAGCGATGAGGGCGGTTTCGGTGCTGTGTTTGGCTCGGAAGCCGGACTGTGAGGGGTTAAGTGAATTGTTGGATTCAAGGAAGGCGGCGAGCTGATTGTTGACGGCTTTCTCGATGACTTTGGCTGGGAAGGGGAGGAGTGATATGGGGCGGTAGTTCTTAAGTTCAGATGGATCCGCTGTGGGTTTCTTCAGAAGGGTGGTGAGTTCGGCATGTTTCCAGCTTTCTGGGAAGGTAGCGGAGTTGAAGGAGCAGTTGATGACATCGCGGAGATGGGGTGCGATGATGGTGTCTGCTTTGTTGAAAATGTGGTGGGGACATGGGTCGGTTGGCGACCCTGAGTGGATGGAGTTTATCAGTCGGATGGTGTCTTCAGTTGAGATTGGGTTCCAGGTGTAGCGGTTGTGAGAGTGCTGTTTTGGTTCAGAGCTGGGTGGAATGGGTTGTTCTTCGGACAGGTTTCCAAAGCTGTTATGAATGTCGGCGATTTTGTTGTAGAAGAAAGAGGATAGAGAGTCGCAGAGGTCTTGTGAGGGAGTGATGTCGTTGGTGCCGGCGGTGGGGTTGGTAAATTCTTTGACGATGTTGAATAGTTCCTTGCTGTTTTGGGCGTTGTTGTCGTCAAGTCGATCCTTGAATGCTGATTTCTTGGTGGATCGGATCAGTTGGTGGCGTTTGCGGGTGGCATTCTTGAAGGTGGCTAGGTTATCAGTGGTTGGGTTTTTCCTCCAGGCTTTCTCTAGAGTGCGGCATAACTTCTTGGATTTCTTAAGGTCATCGTTGAACCATGGGGCTTTTTTGCTACCTTGCTTGATTAGATGTTTTTTTAGGGGTGCTAATTAGTCAGCGCTGTGGGTGATCCATTGTGTGAGTTTGGTGGCAGCAAGGTTTGGGTCCGATGATATGACAGGAGGGTTTTGGTGGAGCGATGTGAAGAGCTGGTTGGTGGGTATTTTGTTCCAATTTCTTCGGGGAATAGGTAGTGGAGGGTTGTGGGTCGTGGTCTTTTTGTAGTTGAAGTGAACGCAGCTGTGGTCAGTCCAATGGAGAGCTGTGGTGTGATCGAAGGAGATGTGTTTGCTGGAGGTGAAGATGGGGTCGAGCGTGTGTCCGGCAGAGTGGGTGGGGGTGTCAACGAGTTGTTTGAGTCCGAGATTGGCCAGGTTGTCCAGAAGGGTGGAGGTGTTGCTGTTGTTTTTCTTTTCCAGGTGGAAGTTGAGGTCTCCCAGTAGAATGTAGTTCTCGGAGGTGAGGGCATGTGGGCTGATGAAGTCAGTGATGTCTTCATTGAATCTGTTCCTGGTGGTCGGTAGATAAGGGTACCTCTAAGTGTGGTCCTGGGGTCAGTGTGGATCTGGAAGTGAAGGTGTTCGGCGATAGCGAGGTTGTCGTCGGAACTGGTCGCGATGCGGATGGTGTTCTTATGGACGATGGCGATGCCTCCTCCTGTTTGGTTGGTGCGGTCTTTCCGGATGATCTTGTAGGCGTCCGGGATGGCTATGGCGATGTCGGGTGCTGAAGAGGCGTTCATCCACGTTTCTGTAAGGAAGGCGACGTCTGGCACTACAGTGTCGAGTAGGTTCCAGAGTTCAATGGCGTGTCTGTGGACCGAGCGGGTATTCAGCAGGATGCACTTCAGGTGGTTAGAGTCGGAGCAGAGTTTGGGGTTGGTGGGTTTGGTGAGGGATCTGATGCAGGTGAACTTGCAGGAGTGGCAGGCGAAGGGTCCGTGGGTTTGTCCTGGGACAGCTACGCAACATTGCGGGGTGCGTCCGGGGTTAAGGGCTAGGAGGGTGGTGGAGGCGTATGATATGCGGGAGGGGGATGGTTTGCAAGGACCAGAGGGTCTGGCGCTGGGCACTGTCCAGGCGCGGACGGGCGTAGACGGGCTTACCTTTGTCGCAGGAGTGCTGCAAAGAGAGTAACCTCCAACTAGACAAGCAAGTGAGAAATAGCCCTGTGTAGTAAAAGTAAATTACCTGGCGTTACTGGTCAGACAGCAAACCATCTGGAATTGATTCAAAAAGTGCGGTTGAGTAAAGACTGAAAGAAATTGCAATGAGCCAACTGAATCATCTGTTGAAAGAACTCGTGGCAACTCACTGAAAGTTCCACCAAAAAGTCCTTCGCATGGTTTCCATGCGGTTTGATGCATGGCATTCGGGACGCCTCCACCGTGTTTTAAGGAAGTGCGACCCCGCTGAGGTCACGTGTCACTGTGTCAGAGAACTAGAGCTAGAGCCCATGATCCAGGCTGATTTCCACAGGTCAATGGGTGCACATGCTGATACGTAATGCAAAGACTGTTACAGGAAACCGCAACAGTCTGAAATGAAACCAAGCACCGCGTCAGGTGCCCTCTGCTGCGACAGCTGCAGCCTTGGCTAGTTCCTGTGTTGTTTATAGTAGAAGAGTACGTAAAAACACACAGAGTATGTATGGAGGAAGGCAGGGTGGGGCTGCGCAACACAGATTTCAACCGTGGTAGGATTGCAAGATCGGGAAATGAGCGTGTGTCAGCTAGTTCCAGGCATACTTTGAAAGTGCAACATGATTGCACTGCAGAACAGAATTCCATCTTCATACGTGCATTATATAATGCATTTCCGCTCTTCCCATGGCACGTGATGTCTGCGGAAATGTTGTTTAGGGTGCTAGTTTAGAACCACGAAGGCTGTGAAGACACCAACAGCAACCAAGAATAGCAGCAAAGTGTTCTCATATCACTTGTGACAGTTTCAAACACCTACTGTTTTTAGCCAACAACTTGTTGCAATTTTTTCGGACTGCCGTTACAATTTTAGGAACGAAACTACAAGTCCCACAATGCACCCGTCTGTTTGCTAAAAGAGTTAGACCTGATTGAACACATCACATGACATGGGTCCACTTGAGAACTACTACGATTGGAAAAATGAATCTGAAAAATTAGATTCGTGCAGGTTACGCACAGGACGGGATATAATGGTTACCTGTCCACATGGAGCTCTCTGGTAATCTTGAGACAGAACATTTGCATCGAGCAGTAGGGGACACGGGCAGGAAGACAATAAGGTATAAGTATTCCAAGGAGACCCGTGGAATGCAGAGAGAAAGGGGTAATTAATAAAAAAGCATCATATTTCCTAGGTTCATGTGTGAGTAACTTACCCAGTCCTGGTTTTTATTTTGTATTCTAGGCTTTGTAGTCCAGGAAACTCGACCACTCTGGATAGGACGAAGTAGGAAGACAAGAGCCATAACAACAGAACTCTGAAGGAAACTGGGTCAGGGAGAGACATAAGAGGCAGAGAACATCGAGACATGAGGAGCATTAGAAAGGATGGAGAGACATGGGTGTCTGGGAACAAAACTGGGAATGAGATGTAGCTGAAAGAGGAAGAAAGGCACTGCGGTTTGAGGTGGCTAGCCTACATGAAGGGTATAATTCTTAACAAGCTCTTGGCATTACTGGGGGTGGGGGGGCATTGGTGGGGGAGCAGCAGCCTTTGATGTGCGAGCGAGTGGGAGGGAACACCATATGCCGTGTGATTAAGAAGTGAGCTCAAGCGCGCGCTGGGGAAGCGTCGCACTTGAGTAATTCACAGGCATTGGGGACAATCCTGGCTGGTTTCAAGAGCTGTTTTGCCCACTATAATCTCGCAGAACAACGCATGCGCGTTGGTTCAGCGAGACCTAAAAATAGTAGTACTTACATTATTTTAACGCCCTCTCTGCGGAAGTAAGCTCTATATAAAAATGCAATTTGTTTTGTGCAAATACTGGGAAAAACCAAAACACATCTGACATTCTTACAGTGCATGCATATTTCCTAAACAGGGACTTAAAGTGAAAAGCTGCCTCTCTTAAGTATGTGTGAAGTGCTAACAAGGTGTGATCATTTGTTTCCCCTCTGCTTCATTTGCATCAAGTGTGAGGCCCCTGACTGCTCCCAGCAAAGAGACTGGAACAAAAGGAGGCCCGATGACCCCTCAAATGTCAGCCTTTGTTATGGGCCCAGCAAGAGTGTAAAATAAGAAAGCCCCGTCCTTGCCTTCCCATTGTTGCTTGTTGCAGATGGAAAGCAGACAACTTGCAGGCTCTGCTGAAAGTGTCCTCGTGTTTGTAAATTACACTGGGACGAGGTCAGCACATTAGTCACTGGGGCCCACATTCTTGGCAGGGTGGATGGCGTTAACCCTGGGAAAATATTGGGTGGACATCGTCCACCCAAGTGTCCCCCAGATTCGTGCTCTGCTTATAGTCCTTCCTTACAAGAAGCAAAGCTGGCAGTAAAAGGAGGTGCAGTAACTGCTAGCTATGCTTCGCATAAGCAATGACTAAGTACAAAGTGTGTGTTTAGGCACCGCTTGCAGGTTTTCAGAACACAAATAAAAGGCATTGTCATTTACAATGCCAACAAGCAAAACAGTCCCCGGTCTATGAACGCACAGCAAACGTGGCAAAATAAGAGCAATATTTACAGCCTTATTTACAACAGAGCTCTGTAAACCACAAACACTGGTCTCGACTCCACCAGCTCAAAGAAAGAAATAGTGCTCACAAGCTCTGAGTAACAACACCTGTAACAGAGGCAGTCCTTGAAAAAAGGTGGAGCTTTTAAAGTTCATATCCTGAATACAACACGTCTTTCAGAGACAGCGCAAGCGCTGGATAGTTGAGACCTAAAAACGGCTACATGGAATTATACCAAACTTGACACTTTACTCTAAGAAGTGCCCTTGCTTGGTCTGCTGCAATCCATTCAATGGTTTTAGAAAATAGTTTAAAAGTGTTCTTATCTGGGCATGCAGAGCTTACATTTTGCAAATATGTATTTTTGATTTTGCTAGACCTTTAGTGGAATTTTATGATTTTCAAGAAAAAATGCAGATGCTTAGCATGTTTAGCTAAATTTTGCTATGTTTAAATTTGGGCAGATTTGCTAAGGGGGCACATTGAAACGTTAAGGAGAAACATTTATAAATTTGCAATTAACTGCAGCATTATTTGAAAAATCCCCATGAAATTTGCAGACATTTAGTAGGTTTAGTCTTTTGTTGGCTTGGCAAGCTTCACGCAGAGCCATCAACAGAGGCAAAGTTAAAAGAATGAGTGTGCAAAAACGTTTTTGTATGCAAATTATTTTGCTGCTCTTTAATGAATCTGCACGAAATTTAAGAAGGCTTGAAGTGCAATATTCTCAAATTTGATGCAGATCCTAATCCTAGAAGCATGGTGGCAAATTTATCAAAGGGAGGGGGGTTACATTATTTGGCAATACCTTTGTTGCAATTTTAAGCATCTGTGCAATGGTTGGTAGACATTTTCCACCGTTAGCGTACTCATGATACATGCAAAGCAGTCAAGGATTGAAACATTTAAAGGGGTGTTAAAAAAAGCTGAATTTTCCATTTTAACCACTATAAAAATGTTCTCTCCGCTGCAAAAGAAGGCTCTGAATGGAATTATAGCAAACTAACCATGAAACTAAAATGTTATTAATAATAGTGGCATTGCTTAGTGTGGCTTAAATTCGTTCACTTGTTATTAAGATATTAGCATTACAATGCAAAGTCAGTGGTCTTGAAAAAATTAAAAGTTACACATATCTGTGGACGGTATTTGATTGCACGTTTGCATTCACTCCTTGCACACAGAATCTTTTAGCTCATGTTATACATTTCAAGTCCATGGTACCAAAGCCTGGTGTGCGAGAACCCCTTTAAACTGGGTCCAAAACAAGTTAAAAAAAAAAAAATGCCGGTCCCCAAGGCTAATCCATACTACACATGTCTGAAGCCTGGGCGGAGCAGGAGTCGGCAGTCTGTAGCAGTATAACAAATTAATAGCCAATAACAATTTCTAGTTTGCCCAAACGTCGTCCACGGTTGACTTTTTTGCATGAAACCTATTAGGGGTAAGTTAAACATGCTACAGGTCTGTTACATTTTGCACCAGTCTGTGATACTACAGGAATCAGAATCCATTAATAATAGATCAGTCAAACATACGTTAACACTCACACCAAATTCAGTGCTTAAGATCTTACAATATAAATTCCAAATCATTAAAACTTAAAATATTATTAACACATTCAAACCAATAAATGACACTATATTCTTAGTTGTCAAAGTGATATGGGCAATGTGATGTGTAATGTCATCAGTAAGAGGATTTACAACGTTTGTAATTGCACCTCCATCATTAAGGATGAGGTGGAACAGTGCAGATCTGGAAAACAGCATTTCAAAGCGGCACTAATAACAGACACTATTGATGCTGTTCCAATTTAAGAGGTTTGCTGCCATGCCTGGATCTAGCCCAACTCGCATTGCCTATTTCAAATCTCTGCAACATTAAAATAACAAGCATGATTACAAGTAGCTAACTTTTCCTTCCATAAACTGGAAACAAGGAATAGCATTGCTTGGCCTGCGGACATGATTAGGAGACCCAAAAGAAATGGTGTACTGTAGCCCTTTAGCTGGACACCTAGGCTTGATGACTTAGGGAGATGAGCTAAGTAGGGTAGGATGAGGAAAGACGAGAAGGGACTGTAATAAGATGGTGCAGAAAATAAGACATCAAAAGGACATGTGTAGGAGGGAAGAGCATGGGAGAAAGAAGTCAGGAGAGCAGCCGAGCAATACCCGATTGGCCTGAGGGCGGCCCACGTTATGACCACAAGAAAGAAATGTCAAAACCACAGTGCTCCAAATTCACCAAACTGCTTTTCCTTTCTGAACAAGCCAACCCCATACTGTCATCACTCATACCAATAAATGAATAAACCCCAACTAGGGCAACCAAAAATACACAGACCCGTACAAAAGCAACCAAAAAAAAAACCTTTAACTTGTGGGGCAGTCCGTTGAATGCAGCAGCAAGAAAGGACGCCGGTCTTCTCATTTATATCGTTTTACTCTCTAGGTTTCCAATATAGATGATGCCAATAAACTTGCAAACCCTGCCAGTTGAATATATCGGAGAAGGCTGAGACTTTCAGAATAGTCAGTGATTCTCAAGTGTCTCAGCAGGTAGGCCAAAATGGAATGACTTGATCCTTTCAAAAGGGTCACAAAGATAGGTTGCAATTGCGAATCCCAAGGTCACATGAAACTTAATCGCCCACTCAAAACTCTACCACCATAAGTATGGTCTATCCAAAGTTGGCTCTGGTCTCTATTGTCCTAGAGTCTATGCAACTGGTGAGGGTATTAAGAACCCACAGTCCCAGCTAATCTAAGCAAAGGACCTCAACATAAGACTGTGGAGGCGTTCAACAATAGGGGCTGGAATGCAACCCGATGTCCCGACCCATCAACCATCTTTCAGAACCCAATGGCTGGATTTTAAAAGTCAAAATGGCATCCCTGAGATCAAACTCGTGACACACCTGCTTTCACTAAAAAACCCATTAGCCAGATCTCACGAATGACAAGAGTGCTGTCCAAAACAGCATTTTTGATTAACGAAGCTGCTGTCCAAAACGATATTCTGACCGACAGCACAGAAACCAAAACAGTAACTTTTAGATATTAAACTTGTTAGCAGAAGCATTACGGTCCTTTTTTAACATACAGCACAAGAGTCAGACAAGCATTGCTTTGGAAATCGAAAGTGTACTAAATGCAAAAGACCAATGTATTTTTACCTGATGTTGCTTGGGCGAGGGTGAATAAGTATGGATAGTTGTTCATCTCAGTCGTCCTACATGCACTCTGAATGATCGTGTCCTGGCTAACAGGACAGGGTGTAAGCTAGCGTTTAGGTTGGCATGCACACAAGATGCAAGTTACTGTCTACTGTAGCTAGTTAACTCCCTTCTGCGCTGCAAAGATAAGAGGGCAGGTCCTAGTGGCAGTTGTTACTACTCCAAGCTGCTTGATAACTCAGCAGGAGGCATGTCTTATGAAGGCCTTTGAGGTGGCTTTTTGGATTCATCACAACACCTCCCTGAGACTTTAATACTGCAACTAAACAACAAATTCTAGCATATTAACATGAAGCACCTCTTTGACAAACTTGGAGAGCCCTAAGGATTTTTTTTAACAAACCTTCCCCCACCAACAATAGTTGGTGGCATGCTTCATCAGTGAGGTTCCCACCCAGGACGCCTAATGCATCTGCATTTGCTACGATGCCCGAGTTACAGCAGAGCAGGATTTTTTTGTGGTGCAGCCCATGATGAGGATAGACTTCCTCATACCCCAGGTGAGAAAGATTACCAGAAGCAAGACTTGTGGAAAACATTTGTTTTCTCCCATTAGTGCTGCATTATGTTACGTTAATACAACTTCTGTCCTAGGATGTTTGTTTCATACCTTATGGGATTCGTTGACAGAATTATTACCCTTTTTTCCAATTGCTCATAGGTCCGAATTGAGTAAATTGATATTGGATGGGCGACAGGCAGCAAGATTAACCATTAGGTGTGAAATGGATACCACTGATTCGATTGGTCGGGCTTTGGCGTTGCGTCAGCGAGCCTGGTTTCGTACCGCTGAATTTTCAGAGGCAGTCCAGTCAGTTTTAATTGACATGCTGTTTATTGGTGTTCATTTGTTCGGTGCCTCTGCGGACGCAGCCTTGCATAGGTTTAGGTAAAAAAGGGGTTGTACATACACTTGGCTTGTTCCTTTCTTTCAGTGGATGGAGATGTTACTGTACAAAGG